>NC_141877.1:632285144-632588174 GCF_056163025.1 Triticum urartu | reverse complement strand
CAACTGGCAGAAGCCTTATGGTTGTCTCATGATGGTACTTTGGAGATGGAGATCAAAGGCGCAAGATGATCATGGCCATGTCATGTCACATATTTTGATTACATGTGATGTTTATATTTTATGCTTCTTATTTTGCTTAGTACGGTGGTAGCATTATAAGATGATCTCTCACTAAATTTCAAAGTATAAGTGTTCTCCCTGAGTATGCACCGTGCGATAGTTCGTCGTGCTGAGACACCACGTGATGATCGGGCGTGATAAGCTCTACGTTCACATACAACGGGTGCAAACCAATTTTGCACACGCGGAATACTCGGGTTAAACTTGACGAGCCTAGCATATGCAGATATGGCATCGGAACACTGGAGACCGAAAGGTCGAGTGTGAATCATATAGTAGATATAATCAACATAGTGATGTTCACCATTGAAAACTACTCCAACTCACGTGATGATCGGACATGGTTTAGTTGATTTGGATCACGTGATCATTTAGAGGACTAGAGGGATGTCTATCTAAGTGGTAGTTCTTAAGTAATATGATTTATTGAACTTTAATTTATCATGAACTTAGTCCTGATAGTATTTGCATTACTATGTTGTAGATCAATAGCTCGCGATGTAGCTCCCCGTTTAATTTTGATATGTTCCTAGAGAAAAACTATGTTGAAAGATGATAGTAGCAATGATGCGGACTAGGTCCGTGATCTGAGGATTATCCTCATTGCTGCACAGAAGAATTGTGTCCTTGATGCACCGCTAGGTGACGGACCTATTGCAGGAGCAGATACAGACGTTATGAACGTTTGGTAAAGCTCAGTATGATGACTACTTGATAGTTTAGTGCACCATGCTTTACGGCTTAGAACCGGGACTTCAAAAATGTTTTGAAATGTCATGGAGCATATGAGATGTTCCAAGAGCTGAAATTGGTATTTCAGACTCATGCCCGAGTCGAGAGGTATGAGACCTCTGACAAGTACTTTGCCTACAAGATGGAGGAGAATAGCTCAGCTAGTGAGCATGTGCTCAGAATGTCTGAGTACTACAATCACTTGAATCAAGTGGGAGTTAATCTTCCAGATAAGATAGTGATTGACAGAGTTCTCTAGTCACTATCACCAAGTTACTAGAACTTCATGATGAACTATAATATGCAAGGGATAACGGAAATGATTCCCAAGCTCTTCGTGATGCTGAAATCGACGAAGGTAGAAATCAAGAAAAGCATCAAGTGTTGATGGTTGACAAGACCACTAGTTTCAAGAAAAGGGCAAAGAGAAGAAGGGGTAGTTCAAGAAGAATGGCAAGCAAGTTGCTACTCAAGTGAAGAAGCCCAAGTCTAGACCTAAGCCTGAAACTGAGTGCTTCTACTACAAAGGAAATGGTCACCGATAAAGGAAATGGTCACCGCTTAGTGATAAAGTAAAGCATTACAGGGCGATTGTATTGCATACAATAAAGCGACAACCATATGGCTCCTGCCAGTTGCCGATAACTTGGTTACAAAACCTGAACATCTCATACAATGTAGCATCACGTCTTGACCATATCACATCACAACATGCCCTGCAAAAACAAGTTAGATGTCCTCTACTTTGTTGTTGCAAGTTTTACGTGGCTGCAACGGGCTTAGCAAGAACTGTTCTTACCTACGCATCAAAACCACAATGATAGTTTGTCAAGTTGGTGTTGTTTTAACCTTCGCAAGGACCGGGCATAGCCACATTCGGTTCAACTAAAGTTGGAGAAACTGACACCCGCCAGCCACCTGTGTGCAAAGCACGTCGGTAGAACCAGTCTCGCGTAAGCGTACACGTAATGTCGGTTCGGGCCGCTTCATCCAACAATACCGCCGAACCAAAGTATGACATGCTGGTAAGCAATATGACTTATATCGCCCACAACTCACTTGTGTTCTACTCGTGCATATAACATCAACGCATAAAACCTGGCTCGGATGCCACTGTTGGGGAACGTAGTAATTTCAAAAAAAATTCCTACGCACACGCAAGATCATGGTGATGCATAGCAACGAGAGGGGAGAGTGTTGTCCACGTACCCTCGTAGACCGAAAGCGGAAGCGTTAGCACAACGCGGTTGATGTAGTCATACGTCTTCACGATCCGACCGATCAAGTACCGAACGCACGGCACCTCCGAGTTCAGCACACGTTCAGCCCGATGACGTCCCTCTAACGCCGATCCAGCCGAGTGTTGAGGGAGAGTTTTGTCAGCACGACGGTGTGGTAACGATGTTGATGTTCTACCGATGCAGGGCTTCGCCGAAGCACTGCTACAGTATTATCGAGGTGGACTAGGGTGGAGGGGGGCACCGCACACGGCTAAGAGACGATCAACTTGATCAACTTGTGTGTCTAGAGGTGCCCCCCTGCCCCTGTATATAAAGGAGCAAGGGGGGTGCGGCCGGCCAAGGGGAGAGGCACGCCGGAGGAGTCCTACTCCCACCGGGAGTAGGACTCCCCCCTTTTCCTAGTTGGATTAGGACTTGGGAGGGGGGAAGAAGGAAAGAGGGGGGCCGGCCCCCTTTGCCCTAAACCAATTCGGTTTGGGCCTTGGGGGGGCCCACACTTCCCTTGCTTCCCTCCTTTTCCACTAAGGCCCATGTAGGCCCATTAAGCCCCCGGGGGGTTCTGGTAACCTCCGGCCCGGTACTCCAGTAAAATCCTGATTTCACCCGGAACACTTCCGATATCCAAACATAGGCTTCCAATATATCAATATTCATGTCTCGACCATTTCGAGACTCCTCGTCCTGTACGTGATCATATCCGGGACTCCGAACAACCTTCGGTACATCAAAACATAAAACTCATAATATAATTGTCATCGTAGCGTTAAGCGTGCGGACCCTACAGGTTCGAGAACTATGTAGACATGACCGAGACACGTCTCCGGTCAATAACCAATAGCGGAACCTGGATGCTCATATTGGCTCCTACATATTCTACGAAGATCTTTATCGGTTAGACCGCATAACAACATACGTTGTTCCCTTTGTCATCGGTATGTTACTTGCCCGAGATTCGATCGGCAGTATCTCAATACCTAGTTCAATCTCGTTATCGGCAAGTCTCTTTACTCGTTCCATAATACATCATCCCACAACTAACTCATTAGTTGCAATGCTTGCAAGGCTTAAGTTATGTGCATTACCGAGAGGGCCCAGAGATACCTCTCCGACAATCGGAGTGACAAATCCTAATCTCGAAATACGCCAACCCAACAAGTACCTTCGGAGACACCTGTAGATCACTTTATAATCACCCAGTTACGTTGTGACGTTTGGTAGCACACAAAGTGTTCCTCCGGTAAACGGGAGTTGCATAATCTCATAGTCATAGGAACATGTATAAGTCATGAAGAAAGCAATAGCAACAAACTAAATGATCAAGTGCTAAGCTAACGGAATGGGTCAAGAAAAATCACATCATTCTCCTAATGATGTGATCCCGTTAATCAAATGACAACTCATGTCTATGGTTAGGAAACATAACCATCTCTGATCAACGAGCTAGTCAAGTAGAGGCATACTAGTGACACTCTATTTGTCTATGTATTCACACATGTATTATGTTTCCGGTTAATACAATTCTAGCATGAATAATAAACATTTAACATGATATAAGGAAATAAATAATAACTTTATTATTGCCTCTAGGGCATATTTCCTTCAAATAGATCGGGAGTTCCACCGCCAGAAGCCTCCGTAGCCACCGAAAACCAATCTAGACCTGTCCCGGCACCCTGCCAGAGGGGGCAATCCCTCTTCGGTGGCCATCTTCATCATCCCGGTGCTCTCCATGACGAGGAGGGAGTAGTTCTCCCTCGGGGCTGAGGGTATGTACCAGTATCTATGTGTTTGATCTCTCTCTCTCTCTCTCGTGTTCTTGATGTGATACAATCTTGATGTATCACGAGCTTTGCTATTATAGTTGGATCTTATGATGTTTTCTCCCCCCTCTAGTCTCTTTTAACGGATTGAGTTTCCCCTTTGAAGTTATCTTATCAGATTGAGTCTTTAAAGATTTGAGAACACTTGATGTATGTCTTGCCGTGCGTATCTGTGGTGACAATGGGATATCACGTGATTCACTTGATGTATGTTTTGGTGATAAACTTGCAGGTTCCGCCCATGAACCTATGCATAGGGATTGGCACACGTTTTCGTCGTGATTCTCCGGCAGAAACTTTGGGGCACTCTTTGAGGTTCTATGTGTTGGTTGAATAGATGAATCTGAGATTGTGTGATGCATATCGTATAATCATACCCACGGATACTTGAGGTGACATTGGAGTATCTAGGTGACATTGGAGTATCTAGGAGACATTAGGGTTTTGGTTGATTTGTGTCTTAAGGTGTTATTCTAGTACGAACTCTAGGGCTGTTTGTGACACCTATAGGAATTTCCCAACAGATTGATTGGAAAGAATAACTTTGAGGTGGTTTCGTACCCTACCATAATCTCTTCGTTTGTTCTCGGCTATTAGTGACTTTGGAGTGACTCTTTGTTGCATGTTGAGGGATAGTTATATGATCTAATTATGTTATTATTGTTGAGGGAACTTGCACCAGTGAAAGTATGAACCCTAGGCCTTGTTTCAACACATTGCAATACCCTTTACGCTCACTTTTATCATTAGTTACCTTGCTGTTTTTATATTTTCATATTACAAAAACCTTTATCTACCATCCATATACCACTTGTATCACCATCTCTTCGCCGAACTAGTGCACCTATACAATTTACCATTGTATTGGGTGTGCTGGGGACACAAGAGACTCTTTGTTATTTGGTTGCAGGGTTGTTTGAGAGAGGCCATCTTCATCCTATGCCTCCTATGGATTGATAAACCTTAGGTCATCCACTTGAGGGAAATTTGCTACTGTCCTACAAACCTCTGCACTTGGAGGCCCAACAACGTCTACAAGAAGAAGGTTGTGTAGTAGACATCAAGCTCTTTTCTGGCGCCGTTGCCGGGGAGGTTAGAGCTTGAACGTATATCTTTAGATCTTGCAATCGAATCTTTTTGTTTCTTGTTTTAGCACTAGTTTAGTTTATAAAAGAAAACTACAAAAAAAATATGGAATTGAGTTTGTCTCACACGCTTCATCTTTTTAATATCTTTCGTGAGTATGATGGAAAGGAAAATTGTGCTAAAGTGTTAGAAGAAGAATGCATTAAAATGTTTGTCACTAAATCTTTGAATGATGAGCATGATTGCAATGTTGTTAGTATGAACTCCTTGAATATCCATGGTACTATTGATGATTGCACTAGTTATGATGAAAATGTCTCCTATAAACATGTCAATTTTTGTGGAGTGCATTGGGTTTGCAAGTACACACCAAATAGGGAAGATAGATATTGCAAGAGGCATAAGCACTTAGAAACTAAATTGTTGCAAGAAATTCTAGATGTTTGTGCTGAAGATTTAAACTTTCTTGGCCGTACTTGTGGACTTTGCAATGAACAGGGTCATTTAGCTATCCGATGCAAATTGTTTCATGATCTAATCGTGTCCAAAAATTGTGATGACTTCATTTCCCTTGCACATTATAATGAACTTAGTTTGATTATGGGCTAATAAGAAATGAAATGTATAACTAAGCACCTTCCAGAATTTGCCCGTTATAAACTTCTTGGCTTTGATCTAGAGGAAATGTATATGTATTGTGCGGTGAATAACATTGAAAATCCTTATATTGCCAATTACATAAAGAAAAGAAAACGAATAGAAGATGAAGAGAATACAATTGAAAGGGAAGAGACTTCCCAATACCCTCCTATTATTTATTATGATGAATCAGGTAACGAGGAGGAGCCTTCTATTCAACCAATCTCATTAATAAGGAGCTCCAAAAAGAGGATTGAACCCACACATGATATGGTGAAGAAGAAGAAAAGAAAAAGGAAGAGAGGTAAAAAGATATCACCCCCAAATAATGTTGCTTCTATTACTATTGTGCCCCATGAAAATATAATTATGGAAGATAATGATACTTCTTATGATCTTAAAAATCTTTTTGGCACTTGCTTGGAAGAATATGATAATTGCTATACTATTGGTGCTATCCATACTATTAATGATGAGAGTGATTATGCTTATGATATGAAAAGGCCCAAGCTTGGGGATGCTATGTTTGATGAACACGATGTTTTTGAGAATATATTTGCTGCAATTAATGTTTGTCCCAAGCTTGGGGATGCTACGTTTAATGAAGATGATATTTTTAGTCTCCCAAGTTTTGATATGCAAATTTATAATGATGATAGCATGCCTTGTACCTATGATGATTATATTGATGAAAGTGGGTTTGGAAGAGTGTCTACTTTAAGAAGTAATGATCCCACTATTTTGGAGGATGTGGAATCTTATAATATTTATGAAAGTGGATTTGGAGAGGTCATGACTTTATTTAGTGATGTATCCACTATTTCGGAAGAGGTTTCAATCGACTATGATGAGAACGAAGTTGCTACTTATGATGATTATTGTGATAAAACTTATGCTATAAAGAGTAGTGATGATTATATTTATAAAACTTGTCATGATTATGAGTACCCTTTCTCTGAACATTACTCCTTTAATGTGGAAACAATTTATAGTATTCAAGTCTCTTATGATACTCCTACTATTCCGAATGAGAAGAATTTTGCTTATGTGGAGAGTAATAAAAATTATATGCTTGTAGATCGTGAAAAGAATGCTTTGTGTGATAGTTATATTGTTGAATTCATTCATGATGCTACTGAAAATTATTATGAGGGAGGAACATATGCTTGTAGGAATTGTAATAATATCAAGTTCCCTCTCGATGTGCTTAAAGTTTTAAAGTTATGCTTGTTTTGCCTTCCTATGCTAGTTGATTATTGTTCTCATAAGTTGTTTGCTCATAAAATCCCTATGCATAGGAAGTGGGTTAGACTTAAATGTGCTGGTCATATTCTTCATGATGCTCTCTTTATGTTTCAATTCTTATCTTTTATGTGAGCATCATTGAAATCATCATGCGTAGCTAAGGGCGTTAAACGATAGCGCTTGTTGGGAGGCAACCCAACTTCATTTTTGTTCCTTGCTTTTTGTTCATGTTTAGTAATAAATAATTTATCCAGACCCTGTTATGATTGAGTTTTTAATGTTTTAATTAGTGTTTGTGCCAAGTAGAACCGTTGGGAAGACTTGGGGAAAGTCTTTGTGATCATGCTGTAAAAAACAGAAACTTTAGCGCTCACGAGAATTGCTGCCATTTTTTATTGGAGAGTGATATTTAGTTAATTCTTTTTGAAGATGATTAATAGATAAATTCCTCAGGTCCAGAAGTTTAGTTTAGAATTTTTGGGGTTCCAGAAGTATACGTTTGATACAGATTACTACAGACTGTTCTGTTTTTGACAGATTCTGCTTTCATCATGTTGTTTGCTTATTTTGATGAATCTATGAGTAGTATCGGAGGGTATGAATCATAGAGAAGTTGTAATACAGTAGATATTACACCAATATGAATTTATAATGAGTTCATTACAGTACCTTATGATGGTGATTTGCTTTCTTATACTAACGGAGCTTACGAGTTTTCTGTTAAGTTTTGTGTTGTGAAGTTTTCAAGTTTTGGGTAAAGATTCGATGGACTATGGAATAAGGAGTGGCAAGAGCCTAATCTTGGGGATGACCAAGGAACCCCAAGGTAATATTCAAGGACAACCAAGAGCCTAAGCTTGGGGATGCCCCATCCCCTCTTTCGTCTTCGTTCATCGGTAACTTTACTTGGAGCTATATTTTTATTCACCACATGATATGTGTTTTGCTTGGAGCGTCAATTTATTTTGTTAGTATTTGCTTTCTGTTATTTAGAACAATGTTTTGCATCTTTTATTTCAATAAAAGTGGCATTGATAGTCTTTACTATGCCTATGTTACAAGTCTTCATGTTGCTGTTTGAAAACAAAAAGTTTACCGCTGTTGCAATAATTCCCTAGAAAAGTAAGAATGTGATAAAATGTTGAAACCTTTTGCATATTAATCTCTGATAAATTTACTAAAATAGGAATTTTCTTTCATAATTTGTGGGGTTAGGAAAGTATGGATCTTGCTGCACTCTTTACAGACTATCCTGTTTAGGCAGATTTCTGTTATGTTTGCATATGTTTGCTTCTTTAATGATTCTATTTGAGGATAGGACTATTAAATATGCAGAGGCATTTAGTATGCAATGTTTAATAATAATTTTAGTGATTTGCTACAGTAGAGTACTATAAGGTTTTTGCAATGGTTTATACTAACTTATCTCACGAGTCCTTGTTGAGTTTTGTGTGGATGAAGCTTTTGAGATTTAGGGAGACCGTGCTATGAGAGGAATTAAGGAGACACAAAAGCTCAAGCTTGGGGATGCCCAAGGCACCCCAAGATAATATTTCAAGAAGTCTCAAGCGTCTAAGCTTGGGGATGCCCCGGTGGGCATCCCACCTTTCTTCTTCAACAACTATCGGTTAGTATCGGTTGATCCTAAGTTTTTGCTTCTTCACATGATATTTGCTATTCTTAGATGTCATTTTATTTTGTTTTGCTTGCTGTTTGAATAAAATACCAAGATCGGAAATTCTTAAATGTTAGAGAGTCTTCACATAGTTGCATAATTATTCGACTACTCATTGATCTTCACTTATATCTTTTGGAGTAGTTTGTCATTTGCTCTAGTGCTTCACTTATATCTTTTTTAGAGCACGGTGGTGGTTTTATTTTGAATAAATAGATGAATTCTCGTGCTTCACTTATATTATTTTGAGAGTCTTAAATAGCATGGTAATTTGCTTAAATAATCCTAATATGCTAGGCATCCAAGAATAGTAAAAACTTTCTTATGAGTGTGTTGAATACTAAGAGAAGTTTGATGCTTGATGATTGTTTTGAGATATGGAGGTAGTGATATTAAAGTCGTGCTAGTTGAGTAGTTGTGAATTTGAGAAATACTTGTGTTTAAGTTTGCAAGTCCCGTAGCATGCACGTATGGTAAACGTTATGTAACAAATTTGAAACATGAGGTGTTCTTTGATTGTCCTCCTTATGAGTGGCGGTCGGGGACGAGCGATGGTCTTTTCCTACCAATCTATCCCCCTAGGAGCATGCACGTAGTGCTTGGTTTTTGATGACTTGTAGATTTTTTCAATAAGTATGTGAGTTCTTTATGACTAATGTTGAGTCCATGGATTATACGCACTCTCACCCTTCCATCATTGCTAGCCTCTTCGGTACCGTGCATTGCCCTTTCTCACATTGAGAGTTGGTGCAAACTTCGCTGGTGCATCCAAACCCCGTGATATGATACGCTCTTTCACACATAAACCTCTTTATATCTTCCTCAAAACAGCCACCATACCTACCTATTATGGCATTTCCATAGCCATTCTGAGATATATTTCCATGCAACTTTCCACCGTTCCGTTTGTTATGACACGCTCCATCATTGTCATATTGCTTTGCATGATCATGTAGTTGACATCATATTTGTGGCAAAGCCACCATTCATAATTCTTTCATGCATGTCATTGATGAGTCATTGCACATCCCGGTACACCGCCGGAGGCATTCATATAGAGTCATACTTTGTTCTAGTATCGAGTTGTAAATAAATAGAAGTGTGATGATCATCATTTTCTAGAGCATTGTCCCAAGTGAGGAATAAAAAAAAGAGAAAGGCCATAAAAAAGAGAAGGCCCCCAAAAAAGAGAAAGGCCATAAAAAAAGAGAAGGCCCAAAAAAATGAGAGAAAAGGAGAGAAGGAACAATGCTACTATCCTTTGCCACACTTGTGCTTCAAAGTAGCACCATAATCCTCATGATAGAGAGTCTCTTGTTTTGTCACTTTCATATACTAGTGGGAATATTTCATTATAGAACTTGGCTTGTATATTCCAACAATGGGCCTCCTCAAGTGCCCTAGGTCTTCATGAGCAAGCAAGTTGGATGCACACCCACTTAGTTCTTTTGTTGAGCTTTCATACATTTATAGCTCTAGTGCATCCGTTGCATGGAAATCCCTACTCCTTGCATTGACATCAATTGATGGGCATCTCCATAGCTCATTGACTAGCCTCGTTGATGTGAGACTTTCTCCTTTTTGTCTTCTCCACATAACCCCCATCATCATATTCTATTCCACCCATAGTGCTATATCCATGGCTCGCGCTCATGTATTGCGTGAAGGTTTATAAAGTTTGAGATTACTAAAGTATGAAACAATTGCTTGGCTTGTCATCGAGGTTGTGCATGATGAGAGCATTCTTGTGTGATGAAAATGGAGCATGACTAAACTATATGATTTTGTAGGGATGAACTTTCTTTGGCCATGTTATTTTGAGAGGACATAATTGCTTAGTTAGTATGCTTGAAGTATTATTATTTTTATGTCAATATGAACTTTTATCTTGAATCTTTCGGATCTGAATATTCATACCATAATTAAGAAGAATTACATTGAAATTATGCCAAGTAGCACTCCGCATCAAAAATTCTGTTTTTTATCATTTACCTACTCGAGGACGAGCAAGAATTAAGCTTGGGGATGCTGATACGTCTCCAACGTATCTATAATTTTTGATTGCTCCATGCTATATTATCTTCTGTTTTGGACATTATAGGCTTTATTATCCACTTTTATATTATTTTGGGACTAACCTATTGGCCCAGAGCCCAGTGCCAGTTCCTGTTTTCCCCTTGTTTCAGTGTTTCGAAGAAAAGGAATATCAAACGGAGTTGAAACGGAATGAAACCTTCTGGAGAAGTTATTTTTGGAAGGAAAGCAACCCAGGAAAGTTGGAGTCCACGTCAAGGAAGCTTCGAGGAAGCCACGAGGTAGGGGGGCGCGCCCACCCCCCTGGGCGCGCCCTCCACCCTCGTGGCTCCCCTGATGTATTTCTTCCGCCTATATATACCCATATACCCTAAAACGATCGGGGAGCACAATTGATCGGGAGTTCCACCACCAGGAGCCCCCGTAGCCACCGAAACCAATCTAGACCCGTTCCGGCACCCTACCGGAGGGGGCAATCCCTCTCCGGTGGCCATCTTCATCATCCCGGTGCTCTCCATGACGAGGAGGGAGTATTTCTCCCTCGGGGCTGAGGGTATGTACCAGTAGCTATGTGTTTGATCTCTCTCTCTCTCTCTCGTGTTCTTGATGTGATACGATCTTGATGTATCGCGAGCTTTGCTATTATAGTTGGATCTTATGATGTTTTCTCCCCCATCTACTCTCTTGTAATGGATTGAGTTTCCCCTTTGAAGTTATCTTATCGGATTGAGTCTTTAAAGATTTGAGAACACTTGATGTATGTCTTGCCGTGCGTATCTGTGGTGACAATGGGATATCACATGATTCACTTGATGTATGTTTTGGTGATCAACTTGCGGGTTCCCCCCATGAACCTATGCATAGTGGTTGGCACACGTTTTCGTCGTGATTCTCCGGTAGAAACTTCGGGGCACTCTTTGAGGTTCTATGTGTTGGTTGAATAGATGAATCTGAGATTGTGTGATGCATATCGTATAATCATACCCACAGATACTTGAGGTGACATGGGAGTATCTAGGTGACATTGGAGTATCTAGGTGACATTAGGGTTTTGGTTGATTTGTGTCTTAAGGTGTTATTCTAGTACGAACTCTAGGGCTGTTTGTGACACCTATAGGAATTTCCCAACAGATTGATTGGAAAGAATAACTTTGAGGTGGTTTCGTACCCTACCATAATCTCTTCGTTTGTTCTCGGCTATTAGTGACTTTGGAGTGACTCTTTGTTGCATGTTGAGGGATAGTTATATGATCTAATTATGTTATTATTGTTGAGGGAACTTGCACCAGTGAAAGTATGAACCCTAGGCCTTGTTTCAACACATTGCAATACCCTTTACGCTCACTTTTATCATTAGTTACCTTGCTGTTTTTATATTTTCATATTACAAAAACCTTTATCTACCATCCATATACCACTTGTATCACCATCTCTTCGCCGAACTAGTGCACCTATACAATTTACCATTGTATTGGGTGTGTTGGGGACACAAGAGACTCTTTGTTATTTGGTTGCAGGGTTGTTTGAGAGAGGCCATCTTCATCCTATGCCTCCTATGGATTGATAAACCTTAGGTCATCCACTTGAGGGAAATTTGCTACTGTCCTACAAACCTCTGCACTTGGAGGCCCAACAACGTCTACAAGAAGAAGGTTGTGTAGTAGACATCAAGCTCTTTTCTGGCGCCGTTGCCGGGGAGGTTAGAGCTTGAACGTATATCTTTAGATCTTGCAATCGAATCTTTTTGTTTCTTGTTTTAGCACTAGTTTAGTTTATAAAAGAAAACTACAAAAAAAATATGGAATTGAGTTTGTCTCACACGCTTCATCTTTTTAATATCTTTCGTGAGTATGATGGAAAGGAAAATTGTGCTAAAGTGTTAGAAGAAGAATGCATTAAAATGTTTGTCACTAAATCTTTGAATGATGAGCATGATTGCAATGTTTTTAGTATGAAATCCTTGAATATCCATGGTACTAATGATGATTGCACTAGTTATGATGAAAATGTCTCCTATAAACATGTCAATTTTTGTGGAGTGCATTGGGTTTGCAAGTACACACAAAATAGGGAAGATAGATATTGCAAGAGGCATAAGCACTTAGAAACTAAATTGTTGCAAGAATGTCTAGATGTTTGTGCTGAAGATTTAAACTTTCTTGGCCGTACTTGTGGACTTTGCAATGAACAGGGTCATTTAGCTATCCAATGCAGATTGTTTCATGATCTAACTGTGTCCAAAAATTGTGATGACTTAATTTCCCTTGCACATTATAATGAACTTAGTTTGCTTATGGGCTACGAAGAAATGAAACGTATAACTAAGCATATTCCAGAATTTGCCCGTTATAAACTTCTTGGCTTTGATCTAGAGGAAATTTACATGTATTGTGCGGTGAATTGCATTGAAAATCCTTATATTGCCAATTACATAAAGAAAAGAAAACAAATAGAAGATGAAGAGAATACTAATGAAAGGGAAGAGACTTCCCAATACCCTCCTATTATTTCTAATGATGAATCAGGTAACGAGGAGGAGCCTTCTATTCAACCAATCTCATTAATAAGGAGCTCCAAAAAGAGGATTGAACCCACACATGATGTGGTGAAGAAGAAGAAAAGAAAAGGTAAGAGAGGTAAAAAGATATCTCCCCCAAATAATGCTGCTTCTATCACTATTATGCCTCATGAAAATATAATTATGGAACATAATGATACTTGTTATGATCTTAAAAATCTTTTTGGCACTTGCTTGGAAGAATATGATAATTGTTATACTATTGGTGCTATCCATACTATTAATGATGAGAGTGATTATGCTTATGATATGAAAAGGCACAAGCTTGGGGATTCTATGTTTGATGAAGATGATGTTTTTGAGAATATATTTGCTGCAATTAATGTTTGTTCCAATCTTGGGGATGCTACATTTAATGAAGATGATATTTTTAGTCTCCCAAGTTTTGATATGCAAATTTATAATGATGATAGCATGCCTTCTACCTATGATGATTATATTGATGAAAGTGGGTTTGGAAGAGTGTCAACTTTATGAAGTAATGATCCCACTATTCTGGAGGATGTTGAATCTTATAATATTTATGAAAGTGGATTTGGAGAGGTCATGACTTTATTTAGTGATGTATCCACTATTTCGGAAGAGGTTTCAATCGATTATGATGAGAACAAAGTTGCTACTTATGATGATTATTGTGATAAAACTTATGCTATAAAGAGTAGTGATGATTATATTTATAAAACTTGTCATGATTATGAGTACCCTTTCTCTGAACATTACTCCTTTAACGTGGAAACAATTTATAGTATTCAAGTCTCTTATGATACTCCTACTATTCCGAATGAGAAGAATTTTGCTTATGTGGAGAGTAATAAAAATTCTATGCTTGTAGATCGTGAAAAGAATGCTTTGTTTGATAGTTATATTGTTGAATTCATTCATGATGCTACTGAAAATTATTATGAGGGAGGAACATATGCTTGTAGGAATTGTAATAATATCAAGTTTCCTCTCTATGTGCTTGAAGTTTTAAAGTTATGCTTGTTTTGCCTTCCTATGCTAGTTGATTATTGTTCCCATAAGTTGTTTGCTCACAAAATCCCTATGCATATGAAGTGGGTTAGACTTAAGTGTGCTAGTCATATTCTTCATGATGCTCTCTTTATGTTTCAATTCTTATCTTTTATGTGAGCATCATTGAAATCATCATGCGTAGCTAAGGGCGTTAAACGATAGCGCTTGTTGGGAGGCAACCCAACTTCATTTTTGTTCCTTGCTTTTTGTTCATGTTTAGTAATAAATAATTTATCCAGACCCTGTTATGATTGAGTTTTTAATGTTTTAATTAGTGTTTGTGCCAAGTAGAACCGTTGGGAAGACTTGGGGAAAGTCTTTGCGATCATGCTGTAAAAAATAGAAACTTTAGCGCTCACGAGAATTGCTGCCATTTTTTATTCGAGAGTGCTATTTAGTTAATTCTTTTTGAACATGATTAATAAATAAATTCCTCAGTTCCAGCAATTTATTTTAGAATTTTTGGGGTTCCATAAGTATATGTTTGATACAGATTACTACAGACTATTCTGTTTTTGACATATTCTGTTTCATCGTGTTGTTTGCTTATTTTGATGAATCTATGAGTAGTATCGGAGGGTATGAATCATAGAGAAGTTGGAATACAGTAGATATTACACCAATATGAATTTAGAATGAGTTCATTACAGTACCTTATGATGGTGATTTGCTTTCTTATACTAACGGAGCTTACGAGTTTTCTGTTAAGTTTTGTGTTGTGAAGTTTTCAAGTTTTGGGTAAATATTCGATGGACTATGGAATAAGGAGTGGCAAGAGCCTAAGCTTGGGGATTCCCAATTCACCCCAAGGTAATATTGAAGGACAACCAAGAGCCTAAGCTTGGGGATGCCCCGGAAGGCATCCCCTCTTTCGTCTTCGTTCATCGGTAACTTTACTTGGAGCTATATTTTTATTCACCACATGATATGTGTTTTGCTTGGAGCGTCAATTTATTTTGTTAGGATTTGCTTGCTGTTATTTAGAACAATGTTTTGCATCTTTTATTTCAATAAAAGTGGCATTGATAGTCTTTATTATGCCTATGTTACAAGTCTTCATGTTGTTGTTTGAAAACAGAAAGTTTACCGCTGTTGCAATAATTCCCTAGAAGAGTAAGAATGTGATAAAATGTTGAAACCTTTTGAATATTAAGATCTGATAAATTTACTACAGTGGGAATTTTCTTGCATAATTTTTGGGGTTAGGAAAGTATGGATCTTGCTGCACTCTTTACAGACTGTCCTGTTTAGGCAGATTTCTGTTATGTTTGCATTGTTTGCATATGTTTGCTTCTTTAATGATTCTATTTGAGGATAGGACTATTAAATATGCAGAGGCATTTAGTATGCAATGTTTAATAATAATTTTAGTGATTTGCTACAGTAGAGTATGATAAGGTTTTTGCAATGGTTTATACTAACTTATCTCACAAGTCCTTGTTGAGTTTTGTGTGGATGAAGCTTTTGAGATTTAGGGAGACCGTGCTATGAGAGGAATTAAGGAGACACAAAAGCTCAAGCTTGGGGATGCCCAAGGCACCCCAAGATAATATTTCAAGAAGTCTCAAGCGTCTAAGCTTGGGGATGCCCCGGTGGGCATCCCACCTTTCTTCTTCAACAACTATCGGTTAGTATCGGTTGATCCTAAGTTTTTGCTTCTTCACATGATATTTGCTATTCTTAGATGTCATTTTATTTTGTTTTGCTTGCTGTTTGAATAAAATACCAAGATCGGAAATTCTTAAATGTTAGAGAGTCTTCACATAGTTGCATAATTATTCGACTACTCATTGATCTTCACTTATATCTTTTGGAGTAGTTTGTCATTTGCTCTAGTGCTTCACTTATATCTTTTTTAGAGCACGGTGGTGGTTTTATTTTGAATAAATAGATGAATTCTCGTGCTTCACTTATATTATTTTGAGAGTCTTAAATAGCATGGTAATTTGCTTAAATAATCCTAATATGCTAGGCATCCAAGAATAGTAAAAACTTTCTTATGAGTGTGTTGAATACTAAGAGAAGTTTGATGCTTGATGATTGTTTTGAGATATGGAGGTAGTGATATTAAAGTCGTGCTAGTTGAGTAGTTGTGAATTTGAGAAATACTTGTGTTTAAGTTTGCAAGTCCCGTAGCATGCACGTATGGTAAACGTTATGTAACAAATTTGAAACATGAGGTGTTCTTTGATTGTCCTCCTTATGAGTGGCGGTCGGGGACGAGCGATGGTCTTTTCCTACCAATCTATCCCCCTAGGAGCATGCACGTAGTGCTTGGTTTTTGATGACTTGTAGATTTTTTCAATAAGTATGTGAGTTCTTTATGACTAATGTTGAGTCCATGGATTATACGCACTCTCACCCTTCCATCATTGCTAGCCTCTTCGGTACCGTGCATTGCCCTTTCTCACATTGAGAGTTGGTGCAAACTTCGCTGGTGCATCCAAACCCCGTGATATGATACGCTCTTTCACACATAAACCTCTTTATATCTTCCTCAAAACAGCCACCATACCTACCTATTATGGCATTTCCATAGCCATTCTGAGATATATTTCCATGCAACTTTCCACCGTTCCGTTTGTTATGACACGCTCCATCATTGTCATATTGCTTTGCATGATCATGTAGTTGACATCATATTTGTGGCAAAGCCACCATTCATAATTCTTTCATGCATGTCATTGATGAGTCATTGCACATCCCGGTACACCGCCGGAGGCATTCATATAGAGTCATACTTTGTTCTAGTATCGAGTTGTAAATAAATAGAAGTGTGATGATCATCATTTTCTAGAGCATTGTCCCAAGTGAGGAATAAAAAAAAGAGAAAGGCCATAAAAAAGAGAAGGCCCCCAAAAAAGAGAAAGGCCATAAAAAAAGAGAAGGCCCAAAAAAATGAGAGAAAAGGAGAGAAGGAACAATGCTACTATCCTTTGCCACACTTGTGCTTCAAAGTAGCACCATAATCCTCATGATAGAGAGTCTCTTGTTTTGTCACTTTCATATACTAGTGGGAATATTTCATTATAGAACTTGGCTTGTATATTCCAACAATGGGCCTCCTCAAGTGCCCTAGGTCTTCATGAGCAAGCAAGTTGGATGCACACCCACTTAGTTCTTTTGTTGAGCTTTCATACATTTATAGCTCTAGTGCATCCGTTGCATGGAAATCCCTACTCCTTGCATTGACATCAATTGATGGGCATCTCCATAGCTCATTGACTAGCCTCGTTGATGTGAGACTTTCTCCTTTTTGTCTTCTCCACATAACCCCCATCATCATATTCTATTCCACCCATAGTGCTATATCCATGGCTCGCGCTCATGTATTGCGTGAAGGTTTATAAAGTTTGAGATTACTAAAGTATGAAACAATTGCTTGGCTTGTCATCGAGGTTGTGCATGATGAGAGCATTCTTGTGTGATGAAAATGGAGCATGACTAAACTATATGATTTTGTAGGGATGAACTTTCTTTGGCCATGTTATTTTGAGAGGACATAATTGCTTAGTTAGTATGCTTGAAGTATTATTATTTTTATGTCAATATGAACTTTTATCTTGAATCTTTCGGATCTGAATATTCATACCATAATTAAGAAGAATTACATTGAAATTATGCCAAGTAGCACTCCGCATCAAAAATTCTGTTTTTTATCATTTACCTACTCGAGGACGAGCAAGAATTAAGCTTGGGGATGCTGATACGTCTCCAACGTATCTATAATTTTTGATTGCTCCATGCTATATTATCTTCTGTTTTGGACATTATAGGCTTTATTATCCACTTTTATATTATTTTGGGACTAACCTATTGGCCCAGAGCCCAGTGCCAGTTCCTGTTTTCCCCTTGTTTCAGTGTTTCGAAGAAAAGGAATATCAAACGGAGTTGAAACGGAATGAAACCTTCTGGAGAAGTTATTTTTGGAAGGAAAGCAACCCAGGAAAGTTGGAGTCCACGTCAAGGAAGCTTCGAGGAAGCCACGAGGTAGGGGGGCGCGCCCACCCCCCTGGGCGCGCCCTCCACCCTCGTGGCTCCCCTGATGTATTTCTTCCGCCTATATATACCCATATACCCTAAAACGATCGGGGAGCACAATTGATCGGGAGTTCCACCACCAGGAGCCCCCGTAGCCACCGAAACCAATCTAGACCCGTTCCGGCACCCTACCGGAGGGGGCAATCCCTCTCCGGTGGCCATCTTCATCATCCCGGTGCTCTCCATGACGAGGAGGGAGTATTTCTCCCTCGGGGCTGAGGGTATGTACCAGTAGCTATGTGTTTGATCTCTCTCTCTCTCTCTCTCGTGTTCTTGATGTGATACGATCTTGATGTATCGCGAGCTTTGCTATTATAGTTGGATCTTATGATGTTTTCTCCCCCATCTACTCTCTTGTAATGGATTGAGTTTCCCCTTTGAAGTTATCTTATCGGATTGAGTCTTTAAAGATTTGAGAACACTTGATGTATGTCTTGCCGTGCGTATCTGTGGTGACAATGGGATATCACATGATTCACTTGATGTATGTTTTGGTGATCAACTTGCGGGTTCCCCCCATGAACCTATGCATAGTGGTTGGCACACGTTTTCGTCGTGATTCTCCGGTAGAAACTTCGGGGCACTCTTTGAGGTTCTATATGTTGGTTGAATAGATGAATCTGAGATTGTGTGATGCATATCGTATAATCATACCCACAGATACTTGAGGTGACATTAGAGTATCTAGGTGACATCAGGGTTTTTGTTGATTTGTGTCTTAAGGTGTTATTCTAGTACGAACTCTAGGGATGTTTGTGACACCTATAGGAATTGCCCAACGGATTGATTGGAAAGAATAACTTTGAGGTGGTTTCGTACCCTACCATAATCTCTTTGTTTGTTCTCCGCTATTAGTGACTTTGGAGTGACTCTTTGTTGCATGTTGAGGGATAGTTATATGATCCAATTATGTTATTATTGTTGAGGGAATTTGCACTATGAAAGTATGAACCCTAGGCCTTGTTTCAACACATTGCAATACCGTTTACGCTCACTTTTATCATTAGTTACCTTGCTGTTTTTATATTTTCAGATTACAAAAACCTTTATCTACCATCCATATACCACTTGTATCACCATCTCTTCGTCGAACTAGTGCACCTATACAATTTACCATTGTATTGGGTGTGTTGGGGACACAATAGACTCTTTGTTATTTGGTTGCAGGGTTGCTTGAGAGAGACCATCTTCATCCTACGCCTCCTACGGATTGATAAACCTTAGGTCATCCACTTGAGGGAAACTTGCTACTGTCCTACAAACCTCTGCACTTGGAGGCCCAACAACGTCTACAAGAAGAAGGTTGTGTAGTAGACATCATCCCCATCGTTGTAAGATAAGGCCATTCCAAATTTGCAATACCAAGCATTTTCTCCTTCTAGTACCACCATGTGTGCTCCAAGCCTCAAGTGATGTGTACTACTACTACTGCTACTAGTGTGTGTGTATGTGATACACTAGTGAGTGTGTGAGTAGTACGTGTGTGTGCTCATCCGCCGGTCGTTTATCAGTGTACTCGAATTGCTAGCGAGTAGTTTTGGGCTACCAATTGGTATCAGAGCCCCAGGTTGTGATAGCCATGGCCTGTGCAAAAGGAGTGCAGCAGCACACCATATCGGATGGTTCCTAGTCGTGGCTATCACATGACGGCTCCCAGTCGCCGCCTCCGAAGGAGCGGTGAGGGCGCAGCCGGTCCAGGCAAGGAAGCTGCTGCCGCTGGTGTTGCATGCATGCAGCTGCATGCATGCATGCATGCAGCACCAACGTCAACAGCTTCCTTTGCATGTAAGGAAGTGGTAGTTTCCTAGTAGTACGCTTAGATGGTGTAAGGAACTTACCTAGAGGTTTCCTTGGTAGTACATGGTAGTTTCGTGTGTGTTGTGCACGTCCAGCACATAGTCGGTTTTAGAACCACTATATAAGGGGCAGGTCCCTATCGTTGTAAGATAAGGCCACTCCAAGTTTGCAATACCAGGCATTTCCTCCTTCTAATACCATCATATGTGCTCCAAGCCTCAAGTGTTGTGTACTACTACTGCTGCTGTTACTAGTGTGTATGTGATACACTGGTGTGCCTCCTATAGGGCCAACCATGTAGGGAGAAAGGGAAAGGAGAGGAGGAAAAGAAAAGTATGAACTAGGACTCCTACTTCCTTCCCCCCCCCCCTCCTTCCTTTCCCCTTTGTCCAAATATAGTAAGGGGGCCGAATTAGACTAGGGTCCCAAGTAGGATTCCTCCTACTTGGGCGCGCCCTAGGCTGCCTCCCTCCCTCTTCATTCTTTATATACGTGGGGAGGGCACCCCTAGAAGACACATCAATTGTTCCTAGCCGTGTGCGGTGCCCCCTCCACAGTTACACATCTCGGTCATATCGTCGTAGTGCTCAGGCGAAGCGCTGTGCCGGTAACTTCATCATCACCGTCGCCACGTCGTCGTGCTGATGGAACTCTCCCTCGGCCTCAACTGGATCAAGAGCTCGAGGGACGTCATCGAGCTGAACGTGTGCTGAACACGGAGGTGTCGTACTTTGGTGGTTGGATCAGTTGGATCGTGAAGACGTTCGACTACATCAATCGCGTTACTAAACGCTTTCGCTTTCGGTCTACGAGGATACGTGGGCACACTATCCCCGCTCGTTGCTATGCTTCTCCTAGATAGATCTTGCCTGCTCGTAGGATTTTTTTTTAAAATACTACGTTCCCCAAAAGCGACGCACCGACGCAGATCACTGCCTCAAGATTAAGAGCCCGTACACGATTCCATCTCTTATTGAAAAATGAAATCGAGGCAGGAATCTATGGTTGAATTATTCAACCTATATCAATCTACAATGGTGGAAAGCATTAAAAAAGGCGGCTGCTACGGATCAACCGACTTATTTCCTGAGAAGTCAGTCGACTCCTAAGCTGTCAGATTCGTCCTCGCCATCAATTGGATTCGGTCAACGCCACCGCACAGGGCCGTCCTTCTATCATCGCAACCGCGACGGAGCAAACGAAGCACCTCGCCGTGGGAAGCATCATCGTCCGGCTCGCAGCTGGCACCACACCCCCTCTCGCTAGTAGCGCAACAGTGCTCCACAGCCGGCCGCCGGCGACGCTTCACCGCAGCGCCAAACCCCGGTGCGATGGCGCTCCATCGCAGCACCCGCCACCACCGGTGAAGCTCCATTGCAGCTCCGGGCCGTCGTCGATCCCTGCATCACAGCACCGACAGCCGCCGGTGAAGCTCCATTGTAGCATCGACCACTTGCATCGCAGCACGAGCAGCCGCCGGTGAAGCTCCATTGCAGCACCGAGCACCGCATCACAGCTCCGGGCCGCCAATGAGCGCTGCATCGCATCACCGATAGTCGCCGGTGAAGCTCCACTGCAACACCGCTGGGCAACCATCCGCCCGTTGCAGCGTCGCCGCGCGACACCCCATTGCAGCGTCGGTGATCCCCCATGCACCACCGTCCACGAGCGGGCTTGCATCGGGCTTCATCTCCTAGCTGGCCACTACAACACACGTGTACTGCGGCGATTCGCCAGTTGAAGAAGAGAGATGGGGGCAGGGAGGAGCATCGTGGCCGGAGGGAGCGCTGGATCTGATAGCTACGGGGAGCTGTTGGGGTCAACGACTCAGTTTGTTTGGCTGAGGCGCTCTTGTGTGGATAAAGATGAGGATGGAGAAAGCAGTGTGGGGTCCCGCTGGGACACGTGTCACGCGTCAGAGGAGGGTTAGGCTGGTCGTAATAGGAGTATCATAAGTAGTATCATGTGCGCCAACTAAGCAATTTTGATGATGTGGCATAGAATTAAATGAAGAAAGAAAGGCTTGAGTATCATATCATGATACCGTATCATATTAAATGATGTGCTACTTTGTGTCATGCATAACAATAAATGTAGTCCTATATGATACTAATATATGATACCATGCATTACGAATGTAGTATCATACACTAGTATGATATGCATGATACTAATATATGATACTCTCCATTACAATCAGCCTTACGCAGCGCTGTAATCAAGCGGCTGTTTTCAAAGGTTTTTCCTAAAAAAACCTTTCCCGACATGTACATGTGTTGGCGTACTTTCTCATCTTACACCCTGTTTGGATGTAGGAAAAACTGTTTGGAATTGGCAATCTGGAATTGCCAGGCCAAATTTTGTTGTTTGGGGGTGGTACAGGATTTGGGCTTGGAGAAGTTGGCCCAATTCCAAGCGATCTCGCGCAAGGTTTCCGAGCGGACGAGCTCGGAAAGGCTCGGAAACGCCCAGCAGCCCCCACCCCGCATACCTCGCTCGTTCGCTGGACGACCTGCTCTCGCTCCCGACTCCCCTGAAGCAACCGCCGGCGGCGGCGGTCAGTTCTCCGGCCCTCCTCTCCCTCTCCCATCCGTCCCCTCCCTCCTCTCCCTCCGATCCGTCCCCTCATCCTCTTCCACCGTTCTCCGGCCATGGCGCGACCTCCTCCGGCGAGGCCCTCAAACCCTAGATTCTGTAGAAGGGGATTTGCGGCGGGAATAGGTCGTCCGCAGGGGAACGACGGTGGTAGTGGAACGACGGCGGGAGTGGCGCCATCCCCTCCCGTGTGGAGCTCGAATTTTTGTGGTGTCCGTAGGGGAACTCGAATTTTGTGGTGTTCACTGTACCTCCTCAGATGCAGTCCAATGCCTCGAATTTAAGAGCTCGAATTTGTGTGTTGCTTAAGTATGATTTGTTTGAACTATGCAGGTTCCCAGGGGATTTAGGAGCTCAAATTTCCGTGGTGCCAAGGTATATTATCTACTCGTACCCCATGTTTGTACTGTGATTTTGTTTTGTCATTTATACACATGTTGTTGCGATGGTTTATTATGTATCAATGCTCTGAATAATGTGAGCTCAAACCCTGCCTATGGGGCACAACACGTTGGGCAGGTAGTTTACTTGGCTTGCAAGGGCTAGGTAGTTTCCTAGTTATTTCCTAGTAGTTTCCTTAGCGTTGTAAGGAGGTTGACTAGAAGTAGACTACAGCTGTGTAAGCAATTACGTAGTATTTTCTCGGAAATGGCTTTGCATGGCCATGGTAGAAACCACGTAATTCCTAGTGTGTGTGCGTGTGCTGTGCACATCCCAGCCTATAAAAGGACCCGGCTCCTTCACTTGTAACAAGGCCATTTCATTCCAATCCATCCAGCCTCATAGCAAAGCTTGTGCTAGTACGTGAGCTCCTCCTCACTTATATCAGTGTGTGTATGTCCAAAATACAAAGAGTGTGTTCTGCTAGTTAGTATTAGTTTCAGTGTACTTTGTGTTTCCTCGACATCGTCTGATCCTCGAGAGCCAGCTAGACTGTAGTTGGGCTAACATTGGCATTAGAGCCTCAGGTTATGCTGAAGCATGCCGAAAGAAGGCGTTGCGGGCGACGGCTCCAAGACCGCCGAGCAGAGCTCGGCTGAGGAGGCCCGTGCGGCGGACTCGCTCGCGCCGCGAGGCAGGCCGGGAGGCGGGCTGGAAGCCACGCTCCGTGCGAGACGTGGGCATGTCCAGTACCTCCTTCCCTCTCCTCACGCGGACCAACTACCCCACTTGGTCGCTCCTGATGAAAGTCATCATGGAGCCCCGGCATATGTGGAAAGCCGTGGAAACCGGTGATGTCGAGTACGAGGAGGACCGGCTGGCGATGGAGGCGATCTTGCGCTCCGTCCCACCGGAGATGGTGCTCACCCTTGGCGCCAAGAAGACGGCCAAGGAAGCATGGGACACCATCAAGACCGCGCATCGGCGTGGAGCGTGTACGGGAGTTGAAGGCCCAGACCTTGCGCCTCCAGTACGAGGAGATTCGGTTCAAGGCCGGTGAACAAGTCAACGACTTCGCCTTGTGGCTGCAAGGTCTCGTCACCGAGCTCGCAACGCTCGGAGATCCCATCGACAACAAGATGGTGATTCTCAAGTTTCTCCAAGTCGTCCCCAGGCAGTACAAGCAACTGGCCTGGTCCATCGAGAGCTTGGTGGATCTCTCCACCATGACGATCGAGGAGCTGGTAGGGCAGCACCTCGCCAACGGCGAGGTCGGAGCTATTCGACGCCGACGACAGCGTTGGCGTCCCACACAGGTTCCGATGCATGGGGGATCTTCTCGGCAAGCCTGTGACAACGCCGCGGCAGCCTGAGAAGGAGGACGTTGATGACGACGAAGTCCTGCATATGATGGCCGGCGAGGAGCCGACCACGTTCGCGGAGGCCGAGCAAGAGGATTGCTGGCACCACGCGATGCTGGACGAGTTGGTGTCGATCAACGACAACGCCACTTGGACACTCACCACACTGCCTGTTGGGCATTGAGCCATCGGGCTCAAGTGGGTGTTCAAGGTGAAGAAGGACGAGCATGGCGCCATTGTCAAGCACAAGGCGCGCCTTGTCAAAAAGGGCTACGTGCAGCGTGAAGGAGTGGACTTTGAGGAACTCTTTGCTCCGGTGGCAAGGCTGGAGTCCGTGCGGCTCATCCTTGCTGTGGCTGCTCACCGCGGGTGGGAGGTACACAACATGGATGTCAAGTAGGCGTTTCTCAACGGCGACCTTAACGAGGAGGTGTACGTCTCCCAGCCTCCAGGATTCGTTGCCAAGAACCACTAGCAAGGCGTATACAGGCTACACAAGGCCCTGTACGGTCTCCGGCAAGCCCCAAGTGCGTGGAACACCAAGCTCGATGCAAGCCTCGCATCCCTTGGGTTCTCAAGCAGCGCTTCTGAGCACGGCGTGTACTCGCGTGGCACCGTGAACACGCTGCTCATCGTCGGCATCTACGTTGATGACATGGTCATCGTCGGGGCAGAGCCTGAAGAGGTTCGACGCTTCAAGGGAGAGATGCATCGTCTCTTCAGCATGAGCGACCTCGGGCTGCTTCGGTACTACCTCGGACTAGAGGTGAGCCATGAGGGTGGTCGCATCACGATCACGCAAGCGGCCTACGCCGCGAAGATGCTCGAGCGAGCAGGCATGAAGGACTGCCATGCCGTGCACGCTCCAATGGAGGCACGGCTGAAGCTCAGCAAGGATAGCTCCGAGAAGGCGGTGGATGCTACGCTCTATCGCAGCATCATCGGGAGCCTCAGGTATCTCGTGCACACCCGACCTAACATCACGTTCGCTGTCGGGTACTTGAGTAGCTTCATGGAAGCTCCGGCAAGCGATCATCTCGCTGCCGTCAAGCACCTACTCCGGTACATCGCGGGTACACTCACGTATGGATGCGTGTATCATCGTGGCGATGGCGAGAGTTTACTCGGCTACAGCGACTCCGACCACAATGGTCATTTGGACTCCTGGAAAAGCACCTTTGGCATACTGTTTTTTCTTGGGAGCAGTCCCATCAGCTGGCAATCGGTGAGGCAGAAGGTTGTCGCCGCTTCTTTGTGCGAGGCGGAGTACATCGCGGCAGCTGCAGTGGCATGTCAGGGAATCTGGTTGGCTCACCTTCTTGGCGAGATGCTAAACCAAGACACCGCCCCTGCACACATCTTCGTCGACAACAAGTCGGCGATTTCCCTCTGCAAGAACCTAGTGCTTCATGACCGCAGCAAGCACATCGATCTCCGCCATCACTTCATACATAGGTAGTTTCCTGTTATTTCCTAGTAGTTTCCTTAGCGTTGTATGGAGGTTGACTAGAAGTAGACTACAGCTGTGTAAGCAATTACATAGTAGTTTCTAGGAAATGGCTTTGCATGGCCATGGTAGTAGCCACGTAATTCCTAGTGTGTGTGCGTGTGTTGTGCACATCCCGGCCTATAAAAGGACCCGGCTCCTTCACTTGTAACAAGGCCATTTCATTCCAATCCATCCAACCTTATAGCAAAGCTTGTGCTAGTACGTGAGCTCCTCCTCACTTATATCAGTGTGTGTATGTCCAGAATACAAAGAGTGTGTTCTGCTAGTTAGTACTAGTTTCAGTGTACTTTGTGTTTCCTCGACTTCGACTGATCCTCGAGAGCCAGCTAGACTGTGGTTGGGCTAACAAATAATTTGTGGACAAATGGTGTGTGCATTGTAGCTTTTTTCATCATGTCTCAACAAGAGTTGGTTGCCTACATTACCGAAGAGAACAAAAGAAGAAAAAGAAAGAGGATATTGTTGACAAAGCAGTATTTCAACTCTAGCATTTTCTTATCTTAGTTCTCAGAGGGCACCGAGGAATCTCGGATGCTTCGATGATGATGAGGAAAAGGTTGCATATCGGGAGTATATATTGAAACAAACTTATGAGGGGTCCGAGACAAATTGCTATGATAAGCTACGCTTAACTAAAAGAAACTTTCATGATCTTTTGTGCTATGTTGTGTGAGAAGTGTGGTCTCAAAGATAGCCCGTTTGTGACTGTAGAAGAAAAATGTTGCTATGTTCTTACAAGTTGTTGGACATGGACTTAAGATGAGGATGTTGGGTGGCACGTACCAGCGTTCTTTAGAGACCATCAGTAGGCATTTCTCTACTGTGTTGTCAGCCATCCTATCTCTAACTCGGGAGTTTATCAAGCTTCCTGATCCTTCTATCACCCCTCTCGATGATTACAAGTGGATGTGGTTTCCTAATGCACTTGGAGCACTAGATGGGTGTCATATTCCTGTGTTTGTTAATGCTGCTGACAAAGGGAGGTATAGGAATAGGCACCAAGATATCACCACTTACATGCTAAGTGTGGTTGATTGGAACATGAAATTTCTCTATGTTCTACCTTGTTTGGAGGGTTCGGCATCGGACTCGGGAGTGCTAAAAGATGCTATGAGAATTGATCTTGAAGATGCATTTGTTGTACCATAGGGTACGACTCTTTCTCTTTGCATTTCATTTCTCATATTTAATTGTTAGCTACTTACGTACTTGTCAATAGGAAAGTACTATCTTGTTGATGCTGGCTATACCAATGGACCTGGATTTCTATCTCCATTCAGATCCACTTGATACCACTTGAAAGAGTGGGTTGCCAGTCAACAACAGCCCCAAAATGAAAAGGAGTTGTATAACTTGTGCCATGCTCGTGCTAGAAATGTTGTGGAGAGAACCTTTGGCTTGTTGAAGAAAAAATAGGCCATCTTGCGTTCTTGTTGTTTCTTTGACATAGAGGACCAAATAACACATGTTCATTTGGTAGTTCATATTGAAATCTCTACAAAAGACTTATATTTAGGAACGGAGGGAGTACAAAGGATTTGCCAAAAACCTGTGTGGTCAATTGACCGCACTCCTCTCAACGTGGCTTCGCCCCTGTATTATGAAGTCATGTAAGGTGCTTTAACATAACCATGAAGCCTCATGGCTGCAGCTACATGTTGGGAAGTTTATTTGTTTTCGTTTGTTTGGATCAATAAAAGGTGAATGTGTAAATGGACAAATAGAAGCCTACAACAGCTATCTAGCGTTATTATTCCATCTGGTTATTATTTTGGTTGTTTCATTTGGAGATTGGATTTTCAGTAGCACCATTTTGCATGTATGCTTTTTTACTTTAAAATTTTCAACTCAAATTGTCCTCTTTTTGGGTCGGGGGGAGGGGCTTCTAAAGTTAGTGCTATTACAGTTGTTTTCTACTCCCTCCGTTCCATAAATCTTGTCGTGGTCTTAGTTCATACGACGACAAGTATTATGGAACGGAGGGAGTATTATCTATTTCGGCCTATTGTGGTAGTTTTTAATTTAATTGTAGTAAACATCAGTGGTTTGTGGGTTGCAACAATAAGTGGACAATTTTTTGTTGCATGTTATATTTCTACTTTATACACCACCTAACCGCATCTCCAAATAGTCCATGTTATACAGCCAGCACATGAATTTCTTCTTCAAAATTCTTAATTGCTGTGAAAGATGTCATCATTCTAGTGCCACTGTCTTACTGCTCTTTCTTCCTTTGTCGTAAGATGTTCAAGTGAACAATATCTAGTACTGAACTAGCTGGACATTGTTTTGTCGTAATACCATCCCATTTCATGCATGTATACTACAAGAGATGTGAATTAAGTTTAGCATATCTGTATCTGCTGGGGGTGTCGATATCTCTTTATTTCTAACTGTGAGTACTATATTGTTTTCCAGAATTCCTAGTTTATTAGGCTAATTTTGTATAGATGGTATATAAGTATTAGTCAGGCAGTCACACTCATCAGTCTCATAAGCAGTTAGATGATTCATTTTGTGATTTTAGGAAACAATGTTGTATTGACATTTGATATGCTGGTAGCAAATTAGTGTATTGATCTTGGTGTGCCAAAATTGTTAGACTTATAACTGTAACATCAGCATTGTTACAAATTATAACATGTACCCCCTCTGTTCATAAATATAAGAGCGTTTAGATCACTACTTTAGTGATCTAAATGCTCTTATATTTCTTTACAGAGGGAGTAACTGTTTCTTTTTAAAATGAAACACACCCAGCTCCGTATGTACAAATGCAACTATGCTACTTGTTTCAACGAATGGTACTATTTAAATTTTACTCTGCTTTATTCTTTGACGTAATGTTCTTTAAATGTTAGGTTTCTGTTACTATCAGATAGGAGCCTGAGGTGGTCAACGAATAACATTTGGTTAACACTTAAAAGCTGACGTTACGTAATTGGAACAATGCCTCCTCATAAGATAGAGACTGGGCACCAGGATGTGGTGCATGACATCGCGATGGATTACTACGGGAAGCGCCTCGCCACTGCATCCTCTGATAACACAATAAAGATCATTGGCGTAAGTGGCACCTCGCAGCAGCAACTTGCTACTTTGAGCGGACACCAGGGCCCAGTTTGGCAAGTCGCGTGGGCTCATCCTAAGTATGGTTCCATGCTTGCATCCTGCAGCTATGATGGGCGGGTTATAATATGGAAAGAAGGGGGCAAACCTGATGAGTGGACACAGTTTCACACTTTCACTGAGCACAAGTCTTCTGTAAATTCCATTGCTTGGGCGCCTCATGAACTCGGCATCTGCTTGGCTTGTGGTTCATCTGATGGGAACATTTCAGTCTTCACAGCTCGTTCTGATGGTGGGTGGGAGACGACGCGCATCGACCAGGCTCATCCAGTGGGCGTGACCTCTGTTTCCTGGGCTCCAGCGATGGCCCCTGGTGCCCTAATCAGCCCAGGGCCTTCTGGGCAGTTTGAATATGTTCAGAAACTTGCTTCTGGTGGCTGTGACAACACTGTCAAGGTGTGGAAGCTCACCAACGGAAGTTGGAGGATGGACTGCTTCCCAGCCCTTCAGATGCACAGGGACTGGGTGAGAGACGTCGCCTGGGCTCCAAACCTAGGCCTCCCAAAGTCCACAATCGCCAGCGCCTCTCAGGATGGAACTGTAGTCATCTGGACAGCGCCGAAAGAAGGCGAGCAATGGGAAGGCAGGGTTCTGAATGATTTCAGAACCCCTGTTTGGAGGTTGTCATGGTCGCTGACAGGAAACATACTGGCGGTCTCTGATGGCAACAACAATGTGACCCTGTGGAAAGAAGCTGTGGACGGTGAATGGCAGCAAGTGACTACCGTCGAGCCATAGATGTTTCGTGTTCTACCTCTAGCTGCATTTATATCGCTATCATAACAAATGTAGTCTGTCTTTATTTTATCTGTATGGCTTCGATTACAAGTGGTAACTCCCCGTGATTGTTAGGCTGTTGCCTGTGACAAGCTTTTTTCTTGGTCAAAAAGCAGATAATTTGGAACTTCTATCCCAATTGGACTCATGTATGGTTACGAGGACTTTTGCCTGGCCAGGCAGCTGTACGTACAACTTTTTTTTTGTTTGGTTGCAAACCTGGCCTGAGACAAATACTTTAAATATTAAATAAATAGATTTGATGGCTGAGCTGCATCCCATTCTATCGGCCTAGACCAGACCAGGCTAATCAACCTGCCTGTATGCTAGCCAGGCTAATCAGCTGCATGTTGCCAGGGTCATGTCCAGAACTTCAGGTTTTAAACCAAACAACAACCTGTCACATCTCAGAGAGGTCGTCAGGTGAGGCAAATCCTGCCAGGTTTCGGTCAGTTTGGCGACTGTGTGAGTGCTTGCTCTCGATTAAAGCTGCGATTAAATTACAGCATTGCTTTCCGGAAGCAAACCAAGTTTGCTGATAGTTTGGCAAGAAACTCATTTGATAGTCGATCTTCTGGTTCTTGGGAAAACTTAATCGCTGATTTTGTGTCTCATCTTCTTGTAACTAACATGACTATTTTATGAGAAATAAAGTCTATTATACCATAAAAAGAAATCAGACCTGCGCGCGATTACTATTATCTTGTGTAGACAAATTTTTCATCGTGCTTTACCCCTTTCATTGTAAAATACACAAAGCTTTTAACATGGATTCACTCCTAAAAAATCTAACTCATGTGGACAAACTTGTTAAATTTTTTATTCGATTTTCTTATAAACTGGATCAGCCTTCTGGCATATTGACCCTTTTTAGTATATTCAGGTGGGTGAACTGAAAAGGGGTGCAGCGCGCACCCACTACCCCCGCGCCATTTAGGGCCAGCCCTTGTGCGGGGCTGGATGCCCCCTGTTTCTTTTTTTCAATTCGTTTTGTCTTGTTTTTTTTCTTTCTGTTTTTGTTTTTCTTCTTTAAATATCTTGGGAATTCAAAAGGTTTCAAATATTGAAAAATATTAATTTTCAGAAAAAATAATCAAGAAATCATAAATGATCGTGGATTCAAAAAATTGTTTGTGATTTTTAAAAAAGTTTGCATATTCATAAAGTGTTCATGATTTTGAAAAAATGCTCTGAATGGTAACAAATGTTCAAATTTTAAAAAATAACTCCATATTCAAAAAAACTGTTCGTGAATTTGAGCAAATGTTTGCGAACTCAAAAAATATTTCATGAACTTTAAAAACTGTTTATAAAACAAGTTCATTTATTAAAAAAATGTTGGTTCACTCACAAATATTCATATTTCAATAATGTTTGTGAAAAAAAAAATATTAATGAATTTCAATACAGATCCTCGATCCAAAAAAAATCACGACTTAAAGAAAAAGTTCACAAAAAACAGTATGTGAAATCGTAACTTTTGTACAATTTCAAAGATATTTGTGAATTTACTAAAATGTTCATGAATTTAAAAATGCTCACGACTTCATACCAATATATGCAAACTAAAAAACATGATTTCAAATAGTTGTTCAAGATTTCAAAAACTGCTCACGATTTTGAGTTTTCTTTATGTTTTCTGAAATAATGATCACAAATCTGTAAAAATATATTCATGAAGTTAAAATATGTTCGCACGTTGAAAAAATATTCATGATATAACAAAGGATCACGAATTTGAAAAAATGCTTGGAAAAAGAATAATAAAAAGAGAAGGAAAAAGAAAAATAAGAAATAAGAAAAATAAAAGAAACATGAAAAGGAATAAAAATAGAAAAAAGAAAACCAGAAAACAAACAAAAAATAAAGGAGGGAACAAAAATGATATAAACCCAAAAAAAATCAAAAGGTAAAGAGAGCAACTAGTTAATGAGCGCTCCTTCGGGAGCCTCGCAACGATCAACGCCACTTGGCGTGCACCTTGCCATTCGCCACGTGTCGCCCTTTGGGTGCTCCCTCCGGATTTTTTTTCCGCATGCCTTTCCAGCTTTTCAAACGGGGTTTTCTGGGTTTTTTTGACGTTTTGGTTTTCCATCGGTCTTCGTTTAAAAAAATGCGTGAAAAATTGCGTTATTTTCGCGAGAGTCACGGTTTTGCTTCTGCGAGAGGTACGGTTTTGCTTTTGCTAGAGTCACGGCCGTGCCTCTCGAAAACGAAAACAGATACGTTTTCAATTTTTTTTCCTTCGCGAGAGTCATGATTTTGCTTCCGCGAGAGGCACAGTTGTGCTTTAGCGAGAGTCACAGCTGTGCCTCTCGGAAATGAAAAAAAAACACGTTTTCTATTTTTTTATTTCGCGAGAGTCACGGTTTTGCTCCCTCGAGAGGTACGTTTGTGCTTTCACGAGAGTCACGTCCGTGCCGCTCGGAAACGGAAAAAAAACGCGTTTTCTGTTTTTTTTTCGCGAAAGTCACGGTTTTGCTTCCGTGAGAGGCACGGTTGTGCTTTCGTGAGAGTCATGGCCGTGCCTCTCGGAAACGGGAAAAATGCATTATCTTTTCTTTTTCTTTCGCGAGTCACGGTTTTGCTTCCGCGAGAGGCACGGTTGTGCTTTTGCGAGAGTCACGGTCATGCCTTCCCGGAAACAAAAAAAAACATGTTTTCTCTTCTTTGTTTTTTCTTTCCACGAGAGTTCTGGTTTTGCTTCCGCGAGATGCATGGTTGTGATTTCGTGAGAGGCATGGACGTGCCTCTTTCGGAAAGGGAAAAAACCCGTGCTTCCGGTTTGGTTTTTTCGTATGGTTTTTTTGTCCATTTTTTTCGTAAAAAAAATTCATCAAAACCTATCAACATGGGATCTATTTTTAAAGATCTCGATGCAAGAAATCCAACGATGAAATCGGTTCGAGATTTGGACACACGATTTAAGAGATAAAACATTTTGAATAAACGGATCTACGAAAAAAAGGAAAACTCGTAGATTGCGACAAGTGACGCACATGCAGCGCGCCATTTGTCGCAACCTGGAATGCAACGAGTACTCCTCAACTTGTAATTTCTGTAAAAACCGGTCTGGGATAGGTTCCCAAAACAGAGCTAGTTGGGCTGGCTCAAAGTGTGCCTAGCCAGCCAACCCATCTACACGGGGGAACCCCCCTGTGTTTTCTGTATTTTTTGTTTCAAATAATTCTGTATTTTAAAAAAATGCAAAGTTAACAAAAATGTTTGATAAAATCATAAATTTTTCGTCAATTCAAAAATGTGCAGGTAATCAGAAAATTCGTGGATTCATAATTTTTTTTGTGATTTGGAAAAAGTGATCGCATATTCTAAAGAAGTTCGCAAAATGATCGTTGATTTGTAAAAATTATCATAACTTCCAAAAAATGTTCAAGAATTCGATTTTTTTCTTGATTTAAAAAATTCTCAGCAATTCATAAAAAACGTTCACAATTAATGAAAGTTTATGATTTAAAAAGATGTTCAGAAATTAAGAAAAATCATGATTGAAAACAATGTTAACAATTTCTAAGTATTTTTCACAAGCTGGAAAGATGTTCACAAAAGTTAAAAATGAAAACAAACGATCATGACAAAAAATAAAAGAAAAAAGAAAGGAAAGAAAAATAAAAAAATAAAAGAAATAAAAAACCAGTCGGGAAAGGTTATTGAAACTTCCCATAACCAAAAAGGATCTAGGTTGGCCAGCCCAAGCGTACATAATTGGGGGGTACGTGCTAAGTCGATCAAAGCACCAAATAGACAAAAACATCGAAATCACTAATTAAGAAGGGAGCAACTAGTTAACGAGCGCTCCTTCGGGAGCCTCGTAACGATCAACGGCACTTGACGCGCTCTCAGTCATTCGCCACGTGTCACGCTCCAGACTCTCCCTTTGGATTTTGTTTTTTTATTTTTCCACACGCGTTTTCGGCTTTTTAAACGGTTTTTCCTGGTTTTTTTCGACGTTTTGGTTTTCCCCCCGGTCTTTCTTAGCTTTTCAATAAAAAAAAATTGCAAAAAAAATGTGCGCGAAAAAACCCCTTTTTTTTCCCTTTCGCATAAGTCATGGTTTTTCTTCCGCGAGAGGCACGATTATGCTTTATCGAGAGTCACGGTGTGCCTTTCGGAAACGAAAAAAAAACGCGTTTTCTGTTTTTTTTTCTTTTGCGAGAGTCATGGTTTTTCTTCCGCGAGAGGCCCGGTTGTGCTTTTGCAAGAGTCACGGCCGTGCCTCTCGAAAAGGGAAAAACAAAACGCGTTTTCTGTTTTTTTTTCTTTCGTGAGAGTCACGGTTTTGCTTCCGCGAGAGGCATGGTTGTGCTTACGCGAAAGTCACGGCCGTGCCTCTCGGAAAGGGAAAAAATACGCGTTTTCTGTTTTTTTTCTTTCACGAGAGTCACGGTTTTGCTTCCGCGAGAGGCACGGTTGTGCTTTCGCGAGAGTCACGGTCGTGGCTCTCGAAAACGAAAAAAAGCACGTTTTCTGTTTTTTTTCCTTCCACGAGTCACGGTTTTGCTTCCACGAGAGGCACGGTTGTGATTTCGTGAGAGGCACGGGCGTGCCTTTTTCGGAAAGGAAAAAAAACCGTGCTCCCGGTTTGGTTTTTTCGTCCGGTTTTTTTCGTGAAAAAAAAGTTCGTCAAAACCTATCAACATGGGATCTAGATTTGAAGATCTCGACGCGAGGAATCTAATGGTGAAAACGGTTCAAGATTTGGACGCACGGTTTAAGAGATAAAACGTTTTGAATAAATGGATCTACGAAAAAAACGGAAAAACTCCCGGGTTGCGACAAATGGCGCGCTGCATGTGCGCCACTTATCGCGACCTGGGAAAGTGAAGTGTTCTTTGCAACGAGTACTCCTTAATTAGTGATTTGAAATTAAGGAGTACTTGTTGCAAAGATCATTTCAATTCCCCTAATTGCGACAAATGGTGCACATGCAACGCGCCACTTGTTGTAACCTGATAGTTTTCCCTTTTTCCGTAGATCTGCTAATTCAAAATGTTTTATCTCTCAAATCGTGCGTTCAAATTTCGAACCTCTTTCATCGTTGGATTTCTCGCGTTGAGATCTACAAAACTAGATCCCATATCGATAGGTTTTGACGAACTTTTTTTTCATGAAAAAATCGAACGAAAAAACCGAACCGGGAGCACGGGTTTTTTCCCTTTTCAAAAGAGGCACTCACGAAATCACAACCGTGTCTTTCGCGGAAGCAAAACCATGACTCTCGCGGAAGGAAAAAAAAAGAGAAAACACGTTTTTTTCGTTTCCGAGGAGGCACGGCCGTGACTTTCGTGAAAGCACAACCGTGACTCTTGCGGAAGCAAAACCGTGACTCTCGCAAAAGGAAAAGAGTGTTTTTTTCCTTTCCGAGAGGCATGGCCGTGACTCTCGCGAAAGCACAACCATGCCTCTCGTGAAAGCAAAACCGTGACTCTCATGAAAGAAAAAAAACATGTTTTTTTCGTTTCCGAGAGGCACGGCCGTGACTCTCGCGGAAGCAAAACCGTGACTCTTATGAAAAAAAAACCGCATTTTTTCGTTTTCGAGAGGCATGGCCGTGACTCTCGCGAAGCAAAATCATGCCTCTCGCGGAAGCAAAACCGCGACTCTCGCGAAAAGAAAAAAAAGAAACATGTTTTCTCGCGCAAAAATAAAAATCAATTTTTTGATTGAAAAGCTAAGGAATACCGGTGAAAAACCAAAACGTCGAAAAAACCTAGAAAAAACCGTTTAAAAAAACAGAAAACGTGTGCGGAAAAATAAAATAAAAAATTCAGAAAAAACGCCCAAAGCGCGACAGGTGACGAATGGCTGAGAGCGGACCAAGTAACGCTGATCGTTGCATGGCTCCCGAAGGAGCGCTCGTTAACTAATTGCTTCCAAAAACATGTATAAAAAAAGTCGCTAGTTGGCGACCTACACTCCAAATAGGGCCTGCGAGAGCGCTCTAAGCGCCGGTTAGGAAGCTGGCTCTCGAACGCATGCCTGCGTGCCCAATATTTTGCCACCCCTAAATAAAAGCTAGTTTTTTCTTTTCTTTTTCTCTAAAAATAGCTAAAAAAATTGCGGCTTGTCCGCAAGGGAAAAAACAGCATGTTTTTCGTATTGCTTTTTAAAAACTTGTGAAATTAATTTTTTTTTACATATCTGAAAATAGTTCGGGAAGTGTGTTCACAGATTTTGTGGATTTCAAAAAAATCATGAATTTGAAAAAATGTTCACAGATTTGATACTTGTTCCCGGACATGAAATTGTTGAAGAATTTTTAAATTGTTATGGTATTTTAATAGATGTTCATGAAGTAGGAAATGGGTCGGCCCATATATATACTATGTGAGCGCCCCTGGGTTATGCGATACCTCGCTATTCCCCTACAGGTGCGGAAATAGGATTTGCCCCCATATCTAGGGTGCATATGGAGCGGACCGGACACGCCACCTTGTCGGACCGTTCCATGTTGGTCCGCGCGAACCTAAAGTCGTCCCCACAAGCCCCCTGCTAGCCCAAACCCTATTTGCACTCTCTCATTGTTCGCTCCGCTCTACTGCCCGTCTCCTCCCCTTCCTCTCCATGTTGAGCTCTGGTAGTGAAGGAGTAGGCACACGCCGCTCGTCGTCCTATAGCGACACAACGAGCGAGGACGGCGATGATGCCCCTCTGGCCACCGACGCCTAGACGGAGGACTACAATTGCCGCTCTCGCGACCATTGCTACTTCTTAAGTTTGCGTTAATTTTTCTCTTGAAGAGAAAAGGGTGACACAATAAAGTAAAGATAAGTATTTCCCTCAGTTAAGAACCAAGGTATCAATCCAGTAGGAGGCCCAAGCAAGTCTACAATTTATGCACCTGCACAAACTAACAAACACCTACACACAACGTGGAAAAGGGGTTGCCAATCTATGCACCTGCACAAACTAACAAATACTTGCACACAACGCAAAAAGGGGTTATCAATCCCTTCACGGTCATGAACAAGAGTGAGATCTGATAGAGATAGATAAAACAAGGTAAATATAAATAAATTGCAGCGAGATATTTTTGGGTTTTTTGGTTTATAGATATGAAAATAAAAGATTCAAAATAGTAGATCGGAAAGTAAATATGATGAAAAATAGATCCGGGGGTCATAGGTTTCACTACAGGCTTCTCTCTTGAAAGAAAACATACGGTGGGTAAAGAAATTACTTTCGAGCAATTGATAGAAAAGCGCAAAGTTATGAAGATATCCAAGGCAATGATTATGAATATAGGCATCACGTCCGTCTCAAGTAGACCGAAACGATTCTACATCTACTACTATTACTCCACACATCAACCTCTATCCAACATGCATCTAGAGTGTCAAGTTCATAAGAATGGAGTAACGCCTTAAGTAAGATTACATGATGTAGAGGGATAAACTCAAGCAATATGATGAAAACGCCATCTTTTTACCCTTGATGGCAACAACACAATACGTGCCTCGCTACCCCTTCTGTCACTGGGTGAGGACACCGCAAGAGTGAACCCAAAACTAAGCACCTCTCCCATTGCAAAAAAAACCCAAAACCAATCTAGTTGACCAAACCAAACCGATAATTCAAAGAGAAATACAAAGATATCAAATCATGCATATAAGAAGTCAGAGATGACTCAAATAATATTTATAGATAATCTGATCATAAATCATCAATTCATCGGATCTCAACAAACACGCCGCAAAAGAATATTACATTGGATAGAACTCCAAGAACATCGAGGAGAACATTGTATTGAAGAATCAAAGAGAGAGAAGAACCCATCTAGATACTAGCTATGGACCCGTAGGTCTATGATAAACTACTCACGCTTCATCAGAGGGGTGGCAATGATGATGTAGAGCCCCTCCGTGATCGAATCACCCTCCGGCAGGGTGCCGAAAAAGGTCCCAAGATGGGATCTCGTGGTTCTGGAACTTGCGGCGGGGGAAAAGTAATTTTTGTGGACGCTTCTTGTGGTTTGGGAATATTTGGGAATTTATGGCGCAAGAATTAGGGTTGGAGGATCCCGAGGGGCCCACAAGAGCTCAGGGCGCGCCCCCCTGGGGCATGCCTAGGAGGCTTGTGGCCTCCTCTATCATCCTCTAGCCCATTCTCCAAGTCCTACGGGTGTCTTCTGTCTTAAGGAAAATCATCGCGAAAGTTTTATTCCGTTTGGACTTCGTTTGATATTCTTTTTGTGAAAAACTCAAAAACAAGGAAAAAACAGAAACTCGCACTGGCTCTAGGTTAATAGGTTAGTCCCAAAAATCATATAAAATAGCATATTAATGCATATAAAACATCCAAAACAGATAATATAATAGCATGGAACAATAAAAAATTATAGATACGTTGGAGACGTATCAAGCATCCCCTATCTTAATTCCCACTCGTCCTCGAGTAGGTAAATGATAAAAATAGAATTTCTGATGTGGAATGCCACCTAACATATTTATCCATGTAATATTCTTTATTGTGGCATGAACATTCAGATCCATAAGATTCAAAACAAAAGTTTAATATTGACATAAAAACAAATAATACTTCAAGCATCCTAACAAAGCAATTATGTCTTCTCAAAATAACATGGCAAAAGAATGTTATCCCTACAAAATCATATAGTCTGGCTATTCTTCATCTTCATCACACAAAGTATTTAATCATGGACAACCCCGATGACAAGCCAAACAATTGTTTCATACTTTTGGTGTTCTCAAACTTTCTCAACTTTCATGCAATACATGAGCATGAGCCATTGATATATCTCTATAGGTGGAATAGAATATGGTGCTTGTGGAGAAGACAAAAAAGAAGAAGAAAGTCTCACATCAACTAGGCGTATTAACGGGCTATGGAGATGCCCATGAATAGATATCAATGTGAGTGAGTAGGGATTGCCATGCAATTGATGCACTAGAGCTATAAGTATATGAAAGCTCAAAAGAAAACTAAGTGGGTGTGCACCCAACTCACTTGCTCACGAAGATCTAGGGCAATTTGAGGAAGCCCGTCATTGAAATACACAAGCCAAGTTCTATAATGAAAAGTTCCCACTTGTATATGGAAGTGTCAACATAGGAGACTCTCTATCATGAAGAACATGGTGCTACTTTGAAGCACAAGTATGGAAAAAGGATAGTAACATTGTCCCTTCTCTCTTTTCTCTTTTTTATTTGGGCTTCTTTGGCCTCTTATATTTTTATAAAGTCCGGAGACTCATCCGAACTTGTGAGGGAATCATAGCTTCCATCATCCTTTCCTCACATGGGACAAAGCTCTAATAATGATGATCATCACACTTTTATTTACTTTACAACTCAAGAATTACAACTCCATACTTAGGACAAAATGTGACTCTATATGAATGCCTCCGGCAGTGTACCGGGATGTGCAATGATCTAGCATAGCAATGATATGAAAAAACGGACAAGCTATGAAAACATCATGCGAGCTATCTTACGATCATGCAAAGCAATATGACAATGCTGGTGCGTTTCATAATAAACGGAACGGTGGAATTTGTATGGCAATATATCTCAAAATGTCTATGGAAATGTCATAATATGTAGGTATGGTGGCTGTTTTGAGGAAAGTAATATGGTGGGTTTAATGCATCGGCGAAAGTTGCGCGGTACTAGAGAGGCTAGCAATGGTGTAAGGGCGAGAGTGCGTATAATCCATGGACTGAACATTAGTCGTAAAGAACTCACATACTTATTGCAAAAATCTATTAGCCATCAAAACAAAGTACTACACGCATGCTCCTAGGAGGGAGGTTGGTAGGAGTTAACCATCGCGCGCCCTCGACCCTCATGCAAAGGAAGACAATCAAAAAATAAATCATGCTCCGACTTCATCCCATAATGGTTCACCATACTTGCATGCTACGGGAATCACAAACTTTAACACAAGTATTTCTTCAATCCACGGTTACTCACTAGCATGACTCTAATATCACCATCTTTATATCTCAAAACAAATGCAAGTAATCGAACTTCTCATAATATTCAATGCTCTTTATATGAAATTTTTTATTGTATCCCTCTTGGATGCCCATCATATTAGGACTAAATTCACAACCCAAGCAAATTACCATGCTGTTTAGGACTCTCAAAATAATATAAGTGAAGCATGAGAGTTCAACAATTTCTATAATATGAAACCACCGCCGTGCTCTAAAAAGATATAAGTGAAGCATTAGAGAAAATGACCTAGCTCAAAAGATATAAGTGAAGCACATAGAGTATTCTAATAAATTCACGATTAATGCATGTCCCTCTCAAAAGGTGTGTACAACAAGGATGATTGTGGGAAACTAAAGAGCAAAGACTCAAATCGTACAAGACGCTCCAAGCAAAACACATATCATGTGGTGAATAAAAATATACACTAAAACCACTTCCGTGATGATACGTGTTTGTCACAGTTGGTCACATTTTCTGTCATGCATGTACATCCATGACGATTTTATGACAGAATCAAGATAGTCATACATGTGCTGTCGTAGAAGTGTTCCATGACATTACCAAAATTATCATCACAGAAGTGTCCACTTCCATGACGATAAATCGTGCGTCATAGAAGTGCTTTCGTCAAGGGTGACTGATGACCCACAAGTATAGGGGATCTATCGTAGTCCTTTCGATAAGTAAGAGTGTCGAACCCAACGAGGAGCAGAAGGAAATGATAAGCGGTTTTCAGCAAGGTATTCTCTGCAAGTACTGAAATAAGTGGTAACAGATAGTTTTGTGATGGGATAAATTGTAACGAGCAACAAGTAACAAAAGTAAATAAAGTGCAGCAAGGTGTCCCAATCCTTTTGTAGCAAAGGACAAGCCGGAACAAATTCTTATAATAGGAAAAGCGCTCCCGAGGACACATGGGAATATCGTCAAGCTAGTTTTCATCACGTTCATATGATTCGCGTTCGATACTTTGATATGTGGGTGGACCGGTGCTTGGGTGCTGTTCTTACTTGAACAAGCATCCCACTTATGATTAACCTCTATTGCAAGCATCCACAACTGCAACAAAAGTATTAAGGTAAACCTAATCATAGCATGAAACATATGGATCCAAATCAGCCCCTTACGAAGCAACGCATAAACTAGGGTTTAAGCTTCTGTCACTCTAGCAACCCATCATCTACTTATTACTTCCCAATGCCTTCCTCTAGGCCCAAATAATGGTGAAGTGTTATGTAGTCGACGTTCACATAACACCACTAGAGGCTAGACAACATACATCCTATCAAAATATCAAACGAATACCAAATTCACATGACTACTAATAGCAAGACTTCTCCCTTGTCCTCAGGAACAAACGTAATTACTCACAAAGCATATTCATGTTCATAATCAGAGGGGTAATAATATGCATATAGGATCTGAACATATAATCTTCCACCAAATAAACCAACTAGCATCAACTACAAGGAGTAATCAACACTACTAGCAACCTACTAGCACCAATCCCGGACTTTGAGACAAGAATTGGATACAAGAGATGAACTAGGGTTTGGAGATGAGATGGTGCTGGTGAAGATGTTGATGGAGATTGCCCTCTCCCGATGAGAGGAGCGTTGGTGATGACGATGGTGATGATTTCCCCCTCCCGGAGGGAAGTATCCCCGGTAGAACAGCTCTGCCGGAGCTCTAGATTGGATCCGCCAAGGTTCCGCCTCGTGGCGGCGGAGTCTCGTCCCGAAAATTTCCTTCTTATTTTTTTCTCATCGAAAGACTTCATATAGGAGAAGATGGACGTCGGAGAGCCACCAGGGGGCCCACGAGGTAGGGGGTCCCCCACCCTCGTGAGCAGGGTGTGGGCCCCCTGGCCTTCATCTTTGGCGTGGATTTTACTTTATTTATTTTAAGATGTTCCGTGGAGTTTCAGGACTTTTGGAGTTGCGCAGAATAGGTCTATAATATTTGCTCCTTTTCCAGCCCAGAATTCCAGCTGCCGGCATTCTCCCTCCTTATGTAAACCTTGTAAAATAAGAGAGAATAGCCATAAGTATTATGACATAGAGTGAAATAACAGTCCATAATGCAATAAATATCGATATAAAACATGATGCAAAATGGACGTATCAGTGACCGACACGTGGCATCCACCGTAACGGGTCGCCGTTAAGCTATCGGGTTCCGGTTTGGATCCAATAACCCATTAACAGCCCCGACCAATGGGGATTTTCCACGTGTAAAATTCTCATTCGCCGGATAATGCACGTGTCAGCTCATCATTGGGACAGGTGTCATCCCTACAATGGATGGAAGACGCCTATGATATGTCGACACGTGGCACATCCCAACAGTGGCCCATTTAAGGTAAAAAGGCCGGCCCAGCTAAAGGCCCACCATGTTTTTTCAGACACTGGTGGCCTGGCCTGTTAACAGCCTGTCATGTTTTGGGTCAAATTGAGGCCCACATCAGATCAGGCCCGTTCATAGCCTTCCGTGTTTTATGCCAAATTACGGCCCATATAGGATCAAGCCCGTTAACAGGCCACTGTTCTTTTGGGCCCATTCTAAGCCAGGTTTGTATTTCAGCCTGTTAAATGCCCGTTTACCAGTTCGACCCAATAATAGTTTCGGCCTGTTAGCGGCCCGTGGTGCATCTGGGATGTTGTCGGCCCAGTTAACTTTGGGCCATTTAACGACCCATGCAGAAACTAGGCTATTTCTTGTCCGAAGTAACTTTAGGCCTCTTAACGGCCCGTAGTCTTCATGGATAAATTTCAGCCCAACTGGCCTATCGGCCTATTAATGGCCCGTGTAACAGTTGGGCCTAATTACAACCCGTGTTGAATCCGGCCTGCTTACAACCCATCTGATAATGGCCCGTGACACTGTTGGTCCTACGGCCGCGTTGATACCGGCCTACTTAAAGCCCATAATTTTATTGGGCCAAACAGGGCCCGAGATATATTTTAGCCTGTTAACGGCTCGTCATATTTGGGCCAAACATCGGCCTTAGGAAGTTTCGGCCTGTATTGGCCCATGAATTTTTTGGCTCAACGCTAGCCCTATCTAGTTTTTAGATTGTTAAAAGGCCATGGTATTCTTTGGCCCAACTGGCCAGAACTTTACTCGGTCTGTTAAAGGTGGAAAACTGTTGGGGAACGTAGTAATTTCAAAATTTTCCTACGCACACGCAAGATCATGGTGATGCATAGCAATGAGAGGGGAGAGTGTTGTCCACGTACCCTCGTAGACCGAAAGCAGAAGCATTAGCACAACGCGGTTGATGTAGTCGTACGTCTTCACGATCCGACCGATCCAAGTACCGAACACACGGCACCTCTGAGTTCAGCACACGTTCAGCTTGATGACGACCCGCGAACTCCGATCCAGCAGAGCTTCACGGGAGAGTTCCGTCAGCACGACGACGTGGTGACGGTGATGATGTTGCTACCGACGCTGGGCTTCGCCTAAGCACCGCTACGATATGACCGAGGTGGAATATGGTGGAGGAGGGCACCGCACACGACTGGGAGAGATCAACTGATCAACTTGTGTGTCTAGAGGTGCCCCCCTGCCCCTGTATATAAAGGAGCAAGGGGGGAGGCCGGCCGGTCCTCTATGGGCACGCCAGGAGGAGGAGTCCTCCTCCTAGTAGGAGTAGGACTCCCCTTTCCTACTCCTACTAGGAGGAGGAAAGGAAGGAGGAGAAGGAGAAGGAAGGAGAAGGAGGAAAAAGAGGAAAGGGGGGCCGGCCCCCTAGTCCAATTCGGTTTGGGCTAGGGGGGCCGCGCGCCCTGCCTCCTCTCTTCCACCACTTGGCCCATGAGGCCCATTACTTCTTCCTCGTATTCCCGTAACTCCCCGATACCCCCGAAAATACCCGAATCACTCGGAACCTTTCCGATGTCCGAATATAGTCGTCCAATATATCGATCTTTACGTCTCGACCATTTCGAGACTCCTCGTCATGTCCCCGATCTCATCCGGGACTCCGAACTACCTTCGGTACATCAAATCACATAAACTCATAATATAATCGTCACCGAAACTTTAAGCGTGCGGACCCTACGGGTTCGAGAACTATGTAGACATGACCGAGACATGTCTCCGGTCAATAACCAATAGCGGAACCTGGATGCTCATATTGGCTCCCACATATTCTACGAAGATCTTTATCGGTCAGACCGCATAACAACATATGTTGTTCCCTTTGTCATCGGTATGTTACTTGCCCGAGATTCGATCGTCGGTATCTCAATACCTAGTTCAATCTCGTTACCGGCAAGTCTCTTTACTCGTTCCGTAATACATCACCTCGCAACTAACTTATTAGTTGCAATGCTTGCAAGGCTTAAGTGATGTGCATTACCGAGAGGGCCCAGAGATACCTCTCCGACAATCGGAGTGACAAATCCTAATCTCAAAATACGCCAACCCAACAAGTACCTTTGGAGACACCTGTAGAGCACCTTTATAATCACCCAGTTACGTTGTGACATTTGGTAGCACACAAAGTGTTCCTCCGGTAAACGGGAGTTGCATAATCTCATAGTCATAGGAACATGTATAAGTTATGAAGAAATCAATAGCAACAAACTAAACGATCAAGTGCTAAGATAATGGAATGGGTCAAGTCAATCACATCATTCTCCTAATGATGTGATCCCGTTAATCAAATGACAACTCATGTCTATGGTTAGGAAACATAACCATCTTTGATCAACGAGCTAGTCAAGTAGAGGCATACTAGTGACACTCTGTTTGTCTATGTATTCACACATGTATTATGTTTCCGGTTAATACAATTCTAGCATGAATAATAAACATTTATCATGATATAAGGAAATAAATAATAACTTTATTATTGCCTCTAGGGCATATTTCCTTCAGTCTCCCACTTGCACTAGAGTCAATAATCTAGTTTACACAGTAATGATTCTAACACCCATTGAGCCTTGGTGTTGATCATGTTTTGCTCGTGGAAGAGGCTTAGTCAGCGGGTCTGCAACATTCAGATCCGTATGTATCTTGCAAATTTCTATGTCTCCCATTTGAACTAAATCCCGAATGGAATTGAAGCGTCTCTTGATGTGCTTGGTTCTCTTGTGAAATTTGGATTCCTTCGTCAGGGCAATTGCACCAGCATTGTCACAAAAGATTTTCATTGGACCCGATGCACTAGGTATGACACCTAGATCGGATATGAACTCCTTCATCCAAACCCCTTCATTTGCTGCTTCCAAAGCAGCTATGTACTCCGCTTCACATGTAGATCCCGCCACGATGCTTTGTTTAGAACTGCACCAACTGACAGCTCCACCGTTCAATATAAACACGTATCCGGTTTGCGATTTAGAATCGTCTGGATCAGTGTCAAAGCTTGCATCAACGTAACCATTTATGATGAGCTCTTTGTCACCTCCATATATGAGAAACATATCCTTAGTCCTTTTCAGGTACTTCAGGATGTTCTTGACCGCTGTCCAGTGATCCACTCCAGGATTACTTTGGTACCTCCCTTCTAGACTTATAGCAAGGCACACATCAGGTCTGGTACATAGCATTGCATACATGATAGAGCCTATGGATGAAGCATAGGGAACATCTTTCATTTTCTCTCTATCTTCTGCGGTGGTCGGACATTGAGTCTTACTCAACTTCACACCTTGTAATACAGGCAAGAACCCTTTATTTGCCTGATCCATTTTAAACTTCTTCAAAACTTTGTCAAGGTATGTGCTTTGTGAAAGTCCAATTAAGCGTCTTGATCTATCTCTATAGATCTTAATGCCCAATATGTAAGCAGCTTCACCGAGGTCTTTCATTGAAAAACTCTTATTCAAATATCCCTTTATGCTATCCAGAAATTTTATATCATTTCCAATCAATAATATGTCATCCACATATAATATCAGAAATGCTACAGAGCTCCCACTCACTTTCTTGTAAATACAGACTTCTCCAAAAGTCTGTACAAAACCAAATGCTTTGATCACACTATCAAAGCGTTTATTCCAACTCCGAGAGGCTTGCACCACTCCATAAATGGATCGCTGGAGCTTGCACACTTTGTTAGCTCCTTTGGATCGACAAAACCTTCTGGATGCATCATATACAACTCTTCTTCCAGAAATCCATTCAGGAATGCAGTTTTAACATCCATTTGCCAAATTTCATAATCATAAAATGCGGCAATTACTAACATGATTCGGACAGACTTAAGCATCGCTACGGGTGAGAAGGTCTCATCATAGTCAATCCCTTGAACTTGTCGAAAACCTTTTGGAACAAGTCAAGCTTTGTAGACAGTAACATTACCGTCAGCGTCAGTCTTATTCTTGAAGATCCATTTATTCTCAATTGCTTGCCGATCAATGGGCAAGTCAACCAAAGTCCACACTTTGTTCTCGTACATGGATCCCATCTCAGATTTCATGGCTTCTAGCCATTTTGCGGAATCTAGGCTCACCATCGCTTCTTCATAGTTCGTAGGTTCATCATGATCTAGTAGCATGACTTCCAGAACAGGATTACTGTACCACTCTGGTGCGGATCTTATTCTGGTTGATCTACGAGGTTCGGTAGTAACTTGATCTAAAGTTTCATGATCATTATCATTAGCTTCCTCACTAATTGGTGTAGGTGTCACAGAAACCGGTTTCTGTGATGTGCTACTTTCCAATAAGGGAGCAGGTACAGTTACCTCATCAAGTTCTACTTTCCTCCCACTCACTTCTTTCGAGAGAAACTCCTTCTTTAGAAGGGATCCATTCTTAACAACGAAAATCTTGCCTTCAGATCTGTGATAGAAGGTGTACCCAACAGTTTCCTTTGGGTATCCTATGAAGACACATTTCTCCAATTTGGGTTCGAGCTTATCAGGTTGAAGCTTTTTCACATAAGCATTGCAGCCCCAAACTTTCAAAAATGACAACTTTGGTTTCTTGCCAAACCACAGTTCATAAGGCGTCGTCTCAACGGATTTCGATGGTGCCCTATTTAACGTGAATGCAGCCGTCTCTAAAGCATAACCCCAAAACGATAGCGGTAAATCTGTAAGAGACATCATAGATCGCACCATATCTAGTAAAGTACGATTACGACGTTCGGACACACCATTACGTTGTGGTGTTCCGGGTGGCGTGAGTTGCGGAACTATTCCGCATTGTTTCAAATGTAGACCAAACTCGTAACTCAAATATTCTCCTCCACGATCAGATCGTAGAAACTTTATTTTCTTGTTACGATGATTTTCAACTTCACTCTGAAATTCTTTGAACTTTTCAAATGTTTCAGACTTATGTTTTATTAAGTAGATATACCCATATCTGCTTAAATCATCTGTGAATGTGAGAAAATAACGATATCCGCCACGAGCCTCAATATTCATCGGACCACATACATCTGTATGTATGTTTTCCAACAAATCCGTTGCTCTCTCCATAGTACCGGAGAACGGCGTTTTAGTCATCCTACCCATGAGGCACGGTTCGCAAGTACCAAGTGATTCATAATCAAGTGATTCCAAAAGTCCATCAGTATGGAGTTTCTTCATGCGCTTTACACCGATATGACCTAAACGACAGTGCCACAAATAAGTTGCACTATCATTATCAACTCTGCATCTTTTGGCTTCAACATTATGAATATGTGTATCACTACTATCGAGAATCATCAAAAATAGACCATTCTTCAAGGGTGCATGACCATAAAAGATATTACTCATATAAATAGAACAACCATTATTCTCTGATTTAAATGAATAACCGTCTCGCATCAAACAAGATCCAGATATAATGTTCATGCTCAATGTTGGCACCAAATAACAATTATTTAGGTCTAAAACTAATCCCGAAGGTAGATGTAGAGGTAGCGTGCCGACCGCGATCACATCGACTTTGGAACCATTTCCCACGCGCATCGTCACCTCGTCCTTTGCCAGTGTTCGCTTAATCTGTAGTCCCTGTTTCGAGTTGCAAATATTAGCAACAGAACCAGTATCAAATATCCAGGTGCTACTGCGAGCTCTAGTAAGGTACACATCAATAACATGTATATCACATATACCTTTGTTCACCTTGCCATCCTTGTTATCCGCCAAATACTTGGGGCAGTTCCGCTTCTAGTGTCCAGTCTGCTTGCAGTAGAAGCACTCAGTTTCAGGCTTATGTCCAGATTTGGGTTTCTTCTCCTGAGCAGTAACTTGCTTACTGTTCTTCTTGAAGTTCCCCTTCTTCTTCCCTTTGCCCTTTTTCTTGAAACTGGCGGTCTTGTTGACCATCAACACTTGATGCTCCTTCTTGATTTCTACCTCCGCAGCTTTTAGCATTGCGAAGAGCTCGGGAATTGTCTTATTCATCCCTTGCATGTTATAGTTCATCACGAAGCTCTTGTAGCTTGGTGGCAGTGATTGAAGAACTCTATCAATGACACTATCAACAGGAAGATTAACTCCCAGTTGAGTCAAGTGATTATGATACCCAGACATTTTGAGTATATGTTCACTGACAGAACTATTCTCCTCCATCTTGCAGCTATAGAATTTATTGGAGACTTCATATCTCTCAATCCGGGCATTTGCTTGAAATATTAACATCTCATATGCTTCATGACGTTCAAAACATCGTTGAAGTCCCGATTCTAAGCCGTAAAGCATGGTACACTGAACTATCGAGTAGTCATCAGCTTTGCTCTGCCAGACGTTCATAACATCTGGTGTTGCTCCAGCAGCAGGCCTGGCACCTAGCGGTGCTTCCAGGACGTAATTCTTCTGTGCAGCAATGAGGATAATCCTCAAGTTACGGACCCAGTCCGTGTAATTGCTACCATCATCTTTCAACTTTGCTTTCTCAAGGAACGCATTAAAATTCAACGGAACAACAGCACGGGTCATCTATCTACAATCAAACATAGACAAGCAAGATACTATCAAGTACTAAGTTCATGATAAATTTAAGTTCAATTAATCATATTACTTAAGAACTCCCACTTAGAAAGACATCCCTCTAATCTTCTAAGTGATCACGTGATCCAAATCAACTAAACCATAACCGATCATCACGTGAAATGGAGTAGCTTTCAATGGTGAACATCAATATGTTGATCATATCTACTATATGATTCATGCTCGACCTTTCGGTCTCAGTGTTCCGAGGCCATATCTGCATATGCTAGGCTCGTCAAGTTTAACCTGAGTATTCTGCGTGTGCAAAACTGGCTTGCACCCGTTGTAGATGGACGTAGAGCTTATCACACCCGATCATCACGTGGTGTCTGGGCAAGACGAACTTTGGCAACGGTGCATACTCAGGGAGAACACTTTTATCTTGAAATTTAGTGAGAGATCATCTTATAATGCTACCGTCAATCAAAGCAAGATAAGATGCATAAAAGATAAACATCACATGCAATCAATATAAGTGACATGATATGGCCATCATCATCTTGTGCTTGTGATCTCCATCTCCGAAGCACAGTCATGATCACCATCTTCACCGGCGCGACACCTTGATCACCATCGTAGCATCGTTGTCGTCTCGCCAATCTTATGCTTCCACGACTATCGCTACCGCTTAGTGATAAAGTAAAGCATTACAGCGCAACTGCATTGCATACAATAAAGTGACAACCATATGGCTCCTGCCAGTTGCCGATAACTCGGTTACAAAACATGATCATCTCATACAATAAAATTTAGCATCATGTCCTGACCATATCACATCACAACATGCCTTGCAAAAACAAGTTAGATGTCCTCTACTTTGTTGTTGCAAGTTTTACGTGGCTGCTAGGGCTTAGCAAGAACCGTTCTTACCTACGCATCAAAACCACAACGATAGTTTGTCAAGTTGGTGTTGTTTTAACCTTCGCAAGGACCGGGCGTAGCCACACTTGGTTCAACTAAAGTTGGAGAAACTGACACCCGCCAGCCACCTGTGTGCAAAGCACGTCGGTAGAACCAGTCTCGTGTAAGCGTACGCGTAATGTCGGTCCGGGCCGCTTCATCCAACAATACCGCCGAACCAAAGTATGACATGCTGGTAAGCATTATGACTTATATCGCGCACAACTCACTTGTGTTCTACTCGTGCACAACATCAATGCATAAAACCTAGGCTCGGATGCCACTGTTGGGGAACGTAGTAATTTCAAAATTTTCCTATGCACACGCAAGATCATGGTGATGCATAGCAATGAGAGGGGAGAGTGTTGTCCACGTACCCTCGTAGACCGAAAGCGGAAGCATTAGCACAACGCGGTTGATGTAGTCATACGTCTTCACGATCCGACCGATCCAAGTACCGAACACACGGCACCTCCGAGTTCAGCACACATTCAGCTTGATGACGACCCGCGAACTCCGATCCAGCAGAGCTTCATGGGAGAGTTCCGTCAGCACGACGGCGTGGTGACGATGATGATGTTGCTACCGACGCAGGGCTTCGCCTAAGCACCGCTACGATATGACCGAGGTGGAATATGGTGGAGGAGGGCACCGCACACGGCTGGGAGAGATCAACTGATCAACTTGTGTGTCTAGAGGTGCCCCCCTGCCCCTGTATATAAAGGAGCAAGGGGGGAGGCCAGCCGGCCCTCTATGGGCACGCCAGGAGGAGGAGTCCTCCTCCTAGTAGGAGTAGGACTCCCCTTTCCTACTCCTACTAGGAGGAGGAAAGGAAGGAGGAGAAGGAGAAGGAAGGAGAAGGAGGAGAAGGAGAAGGAAGGAGAAGGAGGAAAAAGATGAAAGGAGGGCCGCCCCCCTAGTCCAATTCGGTTTGGGCTAGGGGGGCCGCGCCCTGCCTCCTCTCTTCCACCACTTGGCCCATGAGGCCCATTACTTCTTCCTCGTATTCCCGTAACCCCCCGGTGCCCCTGAAAATACCCGAATCACTCGGAACCTTTCCGATGTCCGAATATAGTCCTCCAATATATCGATCTTTACGTCTCGACCATTTCGAGACTCCTCGTCATGTCCCCGATCTCATCCAGAACTCAGAACTACCTTCAGTACATCAAATCACATAAACTCATAATATAATCGTCACCGAAACTTTAAGCGTGCGGACCCTACGGGTTCGAGAACTATGTAGACATGACCGAGACATGTCTACGGTCAATAACCAATAGCGGAACCTGGATGCTCATATTGGCTCCCACATATTCTACGAAGATCTTTATCGGTCAGACCGCATAACAACATATGTTGTTCCCTTTGTCATCGGTATGTTACTTGCCCGAGATTCGATCATCGGTATCTCAATACCTAGTTCAATCTCGTTACCGGCAAGTCTCTTTACTCGTTCCGTAATACATCATCTCGCAACTAACTTATTAGTTGCAATGCTTGCAAGGCTTAAGTGATGTGCATTACCGAGAGGGCCCAGAGATACCTCTCCGACAATCGGAGTGACAAATCCTAATCTCAAAATACGCCAACCCAACAAGTACCTTTGGAGACACCTGTAGAGCACCTTTATAATCACCCAGTTACGTTGTGACATTTGGTAGCACACAAAGTGTTCCTCCGGTAAACGGGAGTTGCATAATCTCATAGTCATAGGAACATGTATAAGTTATGAAGAAATCAATAGCAACAAACTAAACGATCAAGTGCTAAGATAATGGAATGGGTCAAGTCAATCACATCATTCTCCTAATGATGTGATCCCGTTAATCAAATGACAACTCATGTCTATGGTTAGGAAACATAACCATCTTTGATCAACGAGCTAGTCAAGTAGAGGCATACTAGTGACACTCTGTTTGTCTATGTATTCACACATGTATTATGTTTCCGGTTAATACAATTCTAGCATGAATAATAAACATTTATCATGATATAAGGAAATAAATAATAACTTTATTATTGCCTCTAGGGCATATTTCCTTCAAAAACTACTATACGTTTAGACCTGCTAATGGCCCGAGATGATTATAGGCCCACGTTTTGGCCCATATGAGTAACGGGCCGGCCTGAAGACCGACAACATTGAGATCCATTGAACCTTTCGGCCTAAATTCCATCATACCGACCAAGAATATACCTAGACTGTACAATAAAAAATTACGACATATTACATCCACTGGGAATCAAAGTTCGCCACCGGTGATAATAAAGTGCAACGTGACCGCGGATTACATACATTGGGCATCAAAGGTCGCCACCAGTGCATATAAACGCGTCGACAAAAGAATATACAAAACTGAGAGCACTTCAGAAAGCATTAGGCCTAGCCGGGACGGGCACCGCAAGCACCCGAACACGCTGATGAGACCTTAGTTGTGTCAACGGTAGATGCTCCATCCCTAGCTATATAGCACCGAAGCGCGCAAGGCAGTCCTTTGAGATCTCCATTGCATCATTGACACCAAGTCAGAGCTGAGATGAAGAAAGCCTTTCCGCTTTAAGTTGAGACTGAAGAAGTCGAACTGATTAAGGCAGCGACTGCACAAAGGTTGTCTCACAGCTGCTGGTGAGTAGCTTCAACTCACTGTCTTCATCAAGACAGGACCTTGGGGTCATCTCACTCACTTCAAGATGGTTTGGCTCACTATCTTCCCTAAAGTTCTGCCTGGCATAAGAGATACGACTCTGAAAGAGAAACAAGAAGACACGTAATAGGTTTCACAATTATATAAGCAAATAAATGGATCTGTTCTGCATAAGGAACATGTTTTTACAACTACAATTTAAAACTGGTAGTTGTTGCAAACATCCAATCAGATGTAAACACCAAAGTAAACAATAGTGGAGGAAATGATGCCTATCCAAATCTATACTAGAACAAAGTTTGAAGGCTTGAGAAGGATGAACTTACATTACATGTTAACACGGGCTGTACAAAGCCCTTCTCCATGTCGATGGAAGGATAATTCAATAAATTCCCCAAAGAAACTTCTTTATAAGCGTTGCCATTATTCTACATTTTGCAAAGAGTAAATATAGATCAAATAATATTGGAAGAAATAGAGGATAATGAAGCTCAGGTGCAGAGTGATGATACATAATCAAACAGAAATTAATTAAGTACAATGTTACAAGGAAAAAGGTACTAACAAGAGGAATGCAGACATTAACGTGTGCAGTGGCATTGGCTTTATTCAACATTTTGGTAAGAGTAAATGTAGATCTGATAATTTGGAGAAAGTGGAGGGCAGGGCAGATAAGATGCAGAGTAATGCTAGACAATCAACTATCTCGCAATGCAAGTACAGTAATACCACCACCGTTTGTTATTACTTGTCGCTCAAATGGATGTATCTAGCACTATTAAGTTCTAAATACATACAATTGATCAACAATTAATTCGATACAGAGGGAGTACATGACAACAGGTACTTACATGAGCAATCCAAAACTTCATAACCATTGTGTTAATTCTACATTTATCTAAGAGTAGATATAGATCTTGTAGTTTCGAGCAAAGGGAGGATAAAGAAGCGAACATTTACAGTGATGCTACATAATCAAACAACAATGGGTGTAAGTATGCTGACAAAGGGAAAGATGTACTGACAAGAGCGATGCAGTGCCCAGTATTGTTGTGAGATCCTACGATCCTTTGAGCAAGGAGATTCACCTGAAATTAGTTTTCATACAAGAGAGAAGGTAAGACACATGCAGAAATTTGGGAGTTCAAATTTTGAATTGATATCATAGATAGTACTTGAAACTGGGCTCCCTACAGTTCTAATAGGGGTTTGGCCAGTGGAGTAGGGGTAAAGTGTGGTACAGTTGGGCCTGTGTTTTTTATGGTTGTTGATCTATCTGATTTAACAAGTATCACTACCTTTTGCAAATACCTAGTTTGTACTCCTTGAGGATCTACACTCACCCTCTTCCTTTTGGACATCTGCTACTTCTTGAGCTTGCGTTGGTTTTTCCCTTGAAGAGGAAAGGGTGATGCAACAAAGTAGAGATAAGTATTTCCCTCATTTGAGAACCAAGGTATGAATCCAGTAGGAGACAACGCACAAATCACCGAATACTTGCACAAACAAACTTGCACCCAACGCGATAAAAGGGTTGTCAATCCCTTCATGGTTATTTGCAAAAGTGAGATCTGATAAAGATAGATAAATGATAAAGTAAATATTTTTGGTATTTTTGGTTTATAGATCGGAAAGTAAAACATTGCAAAAAGAGTAGATCGGAAACTAATATTGTAGATCAGAAACTTATATGATGGAAAATAGACCCGGGGGCCATAGGTTTCACTAGTGGCTTCTCTCAAGATAACAAATAGTACAGTGGGTGAACAAATTACTGTCGAGCAATTGATAGAAAAGACAAAGTGTTGGAAATATGCCCTAGAGGCAATAATAAAAGCATTATTATTATATTTCCTTGTTCATGATAATTGTCTTTATTCATGCTATAATTGTGTTGTCCGGAAATCGTAATACATGTGTGAATAATAGACACCAACGTGTCCCTAGTAAGCCTCTAGTTGACTAGATCGTTGATCAACAGATAGTCATGGTTTCCTGACTATGGACATTGGATGTCATTGATAACGAGATCACATCATTAGGAGAATTATGTGATGGACAAGACCCAATCCTAAACATAGCACAAGATCGTATAGTTCGTTTGCTAGAGTTTTTCCAATGTCAAGTATCTTTTCCTTAGACCATGAGATCGTGTAACTCCCGGATACCGTAGGAGTGCTTTGGGTATACCAAACGTCACAACGTAACTGGGTGACTATAAAGGTAGACTACGGGTATCTCCGAAAGTGTCTGTTGGGTTGACATGGATCAAGACTGGGATTTGTCACTCCGTATGACGGAGAGGTATCACTGGGCCCACTCGGTAATGCATCATCATAATGAGCTCAAAGTGACCAAGTGTCTGGTCACGGGATCATGCATTATGGTACGAGTAAAGTGACTTGCCGGTAACGAGATTGAACGAGGTATTGGGATACCGGCGATCGAATCTCGGGCAAGTAACATATCGATTGACAAAGGGAATTGCATACGGGGTTGATTGAATCCTCGACATCGTGGTTCATCCGATGAGATCATCGTGGAGCATGTGGGAGCCAACATGGGTATCCAGATCCTGCTGTTGGTTATTGACCGGAGAGTCGTCTCGGTCATGTCTGCTTGTCTCCCGAACCCGTAGGGTCTACACACTTAAGGTTCGGTGACGCTAGGGTTGTGAAGATATGTATATGCAGTAACCCGAATGTTGTTCGGAGTCCCGGATGAGATCCCGGACGTCACGAGGAGTTCCGGAATGGTCTGGAGGTAAAGAATTATATATAGGAAGTGCTGTTTTGGCCATCGGGACAAGTTTCGGGGTCACCGGTATTGTACCGGGACCACCGGAAGGGTCCCGGGGGTCCACCGGGTGGGGCCACCTATCCCGGGGGGGCCCATGGGCTGAAGTGGGAGGGAACCCAGCCCAAATTGGGCTGGGGCGCCACTCCCCTAGGGCCCATGCGGCTAGGATTGAGGGGAAACCCTAAAGGGGGCGCCCCCTTGCTTGGGGGGCAAGCCCCCCACCCTTGGCCGCCGCCCCCCCCTAGTAGATTCCATCTACTAGGGCCGGCGCCCCCCCCTTAGCACCCCTATATATAGTGGGGGAGAGGAGGGACTTCATACACCAGCCCCTGGCGCCTCCCTCTCTCCCCGTTACGTCTCTCTCTCGTAGTATAGGCGAAGCCCTGCTACTGTGACGCCCTGCATCCACCACCACGCCGTCGTGCTGCTGGATATTCATCAACCTCTCCTTCCCCCTTGCTGGATCAAGAAGGAGGAGACGTCTCCCGTCCCGTACGTGTGTTGAACACGGAGGTGCCGTCCGTTCGGCGCTTGGTCATCGGTGATTTGGATCACGTCGTGTTCGACTACATCATCACCGTTCTTTGAACGCTTCCGCACGCGATCTACAAAGGTATGTAGATGCATCCGATGACTCGTTGCTAGATGAACTCCTAGATGGATCTTGGTGAAACGAGTAGGAAAATTTTTGTTTTCTGCAACGTTCCCCAACAGTGGCATCATGAGCTAGGTCTATGCGTAGTTCTTCTTGCGCGAGTAGAACATAATTTGTTGTGGGCGTAGATTTGTCAACTTTCTTGCCGCTACTAGTCTTTTCTTGCTTCAGCGGCATTGTGGGATGAAGCGGCCCGGACCAACCTTACACGTACGCTTACGTGAGACCGGTTCCACCGACTAACATGCACTAGTTGCATAAGGTGGCTGGCGGGTGTCTGTCTCTCCCACTTTAGTTGGAGCGGATTCGATGAACATGGTCCTTATGAAGGGTAAATAGAATTTGACAAATCACGTTGTGGCTTTAACGTAGGTAAGAAGACGTTCTTGCTAGAACCCTAATTCAGCCACGTAAAACTTGCAACAACAATTAGAGGACGTCTAACTTGTTTTTGCAGCAAGTGGTTTGTGATATGATATGGCCAAACTTGTGATGAATGATGAATGATCTATATGTGATGTATGAGATGTTCATGCTATTGTAATAGGAATCACGACTTGCATGTCGATGAGTATGACAACCGGCAGGAGCCATAGGAGTTGTCTTTATTCTTTTATATGACCTGCGTGTCATTGAGAAACGCCATGTAAATTACTTTACTTTATTGCTAAACGCGTTAGCTATAGTAGTAGAAGTAATAGTTGGCGAGCAACTTCATGGAGACACGATGATGGAGATCATGATGATGGAGATCATGGTGTCAAGCCGGTGACAAGATGATCATGGAGCCCCAAGATGGAGATCAAAGGAGCTATGTGATATTGGCCATATCATGTCACGTTTATTATTTGATTGCATGTGATGTTTATCATGTTTTGCATCTTGTTTACTTAGAACGACGGTAGTAAATAAGATGATTCCTCATAATAATTTCAAGAAGTGTTCCCCCTAACTGTGCACCGTTGCGACAGTTCGCTGTTTCAAAACACCACGTGATGATCGGGTGTTTTATTCAGACGTTCACATACAACGGGTGTAAGACAGATTTACACATGCAAACACTTAGGTTGACTTGACGAGCCTAGCATGTACAGACATGGCCTCGGAACACAGAAGACCGAAAGGTCGAGCATGAGTCGTATAGAAGATACGATCAACATGAAGATGTTCACCGATGTTGACTAGTCCGTCTCACGTGATGATCGGACACGGCCTAGTTAACTCGGATCATGTAATACTTAGATGACTAGAGGGATGTCTAATCTAAGTGGGAGTTCATTAATTATTTGATTAGATGAACTTAATTATCATGAACTTAGTCTAAAATATTTTACAATATGTCTTGTAGATCAAATGGCCCACGTAGTCCTCAACTTCAACGCGTTCCTAGAGAAAACCAAGCTGATAGACGATGGCAGCAACTATACGGACTGGGTCTGGAACCTGAGGATCATCCTCATAGCTGCCAAGAAAGATTATGTCCTACAAGCACCGCTAGGTGAAGCTCTCGTCCCACAGAACCAAGACGTTATGAACGCCCTTGGCAGACACGTGTTGACGACTACTCCCTCGTTCAGTGCGGCATGCTTTACAGCTTAGAGCCGGGGCTCCAAAAGCATTTTGAGAGACATGGAGCATATGAGATGTTCGAAGAGCTGAAAATGGTTTTTCAAGCTCATGCCCGGATTGAGAGATATGAAGTCTTCGATAAGTTCTTCAGCTGTAAGATGGAGGAAAATAGTTCTGTCAGTGAGCACATACTCACTATGTCTGGGTTACATAACCGCTTGTCTCAGCTGGGAGTTAATCTCCCGGATGATGCGGTCATTGACAGAATCCTCCAGTCTCTTCCACCAAGCTACAAGAGCTTTGTGATGAACTTCAACATGCAGGGGATGCAAAAGACCATTCCTGAGTTGTTCTCTATGCTGAAATCAGCGGAGGTAGAAGTCAATAAGGAACATCAAGTGTTGATGGTCAATAAAACCACTAAGTTCAAGAAAGGCAAGGGTAAAAAGAACTTCAAGAAAGACGGCAAGGAGGTTGCCGCGCCCGGCAAGCAAGCTGCCGGGAAGAAGCCAAAGAATGGACCCAAGCCCGAGACTGAGTGCTTTTATTGCAAGGGAAGCGGTCACTGGAAGCGGAACTGCCCTAAATACTTAGCAGACAAGAAGGCTGGCAAAACAAAAGGTATATGTGATATACATGTAATTGATGTGTACCTTACTAGTGTCCGTAGTAGCTCCTGGGTATTTGATACCGGTGCAGTTGCTCACATTTGTAACTCAAAGCAGGGGCTGCGGAATAAGCGGAAACTGGCAAAGGACGAGGTGACGATGCACGTCGGGAATGGTTCCAAGGTCAATGTGATCGCCGTCGGCACGCTACCTCTATATCTACATTTGGGATTAGTTTCAAACCTTAATAATTGTTATTTAGTGCCAGCTTTGAGCATGAACATTGTATCGGGATCTCATTTAATTCGAGATGGCTACTCATTTAAATCCGAGAATAATGGTTGTTCTATTTATATGAGAGATATGTTTTATGGTCATGCTCCTATGGTGAATGGTTTATTCTTTATGAATCTCGAACGTAATACTACACATGTTCATAATGTGAGTACCAAAAGATGTAAGGTTGATAATGATAGTCCCACATACTTGTGGCACTCCCGCCTTGGTCACATAGGTGTCAAACGCATGAAGAAGCTCCATACAGATGGACTTTTAGAGTCTCTTGATTATGAATCATTTGACACGTGCGAACCATGCCTCATGGGTAAGATGACCAAGACTCCGTTCTCAGGAACAATGGAGCGAGCAACCAACTTATTGGAAATCATACATACTGATGTGTGCGGTCCAATGAGTGTTGAGGCTCGCGGTGGCTATCGTTATGTTCTCACGCTCACTGATGATTTAAGTAGATATGGGCATATCTACTTAATGAAGCACAAGTCCGAAACCTTTGAAAAGTTCAAGGAATTTCAGAGTGAGGTTGAAAATCAACGTGACAGGAAAATCAAGTTTCTACGATCAGATCGTGGAGGAGAATACTTGAGTCACGAATTTGGCACACACTTAAGAAAATGTGGAATAGTTTCACAACTCACGCCGCCTGGAACACCTCAGCGTAACGGTGTGTCCGAACGTCGTAATCGCACTCTATTAGATATGGTGCGATCTATGATGTCTCTTACCGATTTACCGCTATCTTTTTGGGGCTATACTTTAGAGACTGCCGCATTCACTTTAAATAGGGCTCCGTCGAAATCCGTTGAGACGACACCGTATGAATTATGGTTTGGGAAGAAACCTAAGCTGTCGTTTCTAAAAGTTTTGGGATGCGATGCTTATGTCAAGAAACTTCAACCTGAAAAGCTCGAACCCAAGTCGGAAAAATGCGTCTTCATAGGATACCCAAAAGAAACTATTGGGTACACCTTCTACCTCAGATCCGAAGGCAAGATCTTCGTAGCCAAGAATGGGTCCTTTCTAGAGAAAGAGTTTCTCTCGAAAGAAGTAAGTGGGAGGAAAGTAGAGCTTGATGAAGTATTACCTCTTGAACCGGAAAATGGCGCAACTCAAGAAAATGTTCCTGAGGTGCCTGCACCGACTAGAGAGGAAGTTAATGATAATGATCAAGATACTTCTGATCAAGCTCCTACTGAAATTCGAAGGTCCACAAGGACACGTTCCGCACTAGAGTGGTACGGCAACCCTGTCTTGGAAATCATGTTGTTAGACAACGGTGAACCTTCGAACTATGAAGAAGCAATGGCGGGCCCGGATTCCGACAAATGGCTAGAAGCCATGAAATCCGAGATAGGATCCATGTATGAAAATGAAGTATGGACTTTGACTGACTTGCCCGTTGAACGGCAAGCCATAGAAAATAAATGGATCTTTAAGAAGAAGACAGACACGGATGGTAATGTGACCATCTATAAAGCTCGACTTGTCGCTAAGGGTTATCGACAAGTTCAAGGGGTTGACTACGATGAGACTTTCTCACCGGTAGCGAAGCTAAAGTCCGTCCGAATCATGTTAGCAATTGCCGCATTCTACGATTATGAGATATGGCAAATGGACGTCAAAACGGCATTCCTTAATGGTTTCCTTAAGGAAGAATTGTATATGATGCATCCAGAAGGTTTTGTCGATCCTAAGAATGCTGACAAGGTGTGCAAGCTCCAACGCTCGATTTATGGGCTGGTGCAAGCATCTCGGAGTTGGAACATTCGCTTTGATGAGATGATCAAAGCGTTTGGGTTTACGCAGACTTATGGAGAAGCCTGCGTTTACAAGAAAGTGAGTGGGAGCTCTGTAGCATTTCTCATATTATATGTAGATGACATACTATTGATGGGAAATGATATAGAACTCTTGGACAGCATCAAGGCCTACTTGAATAAGAGTTTTTCAATGAAGGACTTTGGAGAAGCTGCTTATATATTAGGCATCAAAATCTATAGAGATAGATCGAGACGCCTCATAGGTCTTTCACAAAGCACATACCTTGATAAAATATTGAAGAAGTTCAATATGGATCAATCTAAGAAGGGGTTCTTGCCTGTGTTACAAGGTATGAAATTGAGCTCAGCTCAATGTCCGACCACGGCAGAAGATATAGAAGAGATGAGCGTCATCCCCTATGCATCAGCCATAGGTTCTATTATGTATGCCATGCTGTGTACCAGACCTGATGTAAACCTTGCCGTAAGTTTGGTAGGAAGATATCAAAGTAATCCCGGCAAGGAACACTGGACAGCGGTCAAGAGTATCCTGAAGTACCTGAAAAGAACTAAGGAAATGTTTCTCGTTTATGGAGGTGACGAAGAGCTCGTCGTAAAGGGTTACGTCGACGCTAGCTTCGACACAGATCTGGATGACTCTAAGTCACAAACCGGATACGTGTATATTTTGAATGGTGGGGCAGTAAGCTGGTGCAGTTGCAAGCAAAGCGTCGTGGCGGGATCTACATGTGAAGCGGAGTACATGGCAGCCTCGGAGGCAGCACATGAAGCAATATGGGTGAAGGAGTTCATCACCGACCTAGGAGTCATACCCAATGCGTCGGGGCCGATCAAGCTCTTCTGTGACAACACTGGAGCTATTGCTCTTGCCAAGGAGCCCAGGTTTCACAAGAAGACAAGGCACATCAAGCGTCGCTTCAACTCCATTCGTGAAAATTTTCAAGATGGAGACATAGAGATTTGTAAAGTACATACGGACCTGAATGTAGCGGATCCGTTGACTAAACCTCTCCCTAGAGCAAAACATGATCAACACCAGCATTCCATGGGTGTTCGATTCATCACAATGTAACTAGATTATTGACTCTAGTGCAAGTGGGAGACTGTTGGAAATATGCCCTAGAGGCAATAATAAAAGCATTATTATTATATTTCCTTGTTCATGATAATTGTCTTTATTCATGCTATAATTGTGTTGTCCGGAAATCGTAATACATGTGTGAATAATAGACACCAACGTGTCCCTAGTAAGCCTCTAGTTGACTAGCTCGTTGATCAACAGATAGTCATGGTTTCCTGACTATGGACATTGGATGTCATTGATAACGAGATCACATCATTAGGAGAATTATGTGATGGACAAGACCCAATCCTAAACATAGCACAAGATCGTATAGTTCGTTTGCTAGAGTTTTTCCAATGTCAAGTATCTTTTCCTTAGACCATGAGATCGTGTAACTCCCGGATACCGTAGGAGTGCTTTGGGTATACCAAACGTCACAACGTAACTGGGTGACTATAAAGGTAGACTACGGGTATCTCCGAAAGTGTCTGTTGGGTTGACATGGATCAAGACTGGGATTTGTCACTCCGTATGACGGAGAGGTATCACTGGGCCCACTCGGTAATGCATCATCATAATGAGCTCAAAGTGACCAAGTGTCTGGTCACGGGATCATGCATTACGGTACGAGTAAAGTGACTTGCCGGTAACGAGATTGAACGAGGTATTGGGATACCGACGATCGAATCTCGGGCAAGTAACATATCGATTGACAAAGGGAATTGCATACGGGGTTGATTGAATCCTCGACATCGTGGTTCATCCGATGAGATCATCGTGGAGCATGTGGGAGCCAACATGGGTATCCAGATCCCGCTGTTGGTTATTGACCGGAGAGTCGTCTCGGTCATGTCTGCTTGTCTCCCGAACCCGTAGGGTCTACACACTTAAGGTTCGGTGACGCTAGGGTTGTGAAGATATGTATATGCAGTAACCCGAATGTTGTTCGGAGTCCCAGATGAGATCCCGGACGTCACGAGGAGTTCCGGAATGGTCCGGAGGTAAATAATTATATATAGGAAGTGCTGTTTTGGCCATCGGGACAAGTTTCGGGGTCACCGGTATTGTACCGGGACCACCGGAAGGATCCCGGGGGTCCACCGGGTGGGGCCACCTATCCCGGGGGGCCCCATGGGCTGAAGTGGGAGGTAACCCAGCCCAAAGTGGGCTGGGGCGCCACTCCCCTAGGGCCCATGCGGCTAGGGTTGAGGGGAAACCCTAAAGGGGGCGCCCCCTTGCTTGGGGGGCAAGCCCCCCACCCTTGGCCGCCGCCCCCCCTAGTAGATTCCATCTACTAGGGCCGGCGCCCCCCCCCCCTTAGCACCCCTATATATAGTGGGGGAGAGGAGGGACTTCATACACCAGCCCCTGGCGCCTCCCTCTCTCCCCGTTACGTCTCTCTCTCGTAGTATAGGCGAAGCCCTGCTACTGTGACGCCCTGCATCCACCACCACGCCGTCGTGCTGCTGGATCTTCATCAACCTCTCCTTCCCCTTGCTGGATCAAGAAGGAGGAGACGTCTCCCGTCCCGTACGTGTGTTGAACGCGGAGGTGCCGTCCGTTCGGCGCTTGGTCATCGGTGATTTGGATCACGTCGTGTTCGACTACATCATCACCGTTCTTTGAACGCTTCCGCACGCGATCTACAAAGGTATGTAGATGCATTCAATGACTCGTTGCTAGATGAACTCCTAGATGGATCTTGGTGAAACGAGTAGGAAAATTTTTGTTTTCTGCAACGTTCCCCAACACAAAGTTATGACGATATCTAAGGCAATGATCATGAATATAGGCATCACGTCCGTGTCAAGTAGACCGACTCCTGCCTGCATCTAGAGTATTAAGTTCATGAAGAACAGAGTAACGCATTAAGTAAGATGTCATGATGTAGAGGAATTAACTCAAGCAATATGATGAAAACCCCATCTTTTTATCCTCGATGGCAAGAATTCAATACGTGCCTTGCTGCCCCTACTGTCACTGGGGAAGGACACCGCAAGATTGAACTCAAAGCAAAGCACATCTCCCATTGCAAGAAAAACCAATCTAGTTGGCCAAACCAAACCGATAGTTCGAAGAGAATTACAAAGATATCAAATCATGCATAAAAGAATTCAGAGAAGATTCAAATAATATTCATAGATAAGCTGATCATAAATCCACAATTCATCGGATCTCGGCAAACACACAGCAAAAGAAGATTACATCAGATAAATCTCCAAGAACATTGAGGAGAACATGGTATTAAGAATCAAAGAGAGATAAGAACCCATCTAGCTAGACCCATAGGTCTATGGTAAACTACTCACGCTTCATCGGAAGGGCAATGGTGTTGATGTAGAAGCCCTCCATGATCGAATCCCCCTCCGGCAGGGTGCCGGAAAAGGTCCCTAGATGGGATCTCACGGGTACAGAAGGTTGCGGTGGTGGAAAAGTGTTTTAGTGGACTCCTGCATCTACTACTATTACTGCACACATCGACCGCTATCCAGCATGCATCTAGAGTATTAGGTTCATAAAGAATGGAGTAACGCATTAAGTAAGATGACATGATGTAGAGGAATTAACTCAAGCAATATGATGAAAACCCCATCTTTTTATCCTCGATGGAAATAATACAATACGTGCCTTGCTGCCCCTACTGTTACTAGGAAAGGACACCGCAAGATTGAACCCAAAGCTAAGCACTTCTCCCATTGCAAAAAAACAATCTAGTTGGCCAAACCAAACTGATAGTTCAAAGAGAATTACAAAGATATCAAATCATGCATAAAAGAATTCAGAGGAGATTCAAATAATATTCATAGATAAGCTGATCATAAATCCACTCTTGGCAAACACACCGCAAAAAGTATTACATCGAATAGATCTCCAAGAACATCGAGGAGAACATGGTATTGAGAATCAAAGAGAGAGAAGAAGCCATCTAGCTACTAGCTATGGACCCATAGGTCTGTGGTAAACTACTCACGCTTCATCGGAAGGGCAATGGAGTTGATGTAGAAGCCCTCCGTGATCAAATCCCCCTCTGGCAAGGTGCCAAAAAGGTGGGATCTCACGGTTACAAAAGGTTGCGGCAGCGGAAAAGTGTTTTTGTGGATGCCTCTGGTGGTTTGGGGATATATGGAAATATATATAGGCGAAAGAATTAGGCCAGGAGGCTCACAAGGGGCCCACAATGGTGGGGGCGCGCCCTCCATCCTTGTGGCCGCCTCGTGGCTCCTCTAACTTCATCTCCAACTCTCCTGGTTTGCTTCTGGTCCAAGAAAAATCATCGTGAAGGTTTCATTCCGTTTGGACTCCGTTGGGTATTCCTTTTCTGCGAAACTCAAAATAAGGAAAAAACAGAAACTGGCATTGGGCTCTAGGTTAATAGGTTAGTCCCCAAAATAATATAAAATAGCATATTAATGCATATAAAACATCCAAAATAGATAATATAATAGCATGGAATAATAAAAAATTATAGATACGTTGGAGACATATCAAGCATCCCCAAGCTTAATTCCTGCTCATCCTTGAGCAGGTAAATGATAAAAACAGAATTTTTGATGTGGAATGCTACCTAACATATTTTATCAACGTAATTTTCTTTATCGTGACAAGAATGTTCAGATCCATAAGATTCAAGACAAAAGTTTAATATTGACATAAAAACAATAATACTTCAAGCATACTAACAAGGCAATTATGTATTCTCAAAATATCATGGCCAAAGAAAGCTTATCCCTACAAAATCATATAGTCTGGCTATGCTCCATATTCATCACACAAAATATTCAAATCATGCACAACCCCGATGACAAGCCAAGCAATTGTTTCATACTTCTGATGTTCTCAAACTTTTTCAACTTTCACGCAATACATGAGTGTGAGCCATGGACATAGCAATATAGGTTGAATAGAAGGTGGTCATGGAGAAGAAAAAAGAGGGAGATAGTCTCACATCAACTAGGCGTATCAACGGGCTATGGAGATGCCCATCAATAGATATCAATGTGAGTGAGTAGGGATTGCCATGTAACGGATGCACTAGAGCTATAAGTTCATGAAAGCTCAAAAATAAAACTAAGTGGGTGTGTATCCAACTTGCTTGTTCATGAAGACCTAGGGCATTTTAGGAAGCCCATCGTTGGAATATACAAGCCAAGTTCTATAATGAAAAATTCCCACTAGTATATGAAAGTGACATCATAGGAGACTCTCTATCATCACTAATAGAAAACAGGGCTTTGGTCCAGGCCGGGTAAGCCCATTAATCCCGGTTCACTCACGAACCGGGACCCATGGGGGCATAGGTCCCTGTTCGTGAGGCCACGGGGCCGGTCGGGCCTCGTGGGGCATTGGTCCTGGTTCGTCTAGCCCCTTTGGTCCCGGTTCGCACGAACCAGGACCAATGGTCCTTGCTCCTGGCCCACAACCACTGGTCCCGGTTCGTGGCTGGAACCGGGACCAAATGGGGTTCTTTAGTCTAGGTTCCAGCCACAAACTAGGACCAATGAGATGCCTATATATACCCCCTCGCCCACAAGTAGAGCAGTGGAGTGCTCTGTTTTTTTTGGCCGGCATTGCGTGGGAGAGCTTTGTGGTACTCTAGCTCACCTCCTATGCACATGAGGTGTTCGATGAAATGCCCGAGCCACACTTAAGCTTTCTCCTCTCGAAGCTCCTTGTCCAAGCCCCATTTTCCTCAAGAATTGTCTAGGTTCGGCGGTCCGTCCTGTCCTATCCCCGTCCTCACCGCCGTCAATCTCCCGCGCCGATCTCATCGCCAGTACCACCGTGGTGAGCCTCTTGATCTTATCTTCTTTATAAATGAAAGAAGTTCTTACTTGCATGATTTGGATAGATACTTGTGTAATTTTCTTACTTTTATTATTGTTTGTTATTATATAGTGCGATGGTTTTGGTATCCGCCTCCGTCGGCCCTCATCCTGTCTATGATTCGGATGTGGTATATATTATCTTTATAACTATTTTGGTTCATTTAGTGTTTATGACAATTATGCCGACCAACGTGACATAGATATTTTTTTATCTCGGAGGTACGTGAACTGGAAATTCCAACCGACCCTATTGTTGAGAGATTAAATTTAGTTGAAGAAGAAAACAATTACTTGAAGGAAAAATTGAAAAGAATTGAGGAGGATAGGATGATATTGGAGTTGCATGTTGCGGATGTCGTCGATGATCACAAGATCAAGATGGATGCAATGCGCTTGAAGATTAGAAAGATTAGAAAATATGCCATTCATACTGAGGCTTGGTATCATTATGTCATTGGATCAATTATTACCTTAATTGCGATTATGATCGCATTTGTTGTTGCATTGAAATGTTTTACATAGTTTCAATGTATGGTTTAATTAGATGCTCTGGAGAGCTATATGTTGTTCAATGAGAACTATGTATGTACTTTGGTTTTAGTGTGATAATGAACTTCTATTAATTTGGTCACTTATCTATTCATGATGTTCTGTAATGGTTTTTGACACACTTAATTATATATAATGCATGCAGATGAACCGGGAATGGATGTCCGGTAATAGACACACCTCCGAGTACATTGAGGGCATGCATAATTTTCACACAGTGGTTGAGGCAAACAAGCAGAATGGTTTTATGTGTTGTCCATGCCCTATATGTGGGAATACGAGGTCTTACTTTGACTCGAAAACCCTTCACACCCACCTGCTTTATAAGGGTTTCATGCCACACTATAATGTTTGGACCAAGCACGGAGAAAGAGGGGTTATGATGGAAGACAACGAATAAGAAGAGGATGATGACAACTATGTGCCCCCTGAATACGGTGATGCTGCAACGGGGGAAGCTGAAGATCAAGAGGAACTAGACGATGTGCCCGATGATGATCTTCGCCGGGTCATTGTTGATGCAAAGAGATAGTGCGAAAGTGAAAATGAGAAGTTGATGTTCGATCGCATGTTAGAGGATCACAAAAAAGGGTTGTACCCCAATTGCGAAGATGGCAACACAAAGCTCGGTACCACACTAGAATTGCTGCAGTGGAAGGCAGATAATGGTGTACCTGACAAAGGATTTGAGAAGCTACTGAAAATATTGAAGAAGAAGCTTCCAAAGGATAACGAATTGCCTGACAGTACATACACAACAAAGAAGGTTGTATGCCCTCTAGGATTGGAGGTGCAGAAGATACATGCATGCCCTAATGACTGCATCCTCTACCGTGGTGCGTACGAGGATTTCAACACATGCCCAGTATGCGGTGCATTGCGGTATAAGATCAGACGAGATGACTCTGGTGATGTTGACGGTGAGTGCCCCAGGAAGAGGGTTCCTACCAAGGTTGAAACGTCTGTTTAGAAACAAAGAGCATGCCAAGTTGATGCGACGACACAGAGAGGACCATAAGAAAGAAGGAAAGTTGAGAGCACCCGCTGACGGGTCACAGTGGAGAAAAATCGAGAGAAAGTACTCGGAGGACTTTGCAGGTGACGCGAGGAACATATGGTTTGGTTTAAACGTGGATGGCATTAATCCTTTTGGGGAGCAGAGTAGCAACCACATCACCTGGCCTTTCGGGTGAAACCGACGTTGTGGAGGCTTTTACTCCAAGTTTCGATCCCAAGGCTCAACATATAAATAGAGGGGTAGGGCTAGCACCCAAGAGACATCAAGAAACATCAAGCCGTGTGCCGGCAACCCCGTCCCCTCTAGTTTATCCTCCATCATAGTTTTCGTAGCGCTTAGGCGAAGCCCTGCGAAGATTGTTCTTCACCAACATCGTCACCATGCTGTCGTGCTGCCGGAACTCATCTACTACTTCGCCCCTCTTGCTGGATCGAGAAGGCGAGGACGTCATGAAGTTGAACGTGTGCTGAATGCGGAGGTGCCGTACGTTCGGTACTTGATCGGGACGGGTCGTGAAGGTGTACGACTACATCAACCGCGTTGATAAACGCTTCCGCTTACGGTCTACGAGGGTACGTAGACAACACTCTCCCCTCTCGTTGCTATGCATCACCATGATCCTGCGTGTGCATAGGATTTTTTTAAATTACTACGTTCCCCAACATGGGGTCCCTTTCCTTTGTCCCTTCTTCCCCTTCCTCCCCTCTCCTAGTTGGACTAGGAAAGGGGGGAAACCTACTCCTAGTAGGAGTAGGAATCCCCCCTTTGGGGGCGCACCATGAGGCAGGCCAGCCCCCTCCTCCCCTCCTTTATATACGAGGGAGGGGGCCACCCCATAGACACACAAGTTGATTGTTTAGCTGTGTGCGGTGCCCCCCTCCACATATTTCCACCTCAGTCATATCGTTGTAGAGCTTAGGCGAAGCCCTGCGTCGGTAACTTCATCATCACCGTCAACGCGTCGTCGTGCTGACGAAACTCTCCCTTGACCTCAGCTGGATCTAGAAGTTCGAGGGACGTCACCGAGCTGAACGTGTGTAGATCATGGAGGTGTTGTGCATTCGGTACTTGATCGGTTGGATCGCGAAGACGTTCGACTACATCAACCATGTTACTTAACGCTTCCGCTTTCGGTGTACGAGGGTAGTGGACACACTCTCCCCGCTCGTTGCTATGCATCTCCTAGATAGATCTTGCGTGATCGTAGGATTTTTTTTGAAATATTGCGTTCCCCAACAAGGTCTTCGACACCCCGGAGGGCTAGAGAAGAGCTACCTAGATAGTTGCCATGCTCATCACGACAGACCGTCGCTGCTATTACCTCCCTCCTTTGGTGCGTGGGCAGGGGGTAGAGGGGCGCACCAGCTCCTTGTGGGCTGGTGTGCTCTTCCCCTTTTGGCCCATAAGGCCCAATAACCTACCGGGGTTGTCCGGAACCTTCCGTTGACCCGATAAGTACCTGGTACCACCCGAAACACTTTAGGTGTCCAAATACGATTGTCATATATATCAATCTTTATCTTTCGACCATTTTGAGACTCCTCGTCATGTCCGTGATCTCATCCGGGACTCCGAACAACATTCGGTCATCAAATCATATAACTCATATAATACTACATCGTCAACGAATGTTAAGCGTGCGGACCCTACGGGTTCAAGAACTATGTAGACATAATCGAGACACCTTTCCGGTCAATAACCAATAGCGGAACCTGTATGCCCATATTGGCTCCTACATATTCTACGAAGATCTTTATCGGTCGAACCTTATGACAATATACGTAATTCCCTTTGTCCATCGATATGTTACTTGCCCGAGATTTGATCATCGGTATCTTCATACCTAGTTCAATCTCGTTACCGGCAAGTCTCTTTACTCGTTCCGTAATACATCATCCTGTAACTAACTCATTAGTCACTTTGCTTGCAAGTCTTCTTATGATGTGTATTATCTAGAGGGCCTAGAGATACCTCTCCGATACTCGGAGTGAAAAATCCTAATCTCGATCTATGCAAACTCAATAAACACCTTCGGAGATACCTGTAGAGCATCTTTATGATCACCTAGTTACGTTGTGACGTTTGATAGCACACAAGGTATTCCTCCGGTATCCGGGAGTTGCATAATCTCATAGTCGAAGGAATATGTATTTGACATGAAGAGAGCGGTAGCAATAAACTAAACGATCATTATGCTAAGCTAACAGATGGGTCTTGTCCATCACATCATTCTCCTAATGATGTGATCCCGTTATCAAATGACAACACATGTCTATGGTTAGGAAACCTTAACCATCTTGATCAACGAGCTAGTCTAGTAGAGGCTCACTAGGGACACGATATTTCTTTTATGTATTCACACATGTATTTAAGTTTCCGATCAATACAATTCTAGCATAAATAATAAACCTTTATTATGAATAAGGAAATATAAAGTAACAACTTTATTATTGCCCCTAGGGCATATTTTCTTCAGGTACTAAATGTCCGGACTGTTCGGTACCCAACCAAACCAACCCATATCTAAGAGCTCCTATTCCCCGACCAATGCAAGGGAAAGTGGGGAAAATGCGCACTTCCTCGTACGCTCTCGGCCGGCTTTTTTGGGCGGGGCGCCCCAATTTTCAATTTTTTTCCTTTTATATTTTCTTTGCTTTTAAAAAAGCATTTGGGATTTCAATAAAAGATTAAGTTTTATTTATTTCCCAAAAAATCTAAATATTAATGAAGTTTAAAAATCTTTAGTGTTTCAAAAATATTTGTCAATTTGAAAAATGTTCTGTATATAAAAAATATTCATGAATTTGAAAATTGTTACTGCATTTCAAAAGATGTCACGAATTTGAAATCGTTCCCAGATTTCAAAATGTTCATGAATTTGAAATTTTTTGAAGTATTTTAATAAATGTTCATGAATTAGAAAATTGTTCCTATATTTCAAAAAATGTTATTGAATTTCAACATTATTCCTGTATTTCAAAAAAAATGTTCACTATTTTGAAAATTGTTACTGTATTTCAAAAAAAATTATGGACATAAAAAATGTTCGTAATATGAAAATTATTCTGACATTTTGTAATGTTGATGAATTTTAAAATAGTTCTCATATTTCAAAAAACTTTCCCTATTTAAAAAATAAAATTTGGAATATGTTGAATTTTAATATTATGCCTGAAATTTCAAAAAGGTTTATTGATTTCAAAAGAAATCCAAAATTTTATAAAGTGTTCACGAAATTAGTGCCCCCACATCTGGGGTGGATATGGGGCGGACTGGACATGCCCGAACGCCGCCACCACGCCGAATTGGCCCATGCTAGCCCGTGAGGATCTAATACCGTCCCCACAAAAACCCTCTTGGACCAAACCCTAGTCGCACTCTCTCACTCTCCGCTCGGCTCCACTGCTCCACCCCGCCATCGTCTAATAGCGTCACGATGAGCGACGACGTCGATGCCCTTCCAGCCACCGACGTCTATGCGGGGGAGTACAACGGCCTCTCCGTCGATCGTAAGCAAGGAAATGGTGAGGTCCGGTGCGCCTCGCCGTTTACTTAGATAGTCTTGCTGGCGTTTCAATTAATCTATGTATCTAGGTGGATGAACTTGCTCTTTTGGGTCCGATTGTACATAACTTTAATCCCCAATCTATGTAGTATTGAATACGATATGTTTCTATGTTGCTGTTTTGACTTACGTAGCGTTCATTATGTGTGCATGGTATGTACGGATTTGAGGTGCCGGACATGAGGGCGACGACACGAGGAACTTTATAGGGGGGGGGGGGGGGGGGGGTTGTCAAATTTGACCAGTTGGGCTGTAGACGCTCTAACATGCGTGCATATGGCACGCAAATGCGAATAAAGTCTACAAGGCAAATGCGAATAAAGTCTACAAGCAACAATACAAATTGCACTACCAGGTAAAGCTATGTTGCACGTCCAAGTGAAAAATTGAACTTCATATTCTAAAGGAGTTTAAGCATGCAGCAACGGACACTTTTGTTGCTCTCGTCCCGCAAAGCACACCACGCCGAATAGCATAACAAAGTTGAAACAATCCTACCAAACAGTACATGTATTTTCTAGTACTAGATTATTTAAACGAAAGGCGCTTGCTTGCACATGATGCCTCCACCTTTCGTTCGTTCGGTCTGTTGCTCACCGGAGACGTTAGGGGAAGATTTGTTAGAATATATGCATCCGTGGCGTCGATGCATGCCCTGCGGATCGTACGTGCTCACTCCAGTGATCCATGGCCAATCCTGAAAAGGGAGTATATAAAATTATTATGAGGGGGGTAGAACAAGAGAGACAGGGGTTTGGTGTTTGCAGGTGCCAACGTCTTTATTCCCCTGCCACTCCACCAAGAATGCACCATACACATGCCATGATGGATGATGGAGATTTGGTCTCGTATGTGCGTCCAAGCCGAATCACCACAAAACTAATAACCAGGTTTAAGAAATCACAACTCGGATTGTTATTATATGATGATGAAGCTGGAGCTGAAGACTGTGTGTGGGTGATGTGTCGGCGCGCCCGACGATTCTTTGCGGCGAAAGTGCATCCATCCATCCTAGAGAGACGCCGCTCAGCTGATTGAATAAAGTGCGGAGAGAGTGAGAGAGAGAACGAGGAGGGAGGTTCCCTATATCCTTTGCTTGTGGCGTGCGTGCGTGTACCTTTCTTTGTGGTTAAGTTAATCAAAAGCCCATGTGGGGGAGGGGATCATTTCGATTGATGGGGTCCAAGTCGCCGTGTGGGTCCCCCGCTGACTCATACGTACTCTACTAATTAACGGGCTGTTTGGATTGTGGCTAAGGGGCGGTTTGGTTCGTGACTAAGTTCGCCAAAGGTTGTCATAATTAAGATTAGGCAAGTTTGACTAAATTAGATGTGTGTTTGGTTCAAACCACACATTATGCAAGACACACTAGGGTCTCGCATCACATACACTTAAAAAGTATGGTACGATTTTCTTAGGCCCTGTTTGGTTCATAAGTTTTAGGACTTTTTTTAGTCCTAACTTATAAGTCCCAAGTCCCTAAAAAATCCCTACCTGTTTGGTTCCTGAGACTTGTAAGTCTCTATAAGACCATATTACAACTATAAGTCCCCCCCTGTTTGGTTTAGATGAGACTTATAAGAACTTTTTTAAGTCCTTAAACCAATAAGTCTCTGAAAACAAACCCTCTTTTAGACTTGCCAACTTGTGGCTCTCATTTTAAAAACTAACCTTAGATAAATATGACAACATTATATAATAAAGTATGGCATTGCTAAACCTAGAACCAAACAGCCCCAACCGTCCTCGCTTTTTGCCACAAAGACTAATAGTAACATATCTTTGTGGCGCTATCATGATGGAATGACCAATCACTTGCATGCTTGGAGTAGTAAATTGACAGGAATTTACATGAGCCGGCTGGCCAGTAGAGCGCGTGGTCGGTTAGAACAACTCCAAACGGGCAATCCATTTCGTCCGCCTGCGTCCGTTTAATCGGCGTGCATAAAAATGATGGCCCAACACGTTGATCCAAATCCAAATCACATCCGTTTCACGCCCGTGTCGATGTATTTGTGGCTTAAATTTACGTTTCAAATGTGTCGGCGCAGACGCGAAACGGACGTCACGTGCGCTTTCTCGGCATCCGTCGCGTCCCCATCTGACGGCCGTCCAACTACTCGCTGCCCACGCCGTCAGTTTAATTTATGATCACGGACCCACGCGTCAGCGACGACAGGCGTCCTTTTGGATGGGAGTACTGCGCGAGTGGGTGTTCGCGCCACCGGTTTGGATGAGGGCGACGCCGGCGCAGGAGACGGCCTACCTCGAGATGTGGCGCCAGCGACGGCTGGTCGAGGAGCGCCGTCGCGGCGAGTACGAGGAGATGCTTGAGCGCGACCTCGAGGAGGAGCAGCGCCAGGCCGCGGCTGCATAGGTGGCCACACAACCCCCCGCGCCGGCACTGCCCGCGGCCTACATCGCCGTCGCCTGGAACACGACGTTCCCCTGGGCCGGCCCTGCACCGATGCTCATCGACCTCACCGACCCCGAGAAGGAGGAGGACGACGACGATGCCTGGAGCTGCGCGCCGCCTCATAGTTTAGGTTGTTTTTTATTTTTCTTAAATGCTAATGCGGACGCATGGAGTCTCATCAGCCTTCGTGACAGGCTATAATGTTTAATTAATGTTTCTTTTAAATATGCATGCGTTTTTCCTAACGCCGTTAAAATGGATCGGGCCAGCGTTGGGCGCCACGCTCTGACCCAAACGCGAAAGCGAACGTTCATGTCTGCCTAACTGATCTAAACAGACAAAAAAATAGACAAAATCATCGTCTATTTGGGTCGGCCCGTTGAAGTTGCTCTTACGGTTAGTTTACTTCACTCCGGCTTCTTGCCCTTGAGGCTGGTAGTGGTAGCGAGTAACAAAGGTGCGTGCCTCCCTCATGAGTAGAGCAGGCATGATTGTGTCTGAAAAGAGCGAGGCCGCCGCGCCGTCCGCGACAGAAGAGACCGCCGGCCCATGCACAAACGGACACGAAATGGCTTCACAAACATGTGCGGCGTGGCGCGTCTGGGCACGGCCACGCAGAATCGTGGAGCAATCAATTCCCATGCCCCCAGCGTCCCTGCGTCGAGCAGCCAGCAATTAATTTTCACACGGATTTTACTGTTTCTTTTTTCTCTCTTTCTCTCAAAAAAAAAAGAAAAACGGCCGTGAGCACGCACGGACACGGACACGGGCACGGGGTTACGTTTTGGAACACGGACGCGGAATGGTGCGTGTGTTCGGTCGTCCACCCTCGTCGAGTGAGTAGTAAGTGTCACGTACGGCTTCACCAACCGGCAGGCCAGCACTGCGCAGCACAGGAACCTCGCGCGCGCGCGTGAAGTAAAGGCGGCGGTGAGTCGACCTGAGCGAGCGGTCGCCGCCGTGCATGTGCGAGGCAGATGAAAAAGATGCCTTTTCTCCTTTTCCCTTTCACCGCCGCACCGGCGGCTGGTCCGTCCGACGTGTGCCTGTGGCGCTGTCGAGTCGGCGCGGAGTCACCCGGGCGTTGGCTTTTCTTTTGCCTGCCGGTGCGCGGAGCCAAGAGCCAAGGTTTCATTTCACACTTGCACCTGCACGGAGGCGCCGGACCATTCCACGGGTAGGCAAACAGTTAAGTAACCAGGCCAGGCCCCCTTTGGGGAGGAAGGAAGGACGGGTCGCAATGAATGAATTCCACGTTCCAGCCTCCCAGACCGGGCGAGCCAGTAAATTTCATTTCCCATCTCGTCCACCACTGCACATGCCACTGTACTACTCCTACTAAAAAAAAGTTGCTCCTGCGCCGTGGACTGGGGCTGGGGCTGGGTGGGCGACCGTTGCTCCGCGTGCGTGCGTGGCAGACTGCCGCGCGTGCTCCTCCCCACTCCCGTCGGCCTCCGCTCTACAAATCACCACCCTTCCCCATCTCGAGGACGCCACTCCCCTCCCATCCCTCTCACCTCACCTGAGTCCAGTCGCTTTCCGCTCCACTTCGCTTGCCCCGCACACCTGCTCTGCTCTCGCTGCCGCGCCACCCTCCCCACTCCCCAAGTCCCGAGGAACCAAGGAAGGAGGCGACCCACCCACACCCCCACACCCACGCACGAGCCAACGCAGCCATGGCCGCGCCGCCGCCGAAGCAGGAGGAGCTGCAGCCGCACGCCGTCCGGGACCAGCTGCCGGCCGTCTCCTACTGCCTCACCAGCCCGCCCCCATGGCGTGAGCACCCGCATTCCTCGCTCGCCGCCCGTTGCTTCATTTCGAATTTTTTTACTCCGCCCGGATCTCCCGCAACCAACTGACCTCAACTGAACCTCTGCCGTTGCGTTGCAGCGGAGGCCATCCTGCTGGGCTTCCAGCACTACCTCGTCATGCTCGGCACCACCGTCATCATCCCCACCGCGCTCGTCCCGCAGATGGGCGGCGGCAACGTACGCCCCTCCTCCCCTTCCCCTCTCCCCCTCTCCTCTCCTCTCCTCTGCTCGCCCGGCCTCACGGTGCCTGAACCGAATCCGCCCGATGCAGGAGGAGAAGGCGCGGGTGGTGCAGACGCTGCTCTTCGTCGCCGGGATCAACACGCTGCTGCAGAGCTTCCTTGGCACGCGCCTCCCCGCCGTCATCGGGGGCTCCTACACCTTCGTCGCGCCCACCATCTCCATCGTCCTCGCCGCCCGCTACAGCGGCATCACCGACCCGCACGAGAAGTTCCTCCGCACCATGCGCGGCACGCAGGGCGCGCTCATCGTCGCCTCCACGCTCCAGATCATCATGGGCTTCAGCGGCCTCTGGCGCATTGTCGTCAGGTTCGCCCCCCTTCCTCTCCCCGGTTCCCCCGCAGAGGGGGTTCAGGTTCCAGGTGTTTGGCTCCATCAGTGTACCGATTTGTGTTGACCCCTGTGCTTTCTGGTGATGCCGCAGGCTGCTGAGCCCGCTGTCGGCGGCGCCCCTCGTCGCGCTCGTCGGGTTCGGCCTCTACGAGCTTGGATTCCCAAGTGTAAGCCTTCTGTTTGTGCACACACAAATCTGCACTTCTGAATTATGTCTGTGTGTAGTTGACAGCAGTGGGGATAACAATAACATAACAGTATGAATCTGCTGTGTAGGTTGCGAAATGCATCGAGATCGGTCTTCCAGAGATCATACTGCTGGTGGCTCTTTCCCAGGTAGTACATGCATCATCAGGACAGGATGGCCAAGCTGCTGTGCTGTGTGATTTCTTACTAACAATATCTGAAGCCTTATGATTGTTATGCAATTTTTTCTGCAGTACGTACCTCATCTGGTGCCTTTGCTGGGGACTGCATTCGAGCGGTTCGCCGTTATAATGTCGGTGGCCATCGTGTGGCTTTACGCCTTCTTCCTCACCGTCGGTGGGGCGTACAAGAATGCTGCTCCAAAAACCCAATTCCACTGCCGCACTGATCGATCTGGCCTAGTTGGGGGTGCTCCCTGGTAAAAATTTAAGACCATTACAGGATAACCGTATTCATACATATTATGAATGTTTTCTGCAATTTACAGTGGAGGAATTCAGCTACTGATCAGATCATTGCCTTACAATTTGCAGGATAACTGTGCCATACCCATTCCAGTGGGGAGCACCGACTTTTGATGCTGGTGAATGCTTTGCCATGATGGCAGCTGCTTTTGTTGCTCTTGTGGAGGTATTGTGGACAACTAACTGATGATGCTTACATAGATACACATCATTTCCACATCGGAAGGCATCGAGCATTGAGTGAATAACACTCCCTGTTTTGCAATGCAGTCTACTGGTGCTTTCATTGCGGTTTCACGGTACGCCAGTGCAACGCCATGCCCTCCTTCTGTTATGAGTCGCGGCATCGGTTGGCAGGTAACAAACATCTGAATCCCTCCATTGCTCTGCATTTAGTATTATCTGAATACTGAAGGGACTTGTAAGCATCTTCTTACCTTCATTTGTTTTGTGTGCTTATGTAGGGGGTTGGCATTTTGCTGGCCGGCTTATTTGGAACGGCTAATGGGTGCTCTGTATCTGTGTAAGTGGATTGCAGATGATTGGCTCTTGCAGTGCTTATATACTTTATTCATAGTGTGATCTGAATACTGAAGATGTTTTTACACTGTTCTGGAACAGGGAAAATGCTGGGCTGCTAGGTTTGACACGTGTTGGCAGCCGGCGTGTGGTGCAGATTTCCGCTGGGTTTATGCTATTCTTCTCTATTCTCGGTAAGCCTCATGCTTTGATGTAATTCGTGTTCAACATACTCTTGTGTTAACTGAATATCTATCAAGTTTCAAAGATCTATGGTCTGAGGCTCTTCAAGCATTATCTGTATTCTTCCAGGAAAAGTTATTCGTTGTTGCAATACTGCATAAGCAGTGGAAGAGGAATACATTAATAGATAAAGCAGTTCATTTTATAAATAACCAGCTCAGGAGCAGTTAAGCCAAAAGCCTTGAAATCTGGTTTTATGATGACAAAAGAAATAACTGAAAGCAAAACTAGGTCCTGGTATCCTGTATAAATATATTGGTAGGAAAGTGTGGTCTCATGATTCCGTTTTGTTTTGCACCAGTTTTAAGCTCCTCCTGCACCTCACACAATAACCATGAAGTGTATCTGATGGCACTGCTTTTGTGCTGCATTTGCAGGGAAATTTGGAGCTGTTTTCGCATCAATTCCGGGCCCAATAATCGCAGCCATATACTGTCTTCTCTTTGCATATGTTGGTATGTATTTGAAGCTACTCGTAAATAATAGATCTTGCTTTATTCATGACGGTTGAATTGAATAAATTTGATATGTTGTTTCTGTGCAAACAGGTATGGCAGGGGTCGGGTTCCTTCAGTTTTGCAACCTCAACAGCTTCCGAACAAAATTCATCCTGGGATTCTCCTTGTTCATGGGTATATCGGTTCCACAGTATTTCAATGAGTACACCTCTGTTGCAGGCTTTGGCCCGGTACACACGCACGCAAGATGGGTAAGCTCCAGTGCAAACCAAGTGTTATTCAGTTATAATGGCTACCATCTGACACCTCGTGTAAAAAACCAATCAACATAATCATTTTCTCAGTGAAATGCGAACAATAGTGCGTAAACATTTGCTGCAGTAATCATGTGCTGCCATAATTGGCTCAGTTATAAGTTTATAACCACATAGCACTTGTAGATATGGTAATCTGACTGATATTCCAGACATGCTTTTATGTTCTGTACCATGATCTTGGTGGTGATACAGAATCTACAGGTTCTTTATACCTAGTGAGGTGATCAGTGATACACTCACTGATAGTACTTATTTGTTTTTGTGTTGTTTAACTCCTGTTCCTGAATATATCCTCCTTTCACATGCTGAATACTCCCTCCGTTCCAAAATATTTGTCTTTTTAGTGATTTCAAATGGCTACCACATACGGATGTATATAGACATATTTTAGAGCGTAGATTCACTCATTTTGCTCCGTATGTAGACTGACACCTGATGTTTCTCATTTCCTCACTGCCAGTTCAACGACATGATCAACGTGGTGTTCTCGTCGAAAGCGTTTGTCGGAGGCGCCACCGCCCTTCTCCTGGACAGCACCCTGCACAGGCACGACAGCACCGCCAGGAAGGACCGGGGCCACCATTTCTGGGACAGGTTCAGGTCTTTCAAGACAGACCCGAGAAGCGAGGAGTTCTACTCCCTGCCCTTCAACCTCAACAAGTTCTTCCCGTCCTTCTGATCGATGCTTCTAAAGAGAGAACGGAAACGACACACGATTGATTAGTCCTCGCCTCTAGGGAAGTAGCTTCTTGCGATGTGAATGCTGTTGTCCTCCCTGATGATTTTTTGTGCCTCTGAGTTCTGAATCCTGCAGATCTCGGTGTAAACTGTTATGAGAAAATAGAGAGGTGCCTCGATAGTTTCTGAATGTATATTGGGTCATCAATAAAATGAAAGATTCGTCGCTCGGTCCTGATCGATCTTTTAGCTGTGCATCTTGTTGAACCGCTGACGATGCTATCTGGAGTATCTACGTATTTAACACTGCACTATACTGAACGTTTAAACTTTGTCTCACCATTCTAAGCTGGTACCTTGGATGCAAAACATGGACGCTTGAGAGGAAGAGGATAGTATAACCCTGTCACCAAGTATCCTGTTTAGAGTATGCTAGTTGAAACATGGGCAAACAGATGTAGGCAGCGACCAAATGGTCGGCGTTCGCCATCAGCCAGCTTGTGTCCTTCCCGATCAAACTTTCAGTTGTGTGACACACTGAGCTGTACAACATTTGAACTCGTTGTAAGCTAATCCTGGGTGCAAGATGCTTGAAGCAAGCCGATTAATATAGGAAACTATGTAATTAAAAAACCATGTAAGGGTAATAATGCAAAAACTCCTCTGTATGTGCTTCTACAGTTATACCATCTACCAACAACAAAAACAACCAAGTTTTTCTGGTAGTTTCCGCATGTATGCGTGCAATTGCACTTTGTTTTATTGATTAATATAGTGTGTGCAGCTAAAAAAAAGCTTTTAGTCCCAAACAAGTTGGGATAGGCTAGAGCTGAAACCCATCAGTGGCAGGTTTTGAACAGGAATTAAAACATATTTTACATGCGAACTAGGTAAACTTTCTTAGGTAATCCTAGGTCCAATGGCAGAAGGCCAGTGGCGGCGCTAGGAATCCAATCATGTGTAATCAATTAAACCTTGTGCAGTCAGATGGATACATTTTATAAGATTTTTCACATGATTTTGCTTGTTTGTTATTTTTGCAAAAAGCTATGTAGTCAATTGACTACCCAGCTCAAGTGTGGCTTTGCCATTGGCTGAAGCTGGAAGCCTCAATGGCTATGCTGCCAAGAGGGCTCTTTTCCAGACTAACACTGAAATCACACTGGAATGCAAAGTTATGGCAGTCATGCTGGATGAAACATGGGCACCACAGGACAGTAGCATGATCATATGCAACTCAAATCAATCATAACAATTCAACAATGAACCCATAGGACAAAAATAATTTACTCGGACATAAAGAAGATGCAATAAATCATCATATAATAATTAATAGCATTCAACACCATGTTCAAGTAGGGGATTATAGCGAATTGCGGGAGAGTGGACCGCTTAATAGAGAGGAAGGAAGGTGATGGAGATGTCGGTGAAGACGGAGAAGTTATTGGAGATGATCGCCGTGATGATGGTTCCCCCTGCGGCACTTCGACGCCACCGGGAGAGAGGGGGAGAGAAGCCTCCCTCCTTCTTCTTGCACCTCCCCCTAGATGGGGAGATGTTTCCACTTCTGGTCCTTGGCCTCCATGGCGCCCGGAGGGGCTAGAGCCCCTCCCAGATTGGATCTCTCCTCCCCTGTTTCTCTCTATTTTGGAATTATTTCTGAAGAGATCCATAATCTTGATTATGCTGGAATTTTAACACAATTTTTTAATAAATTAGCTTTCTTACGACGAAAGAAGAGCCCCACCGACCTTCAAAACCCCCACGCGGGTGGGGCTTAGGTCATGCCGGGAGGCCGTGTGGAATCCCCGGGCACCGCCTTACGACGGTCCCTTTGTCCAAAAATCTGATATTTTTCATAAAAATCTCACAAAAAATTTCAGCCCGTTTCGGCTCAGTAAATTTTTGGCATATATTTTCAAAACAATAGAAAATAGGAACTGACCCTCAGCATTGGATTAATATATTAGTCCAGTATTATGCCAAAAACATAAAAAAGATGTAAATATAGCACTAATACTTTAAAAATTATAGATACATTGGTGATGTATCAAACTGTCGACACGAATCACAACGAGAGAAACCGCTCATGACGGCGTGCTGGCGGCCACGGGAGCATCAGGACGGTGCGACAACACTGTGTGGCTGGCTTTGGGATGGTGAAAACTAACCCGATAAGGTGTAGTGAGAGTATTTGGAATGGAGACAGGCAACACATTGAAGTATAAACATGCTTCATAAACAACAACACTGACCGGCGGGAAAACCGAAAGGTCAGAATTAAAGGATCAACACATATGGGTCAAATATAGCAACTTATCAGTGGAACTGTTGGTCTGTTTCAGCCGTCGGTATATGAATTTGAACATTTTGAGAACAAGACGTATGAAACTGCAGTACCCAGTGATCCATTACATCCAACTATGGGCCTCATATATGCAACTAAAAAAACTATGGGCCTTATGATTAACTGCAGTACCCAGTGATCCATCAATAAGCCCATTGAATTGTTACAGTAGACAGCCCACTTGTGTCATCACGCAGGCCGAATGGCAGAGTTGCCGGTGGACCCCTTCTTCCATCCTTGTCTAAAAAAAAACCATTCTTCCATCCCCACGGCCGGCCGCCCCCTCGCCGCCGGCTGCTGCCAGCGCAGTCCGGCGTCTCGCAGCGGTGGTCACCAGACTCCGGCCCCATCATCGCCTCCCTCCTCTGCCCGCCCGCCCCCACTCCACGCCTTCCCTTGCCGCCTGCCGCCCGCTCGACTCCCTCCTCTCCTCGCCGCGCCCTCCCACGCCCGCACTCTTCCTCTGTCCTCTCCCTCCCCGAATGCCACCGCTTTCCGCCCCCCTCCGTGCCAAGCAAGCCTCTTTCGTGCTCCGACTCTTCCCCCGCCCTGGCAGCCGGACTCCCTCGCCTCCCTCGCCTCCCTCGCCGCGTTCAACTCCCCCCTTGGCCGCGCTCGCCCGCGTCTGTCCGTGACCTCCCTGGCACGAGCCAGCTCTTTTCCTCCATGCGGGACGCCGCCGTCCGGCCCGGCGTCGTCACGCCCGGCATACTCGTCATGGGGCTCTGCCAAGCCGGCCGCGCTCAGGGCGCTCGACGGAATGCCCGGCCCAAACTCTGCCGTTCGCCCGGCTCGGATGTCGTCATTCATGCTGAACAAGGTCGTGGATGGGATGTGTGAGAGCGGGAGGACTCAGGCGGCCGTTGCGTTCACGGAGGAGGACTGCTGCTTGGCTGATGTTGCGGCCGACGGATCCTGCCGTGCGGGTAATGAGACTGCTGCTTGGCTTTCCAGGCGGCGGAGAGGATGGAGAAGGAGAGCTCTCCTCCACAATAGGAATGTGGTTTTGTTCCATGAGGTGGTGGATGAAGGGCACTCACCAGATGCAGTCATGTATTTTTCCATGATATAGGGATTCTTTAGCAGGAGGAATAGGTGCAAAGTAGGAGATTTCTCAACTGTGGATGAGTTATTGGGGAAGATGATGGATATTGCAAAGTTGGTAAAATGATGAGGCATTGATGATTTTCTGGTCCATGGATGAATCCGGTATTCAGCCCATCACTTTGATTGACTCTCTCTGCAAGAGTGGATATACTCGGTGCATGTGCATGATTTTAATTTTTCATCTTATGTTCTGATGCAGCAAATGCAGAGAGTAGCATACGATGGACGTAATTTTCTGTTGCATCGAAAAGCAAGTTAACTCGGCGTATGCAGTAGCAACTACCAACCATTCATACTGGAGCAAAGGTCCAAGTATAGATTGGACAAGAAGCAGGGTGATGCCCTTTTTTTCTGCCAACGCTGGAAGTGAGGTACCATTTCTGTCAGTTACTCTTTCCTGCAAGATAAACTTTTCACTCTCCCTTACCTGAACAACTGAGTTAGCAGCGACGAATGATTCATTGTCTTAGCAAGCTAGGCACCACAATTTGTCATTGCATTAACTTCGACGAAATAACAAGGCTAAGCTCCAACTGAAACATTTTTACTCTACACTGTAGGCCAAAAGCCCCACAACGGAAAACATTATTTTTTCTCTCCAAGAGAAACATAAGCATTACAATCCGATCCACAACACAACATCAAAGGCTTGCCTGTTCTGAACAGCCAAGGCATTATTTTTTCTCTCTAAGAGGCGTATTACATCGATTGTATATATACACTCTAGTGCTGCTTTTAGCAGCGCAGCCAAAATACAAAGGCTTGTTACAGAGACATACAAGCAAACACGAATAGGTTTCCTTGTGTGGTGGTTCTGCATCAGCCAGCAGCCATTTTCACAAGTCAGCGGCTTCAAGTAGCAGTCTCGTCATCCATGTCAGTAGTTTGCGGCCCGGTGGATGATGGGGAGTAGCTTGCGCTGGGGCTGCATGGCAAAAATTGCAAATGTCAGAACAGCAAATGGATGGTGTGTACTTTCATCACGGCTGGACAGATGAGATTGACTTGATGCATTACCTGTAGTTGGGGGAAGTTGGGCTGTAATCTGGGCTAGGTCCTCCAGAGGTAGTGTGCGGGCTGCAACACTCAGGCAATGCGTTAGGAAACCCATGTCTTGATTGTTACAATAACAGCCAGTGTTTTTTTAAGTTAAAAACAAGGATGCATGATGATCAACTGAAATGGACTCACCTTGTCGGGCTGTACGATGGGCTTGGTTGTGCATATGATGGTGAGGTGGGCGAGTAAGTCGGCGAGGCAGGGCTGGGGAAACAGAGATGTAAGCAGACCAAGCATCAACAGATGAATGAACAGATGCCAAAGCTATCAACAGAATACCTGTAGTTTGGAGGAGCTTGACTGTATGGGCTCATCATCTTTGGGCTGCTTGGAGAATAAGCATGTGAAGGACTGTACGAAGGTGACGTAGGGCTGTAGCTCGGTGACCTCGGGCAGTAGTTCGGTGAGGTAGGGCTGTAGCTCGGTGACGTCGGGCAGTAGTTCGGTGAAGTAGGGCTGTAGCTCGGTGACGTCGGGCAGTAGTTTGGTGAAGTAGGGCTGTAGCTCGGTGACGTCGGGCAGTAGTTCGGTGAAGTAGGGCTGTAGCTCGGTGTCGTCGGGCAGTAGTTCGGTGAAGTAGGGCTGTAGCTCGGTGACGTCGGGCAGTAGTTCGGTGAAGTAGGGCTGTAGCTCGGTGACGTCGGGCAGTAGTTCGGTGAAGTAGGGCTGTAGCTCGGTGATGTCAGGCTGTAGTTCGGTGACGTAGGGCTGTAGTTCGGTGATGTCGGGCTGTAGCTCGGTGACGTCGGGCTGTAACCAGGCGACGTAGGGCTGTATGATGAGGGCAATGTAGGACTGTATGATGCTGATGTTGGGCTATAGAGTGGCGATGTTGGACTATAGGATGGTGACGTGGGGCTGTATGCAAGAGATGTCCGGCTATAAACTGGCGATGTTGGACTATAAACTGGCGATGTTGGGCTATATGAAAGGGATGTCGGGCTATAAACTGGGGATGTTGGACTATAAACTGTCCGATGCCGAACTACAGATCGGCGATACCGGACTATAGATTGGCGATGTTGGCGAGTATGATAGACTGGTCGGACTGTAGGAAGGAGGGCCAGACGTATAGGATTGGCTGTAGTTTGATGGGACGGGAGAGAATGCCATGCCCCCAACATATGGCGAGAACTGAGCACCTGTAACGGGGGAAGCCCGGAAATTTGGACTCAGCACTGGCGACATCATTCCTCCATCATGGTACGGTGTCCCGGAGATGGATGAATGCGCTGATGCCATGCCATAGCCATAGTCCAGACCTTCAACATAGCTCGGGAGTTGAAGCTCAATGGCCTGCTTCAGCATCTCCTCATTCAGATACAATCCACAGCCTCCTGTACCAATAGGAGCGAGCTGGCCAAGCATAATGTTCTCGGTGACACCTCTCAGGTAATCAGACTCCGCATACACAGCAGCATCAAGCAAGATATCCACTGTTTCTTCAAAAGAACATCTCATGAGAGGTCCTGTGTCATTACGATTGATACCGTGCCTAGTAATAGCCATCAGGTGACCTCTGTATGTCATGGTATCGCAGAGAATGGCCAGATGCCTGTAGTTCACATAGGACCCATCAAAAGATATCACCACCCTCAGCTCATCCAAGAGAGACCTGCGGACAGCCTCGATCCCAAGAACCTCAATCACTTCGATCAGATGGTTACTCCTTGTCCTTGTAGCGTCAACATCCTCATGGCACATCACTGCCAAGAGGTTTACACCTTCTGTATCAAGCATCCACTCTTCTTTTTGAGTGAAACCATCATTTTCATCAAATCTATTCACCTTCTTCTCTTTGATGAAGACCTTGTTAATATCTGCAATGCCTCCAAGGGCCATCTCAGTCAACATGTTACTCTCAACCTTCTTGAGGAAGACATCATCATCCTCATCCTGTTTTGGAGTTTCATCATCATTTTTAATGCGGATACGAAGAATGAGCTTATCCGCGTTATCATCATTGAATATGCATGACAAGTCATCATCAAATTCATGTCTGATCTTCTCTGCAATTTCAGCCATGCTCAACCTCTTATCTACCATCATCTCACGGTTCAGTTCGATACGCAGCAGCCAAGGAGACAGCTTATCCGGGTCAATATCCTCATCAGGCATTTCATAATATGACTTGACAAATTCCACATCCTCTTCAATGGTGGTTCCTAGAGGATCAGGATCATACCATATCTCGGTGGCATGGGTCACGCTACGTAGCGTAGTGTACTCCAAGGCACACTGGACATTCTTGGCCAATTCTTTCTTCTTGCTCACCTCAGGCTTTAGGAAAACAGACAACGACGGGGTCTTTATCTTCTTGGCGACGTTAATGATCTCCCTTAACCTGGGGACACCAAGGGTGACATTCTTGGCGCTAACACCAGCATAATGGAAAGTATTCAGCGTCATCTGAGTTGCTGGTTCTCCAATGGACTGTGCAGCTACGCATCCAATCATCTCACCAGGAGCTACCAAAGACTGGTGGAATCTCGATTCTATCTCACCGATGACCCATTCGAAAGATTCCCTTGTGAGCTTGTATTCTTTCAATATCCTCTTACTAGCAAATGTGCTACGGAGCAGGATATTGAAGAGCAGAGTAGCATTCTTCTGAGCCTCGATGCTCATGGCATCGTCTCCTGGGACAACCTTGAGTCTTTCTTGCAACTTATCCATTGCTTCCACAATTTCCATCGGGTGCATGTCAGAAGGTCTTCTCAAATCAATCTTGAAAGTCTTTTGAGCATTCCAGATAAGCCGCTTGAGGTTGACAGGCATAGGCCATGTAATGTCGCCAGTCGCGGCAATTTCAGTCCCAAGCTGTAATCTGTCAGCTTCTAATTTCTGAATCTCTGCCTCAAACACAATTCTGATATCACGAATGGTCTTCAAATCATCAGCTTGTTCAGGCGACATGTAAGTGGGCCTCCAGTTCTCATCATCCAGTTTGTAACAAAATACGTTGTCAAACTCGGCCTTTTTCATCCCCAGGGTGTCCAATTTCTGCGGTTCAATCCAAACAGCATCCATGCCATCTTCTCCATACAAGAACTGAATGACATCACCCAGGGAGTTCCTCACGGTACCATCATATTTCACCATGATGTCCTCCATGGCCTTCACGAGCCTCCGCTGAATATATCCAGTCTCAGAAGTTTTTACAGCAGTATCGATCAAACCTTCTCTACCACCCATAGCATGGAAGAAGAATTCCTCTGGTGTCAGGCCTCGAAGGTAAGAGTTCTGCACGAATCCACGGCTTTCGGGACCGTTGTCATTTTGCGAGAAGTGGGGCAATGTACGACCAGCAAATCCAAATGGGATCCTCTTGCCCTCAACATTCTGCTGTCCGACGCAAGCAGTCATCTGCGAAATATTAATGAAACTGCCTTTTGAGCCTGCAGTAACCATAGCTTTCAAATTGTTGCTCTCAGACAAACTCTTCTGAGCACTACTACCAGCATCATCACGAGCCTTGTTAAGAACCTAGCATGGAAAACGGATATGTCAAAACAGGTCTACCAAAGAAACTGACGATGAAATAACCAAACAATGTCATTCAGCAGTAGTACATGATTCACTCTATTTTCAAATGATTCCATCATTGTGCGTCCTGGCTCAGGTTCCAACTTCTTGTCACGCGCTTCCTTGATAAGCTCATTCACAGCCTTCTTAGCATCTGCAATTGTATCATTAATCTTACCCATAGTACCTGCATCTGCAATTGTATCCCCGATTCCAATACTGAAACCATTTTGCAGAAGCCAGTAGTTGACCAGCCACTGTGTATGACCCAAGAACTTGCGCGCAGCATCTGGCCCTACCTCTTCCCTGCAAACAGTTAAACCAAAATTATTATTTAGCAGTGGAGAACATCTGTACTAAAAAGAGAAACTGCAGTACGACTTTTATAACTTACCAAATAACATGAATAAGACTTCCCATTGATGTCCCAAGTGTTTTTTTGCAAAGTATACCAGACAGAAGCTCTCCCTTCTCTATCCGTACCATAGTATCGCTGGGAGTAATATATCCGCTTTCTTTTTCAGCATCAGCATCATGCCAGGCTGAAAATCTAATTAAATTGATTTGCTTGGGGATAATCAAGTTGAAAACTTGTTTGCCTGTCCAAATCGGCTTTGGTTTCAAAATGGCAGGGGTAGGGACCTTCCCATCAAAATCTTCCCACCACATTAAGATGTTCATAAATACATCCTGGAAGAAATTTCACAACATTAGTTATAAGCTACAAAACTACAGAGACAATACTACTACTGAAGGTGTTGTTTAAGGAGTATTGTTAGTTCACCTTTTCGATGAGAGTATCCCTTTTGGTAATTTTTCGACAGCCAAGAAGTGTGTCCTGGACAATACCCATAACAGGTTTATTCGCCTGAGGTGACACAATACACTTTGGCACCATCATCAACTCTAAAACCTCAGCTCTGGTTTCAAATGACTGGGGAACATGCATATTCATTTCATCCCCATCAAAATCTGCATTGTATGGTGATGTGACAGACAAGTTGAGGCGGAAAGTTGAGTAGGGCATGATTTTGATGCGATGCCCCATGATAGACATTTTGTGAAGACTGGGCTGCCGGTTGAAAAGAACAAAATCTCCATCAACAAGGTGCCTTTCCACCTGAGAAGTCAAGCACAAAATGGGTGAGCACTTTTTGTGATGTCACCATTAGTTAAAATAGTGGATGCTGCAACTGTGACTGTTAGTACTAACCTTGTAACCCAGCTCCAAATGCTGATCACTACTTTTCTTCAGATAGCGAAGATCCAGCCTCTGGCCATCTTCCCTGATAATGTACTTGGCACCTGTCTTACCTGGGGGAGGGTGAGGCCCATATTCTACCAGTTCTTTCAACCTGGTATAATCAGATCAGATTTAGACATGACTTATCAAATACTCCCTCCATTCACAAATGTAAGATGTTTTGGATATTTCAATATGGACTACATACGGACTGAAATGAGTGAACAAACACACTAAAACGTGTCTATACATCCGATTCACAAAAAAGTTAGAACATCTTATATTTGTGAACAGAGGGAGTATCAATGAAAGAACAGTGATTACATGTTAATGGCAAATAAATTACGTACCTCTCGATGTTATATGGAGTAACAGTTTCTGGGTATGTCAGATTCAAAGCAATACTCCATGGCACCCCCAATTCATCAATGTTGATATTCGGGTCTGGTGTGATGACGGTACGAGCTGAGAAATCAACGCGCTTCCCCATTAAGTTTCCTCTAACCCGGCCTTCTTTTGCTTTCAGCCTGCTGCAGATTGACTTGATAGGCCTTCCAGAACGCTGAGTGGCCTGAATATTTCGGCAGAAGATAATCAGGTCAACCACATAGCATTAGTGATTAATTAATGTGGAAAGTGCACTTGTAGACTGACTACTCACCCTTGGTTGCCCTGGAAGATCATTGTCGAAGTATGTTGCAATGTGAAACTGCAACAACTGAGCAAACTCTGTTATAATGTGGGCTGGGGCTCCATTTCTCTCTTGCCTCCTCAGATTCTCATTATGCCGAATTATCATCGCTAATTGATGAGTCAAATCGTCCTGTAGGAACCGGCAAGATAAACAAACAGTGAGTGAAAGGGTGCCATCTGCCATGTCAACCAACAAACCATTGGATTCGTAGTCATAATTTACTAGTACTGGGCTAACCTCACTTCTGGAGTAAGTGTCCATCATGACAGATGGTCTCACAGGCGGCGGAGGAATTGGAAGGACTTGCAGTATCATCCAATCAGGACGAGCATATTTAGGATCCAGGCCCAACAAAAGACAATCCTCATCACTTATGCGCTTGAGAACATTAAGAACCTGCCCCAAGAAATTTACCATGAGGTGGTTAGATGATTTTTTTATAACCTAGTATTTAATGGAGTAAATAAAGATAATAGTGTACATACCCTATTGGCAGAGAGAATTTGCTTTCGCTCCACTGGTTCAGGGAGTTGATCTTGATCGCCGTTCTTCTTGTTTGTTGCTTTAAACTCTGCAACCATCTTCATACCATCAACTGTGATCTTTGGCTGCTGAGCACCACAGCCACCTCTTTTCTTCACTGGCTCATCGGTGTCCTGACCCTCAAGATCATCCTCACCCGCAGAGCAAACCTTTTTGCTCTTGCAAGCCTCCTGTATTTTTCGTAATCTATTTTTTGGGTTCTTGATTTTCAGAGCCTGCTTGAACTTGTTATTACCCTTCTGCAAGAGATACCAGACTGGTCAATAACATGCCAAGATCAAGAGAGGCACTCAGGCACACAAGGATATATAGATGCCCACCCTATGACAGTGCTTAATTAGCAGCTAACATGCAAGAACAACCTTTTCAGAATTGGTTCAGATGAAACTGTAAAGTTGTTTGTAATTAATTATGCTCCATGGTACTTGATTATTTTACCAAAGACAACAACTGATGAAACATGCACTGCTAGGGGGGCACGTCATCAATGCATTCTTATTTTGTTGTACCAATAGCAGGCTCTATCAAAGAGACCGAAAATTCACAAAAATATTCTTGGCTTCGGATGTGACTTGCAGGTCCATAACAAAGATGCAAGCAGTCTATCTAAAGCAATTGCATCTACAGGTCCATCACACCAAACCGTCGGAAAGATTCTATAAAGTTCAAATTTACCATGCATGTTGAGTGAACAGGTGCAGAATTGGACAAACATAAATATAGCTAGTGAATGGTGAGAACTAAGATTATTATGATGTCAGTTTAGCTAGATGATGATATGCACCGACCAACAATTAACCTGGTAAACTTAAATACTTAATGCGCAGGTACATGTCTTAAAAGGAAAGGAGACCTCATCCTCATCCTCGTCGGCGAGGATCTTGGAGCAGTTGAAGCAGACGCAGCGCATGATGGAGAGCACGGTCTTGATGAAGCCGATGTGGAACATGGGCTTTGCGAGCTCGAGGTGGCCGAAGTGGCCCGGGCACTCGGCCATCCCGGCCATGCATGTCTCGCACTTGGTCCTGCGGTCAATGGTGCCCAGGCGAGGGTCGCTCAGACCACCAGGCTTGGGCTTCCCCTTCTCCATGGTCTCTGCATGCTCTATCACCGCCACCGACATTTGTCTCTGCAAACAAGCAAAGCAACACAGAATCTGTCAAATTCGATTCATCCTAAAATTTGTGATACCTACACATTACTGACCACCTGCCATCATTACAATGGTCAATGTTCATTTAAACCCAGCCATTAAATTGTTAAACCCTGCCAAATCCATCTTATTACACGTACTTCTGCAAGTAGCACCAGACGTGTGTACTTTTATTCAAACTTGTATTGATCATGGCCCAATCAAAGGGCTGGCATACTGTAGTAAAATCATGTGTATCAGCAGTTGTTATACCCAAAACTGTGCAAACTGCCAAGCTCAGAGTTATCCAAATAACTTACAGCAGTTAATAAGAGCATTTATTAGCATTTTGTTAGACGGGTCAAAACTTTTTTTGTGTCCCATATGTGATACAACTGCATGCCAAGTTCAACTTGACCAAATTTCGGACCCCACTTCAGTAGTGTTGATATTGACACACCGAGCACAACTTGTAACTCAAAACGAACCATGAATGTCACGAGTTAAAACCAAGTAGTAATTAATCCTGCTCGAGTTCAACTACTAGTTCCCTGTTCGAGTTAGCAAAACGCACACCGACTCAGCCAAACAGCAACCACAGGTACTGTTCCCTCTGTCAGAATTAACAACCACCCTTGGTAAGTTGGTTTTTCACTTTTTCGTAATTTTGAACTTGGGTAAGTTACAATGATTCTGCTTCATCTAACTCGGCCAGTTCGTTCGCAGCCCAACCAAACCGACACCACACATCAAATCCAACAACCAGTTCGTTCATACATCCATCCAGACTTCGACCGGAAACCAGTTCCCTCCCCAAACTGACACCGCAGATTTGAAGCTAACAACCAGCACCGGCGCCGTGCCCCCATGGCGGTTCGTTCGTTCATCTCAGATTTCGAGTTCGACCGGAAACTAGCCCAACCACACAAACCAGACCCGCTCGAGTTGCTACTTCCGACTCCACCCGAAAGCAGAGAGAGAAGAGGAACGAAACAGAGCAAGGCGGCGGCGGGAGGCGGGGCATTACGATTTCGTCGGGGCTGAGGATGCCGAACTGCACCAGCTGCACCTTGGCCGCCTCCGCCGGCGAGTACGCGAACCGCGCGTCCATCTCGCCCCTCGGATTTTCGACCGACCTCGCCGGAGGCGGAGGGGATCTCGATCTTATCCGGTCCCCTCCGCGAGAGAGGAGAGGAGGAGAGAGGGGGAGGGGAGGGGCGCGTCTGGGAAAAGAGGAGAGGGGAGCGTGGGCGGGGCTCGTTTTATAGGGGCAAGTGGAGGCGGTTCGGGGTAGGAAAGCCGGTGTGACGGCGAACCGCCTATGGTGGGGGTGCGTGCGGCGTTGGATGCGCGGTGGACGGCGGAGATGAGGGGTCTGGGGTGGGGTGGGCTCGCTTTCCGGTCGACGCGCAACGGCCGAGTGCCAGCTGTGCGGTGGTGGGCCAGTATTCTGAGCCAATCGCTATCGGAGAGGAGCCGAGGCCGCGTCACCTGGTTGTGAGTGAGGCGTGGCAGCCAAGCAATCTGGACTAGGGCCCGCGTGGTGGAATTGTTAGCATGTGCTGCGCGTGTAGTGTGTGCGTGATATCCCTGTCTCCTAGTAGTCTTTAGGATCTTGACCGATGCTCCTACCGTCCTACATCAGTCAAGAGTCAATTGATACAAGAGATTAAGGAGTTGTTGAGTGAAAGGGAGCATGTTTTCTTATGTATTGATCGTTTGCAGAATAGGGCTACAGATCGGCTAGCTTATATGTCGAGAGCGGAGCATCGAACCGACTTGTGGTTGCAAGATGCCCCACATGCTCTGAATAACTTGCTGGCTGCTAATTGTAATCCTATCATTGTTTAATAAAGCTCCTTTTCCACACACAAAAAAAAAGTCAACACACAGAGTGGAAACACACACACATAGTGAAAGGCTTTGACTCGTTAAGATGGTGGCTAGCTATCTCTCGCAAAAAAAAAGATGGATGGCTATCCTATTGTACTTGGTAAGCACGAAACCGATTCCGATTGTGAACGGGGTTCCAGCAAGAAGCTTTTCTCACGCGAGGACTGTGGCAGGGGATCCAATTTCCTTCTTGCTCTTTGTGATCGCCACGGAAGTTCTTAGAGTATCTACGGCCGGACCTGACAAATCGACCCTTCAAGACTGCGGACGCATCCGGGCAGTAAACAATCACACCTTGGATAGTCGATTTCACAGTTAAACACCTCAGTTAGCATACTTCAAATCCATATAAACTCATGGAACTACGTAAACGAAGCATTGACACATCATCCGGCCACTACATCAGTACATGCCATCGGACTACCAAAATTTGACATGTTTAACCTACATGCTACCTATGGAAAAGATCATCCACGCCTGCCTTTGCCCTTTCTGGCGCCCTTGTTGTCCTTATCGTGCAAGTAGCGATCGAAGACGAAACATGGATCGAACCGGATTTGCTCATAGCCGCAGCTGTCCGACCCATCACTATGCTCCTTCTTCTCCTTAGGGGGCAGTCCGACGATGGTACGGACCGCTCGATTTCTGCTCTCGGGTGAGGGCGTGTGTGTTCCTTCGCTGTTGCTTCTTTACAATGCGGGCGCAGATGGCTTCCTCATCTGCCGTAGCCCACGTCGCCGCATCAGCCGACTCCGCCACCACCATTTCAGCTGCGAGGTGGGCCTGCCCACCCTCATCCCCTCCTGCCCACGGCGGACACACCAGTCCCGGGTGGACTCATACTTCAGCGAATCGGTGATGGGGAAAGGAAGATTGGACTTGCGTAGGGCAGATCCTGCCGTTGGCTGGGCGTTGTCCTCCCGGGAACGGCAACGTGCAATTCGGACGGTCATTGCCTCCTCCAAACCGCACGGGACGACACCCCAGTCGACGAATCCGTACTGGTCGTCGTCAGATCCGCTGTGCGCCATGCCGGAGAAGTTCGGAGATCGCCGAACGGGAACTTGGGTGGCGAAAGGGAGTGGCTAGGGTTTGGTCCGCCGAGCGGATGAGAACGGATATATGTGGGGTCGGGTGGGCCAGCATGGGCCGGGTCCGACGTGACGGACACGCCTGGTCACATCATATCTGTCCTATATTTGAGCTGGATACAAGGGTGTTTGAGGCTCATTTGAGGCGCCCGTTTGAGCCGCATTTATTTTTGTGACCGCTCGCTAACTGAAGTGTCTGCCCGGGCGTTTGAGACGGGTTTGAAGTGCCCGGCTTTCTAAGATTTAACCATGTTTTTCTGATACAATAATAATTAATGCTGACGCTGATACTCACATGGTCATATTTGCACCAATATGCAGGTGCGGCTTGATCATTTTTGTTCCGGATAAGCAGGATTGCATCTCAATAAATGCACGCAGCAACAGCTCTATTAATCAGGTTAGCTAACTCACAGGATATCTGTATTATACTGGAAGCATCGGTCAGGTGTTTAAGCTCTGAAATTTGTTACACATCTATCTCATGAGACCCAGCAAAATTATACGTTTTCTTGCTGTATGCTTTTTAAAATTTGACCCCGCTTGATGATTTTTAGGGCTCCCAGCGAATGCCCTTAAAGCCGCCGGATCATGGTCGAACGGATGACAATTTTTCTGCGCAGTGGCAATTTTTCTGCCATTTTTTGTGCTACATGACAACTCGCCTCCGATCATGGAAAATCTTATAAAGTTGCCATGGCCAGTTTAGTTGGTATGGCATGGTCCCATATATTCAGGCCAATGGTCATGACGAAGTTCCTGATGTATAAGAAATTAGTCATCAAGAAAATCTTATAAAGCACAAGGCACAATATATTCTGGCCAATGGTCATGACGAAGTTCCTGATGTATAAGAAATAGATGGACATACTCATTAGGTAGGCCATGGTTCATAGTAAGCACCCAAGACTAATTTCTTGATGACTTTCTTTTTCACGTGAAATGGTCAAAAGCCACCTATCGTGGATGAAACGCTCTCTTGTTCCTAGATGTGCGACATGCCAATGTTTTTTTTTCGAAAAAGGGTGTTTTTTATTGACTCATACAATAACATCGAGGGATACAATCATAATGAGTACATCCGGCCTCTGCATAACTAAGATGCACACAGCCAGCACAACACACACACACACACAAATGATCACGCCGGCAAAGGCAAAGTCATGCAAAGACCAAAGCTATGCCTAGGCGGAGGAAGAAAAGAAAAAAAAACCGAAGCAATGAAACAACGATTGACGATGTACAACGGTGACCATCGGCCCCAGTCATCTCTTGACATCATAAAGACTCCGAGAAGGGTTCTCCAAAAGCGACGCCTCCAACAAGGGAACGACGCACAAGCGCCGCCGTCGCCAAATCCAACCACCAAGGGTTGGCTCATGGGTTTTCACCCTGAAGAGCAAATCTGAGCAAACTCCGAGCAATGCCGTCATCAGGGTAACGACGTAAAGAACGCCGCCATTGCCAGGTATAACCAACTAGGTCAGACCAGAGTTTTCACCCCGGAGCTCTAGATTGGGTACTCGAGAAGTACCACCCAATGGAAATCATTTTATGTTGTCTCCTTCACTTGCCTCGATCCCAATAGTTGCATGTGTGCACGGTCCTTACGGCGAGTGATGACCATGCCCGGACGAGTAGGCTGACGAGACTCGACAAGAGCCACTCGCCAACACTCGAAGAAGTCTTTGACGGAGACGAAGGACAGCAGCACCACGAAATCCCTAGTTCGGGACACTCCGAAGGCCATGCACCATCCTCACAAATGGCAGCGTAGGCTGATCTATATGAGACGACAACAGACTCGCGGCCACAAACTCTGTGTCGTCCTCGCTAGACACAGATCATACAGGTCCAAACCTCTTGAGGTGACCACCGCCTGGCCGAAGACCGCCCAGCGGCATGCTGGCCAGATTCACGGTGTCACCTTGACCTGGCGGCCGAGCCAAGTAAGAGACCAACACGCCGGAGATGCAGGTCACGGCCAGGGCCACTGCTTCAACACCACAGAGGTAGCCCAGGAGCAATGACTATGGTAAGAGCAAGTTCTCAGGTTGGACCTCGGTTTTCCGTACACGCACCGGCTGGGCTGTCCCTAATGGAGGTGCCGCAGCAGTACTAGACACGACCGCTTGGACGACCGCGGGCGGATCTCCACTCAATGACGAGGAAGAGACGAGCGGTTCATGTGCTCCATCCGAGGAATTGACGCCGCCGTTGGTGACAGCCCCGTCCATGGCGTCCACGGGTGCGGCGGCATGGTGCCGATCTGGCCACCCACAGCCATGCTTCCGCCGGATCCATCCCCGCGTGGATTGCTGCTGCAACTCCCGCCTTCACAGCATCCAGCCACCGCCTGCACTACGCCAAACGCCTGCTCAAACCGCCACAGGAATGGAACCCTGCCGCCACCGTCAGCCGCGCGGGCGAGCCCGGCGGCGCCAACCGGTGGCGGCGAGGGGAGGGCTCCCAGGGACGGCTACCGGGAAAACCGGATCGAGTCGCCGCCCGAGCCGCCCAAAACGGACGACGCGGGGGCAGGTGGAAAAGATAACCGAGGACATGCCAATGTTTAATACAGTGCTTTTGTATATGAAAAGGAGATGGCAACAGCGAAATCTAAGGTAACAACTATAATCATTTTCCATACGATCAATCTGTAGGCTTCTTTTCTCCAAAAGCAAATAACAACCAACTAGGAATGCTTACCTAAATCTTCGGCTTGGGCTATTCAACACTAATGATCAAGCACAACTAATTAAAAATAAATAATATAACGTTGGAAAATAGTTTTTGGACTAATCTGAAGCTTGCAACACCATTTGATCATCTCCTTGGAATCATCTCGATCTCGCCTGGTGAATTTGCCAAAGACACTCACCTTATCATGCAACAGGACATGAGCACGCTCACAAGGGAAATCGATCCGTGCCAGTTCCTCTAGGGTGAGCTCCGAAGGTTGGACTTGGTTCTCCAGGCACAAGTGAACCAGGCCATATGCGGTTTCCATAGCAATTCCCTGTATCATTTGCAAAGATTGATCCTCCTATTAGTTATGTGATTACAAATTAGTGAGCTGTCCTTAACTGAAACTTATTACTCCCTTCGTCCCATAATATAAGAGCCCTTGAATATTTTTAGCACTTCCAAGTGTTCGTCTGCAATGAAAGAACTTTCATAGGACTACTAAACGACAGGCGGCTGAAAATAAGTGAAAAACCAATTGGTTCTTCACTTTCCCTTTACAGCCAGGACTTTTCCTAATATTAATTAAATTCAAATACTTACTTTCGTACTTCTAAACCAGAAATTTTGCATAATATGTTTAATTCTAGCATTGCTTCTATTCCTAAAAATTCACAGAAAACAATACAAAGAAAATTTAAAGTGCGATTCACCAGTTGTTAGTTCGACAAAAAAGTTGCAGGTACACCACAAAAAAGTGTGAATGCACAATACAATACTAAACAAAATTATGTACATGTACCAAAAAAAATCAAAACTCTTGCAAATACAGTTGAAAACGGTTTTACAATACATACACAAAACTGAATCTAGTCTAATGGCAGTGCACTAAGCAAAGATGGCTTAGATCACCCGTCTCCGCATAGATCCAATGGCTAAAACACAACCTTTTTATAACAAAGTAACTCTTTAGTACTTAAAACAAAGTGACTGAGATTTATCTAGGGCGAATATTAAAAATCTTCTAACAGACCCTAGAACCTACTAAAGCCTAGAAAGTTACTTAAAAAGGTGAGAACATAAAACTAAGATTAGGAGCTCACCTTGCTAGTCAGGAAATGTGCAAACCCCAGAACATCATCGTAGCCTCTTGGATGGGAAATTTGCACCTTTTCCAGACGGACGGACATATTTTCCACAAATTTTATGAACACCTTGATCATTTCTAGCACAACTTCACCACTAGAAAATAAATGGTACTTAGCATCCTGCTCAACGAAAAAACACATTGTTAGAACCAAATGCTACCATGCATCATGTCTGATGTTTCGAACAACATACTGCCTCCAAGTATGATGATGCACCATGACAATATTATCATTATACCTGGATTTCACAATCTTGAGGTAATTCACTAATTCCAATCTTTAGACATTTTAATAAAGCTAAGTGTCTGTTTTCCCTCGTCTGTTCCTCTATAGTGAATTTTCTAAGCATTTTCTCATATGTTGCTGCTTCACCATGTGGTGTGACTAATGGCCAATTCCTCCATGAAAAGAACTTCTCAAGCAATTGTAGTAGATGTCCAGGAATGCCATAATTGATTGATCTTGCAAAATCAGCAATGGTAGAACATTTGGAAACCGAAAAATCCTCTGAAAGTCTGCACAGTTTAGAAAAGGGGGGAAGTAAAATAATCAACTATCAATACTTCTAGTAGGCTGAAATACTCAAAAAGATAATCATTCCTCATTAGTTTGACTATTTTTTGGAATTATCACGTAACAAGTTGCTTTTTCCTCAATAGGAATATTTATCTTTTTAAGCAGGAATAGCTACAGATAGAAAAATGTACAATCAGATGTCAATTATCAACATTCCATGACTAGAAAAAATACAGTAGTACATTCGAACGTAATATTTGATTGATTAAAAGAATGTAGAAGTGTACATCGAGCTAGTTGTCTAAATAATTAAAGAAAATGTAAAATAGGGAGGAAACATGTTCCTGAGATTAATGACACCATCACTTGATGAATAAATGAAACCAAGGAAGGCAGAAAGATCTGATGCATCATGCTCTAGCTGTATGCATGAAAAAAGAGAGTCAAATAGTATAAATCCTCTTGGGCATCCAATGGTTTATCCTTGTGTCTTGGAATAAATAGGATTTTTGCATTTTACCCATGGGAGGGTTTCAACTTTAACACAAGGTACATTATTTTAGCAAATGGTCTCTGTGCTGGAAATGCTAAGTACCGAAAGATGTAATAGACAATTACCATTCTAAGACTTGGTAAAACAAGAGTCTTTAGCAATGTATTGTTATTAACTTCTCTTCCACTCGGAAGGACCAAGCAATCATTTCTTAGTGCCAAGAGAACTAGAGCAACCTGCAAGATCGTCAGACAATTTAACTAACCTTATATACTAACTGAATAGAGTATTTAACAAAAAACTATCACATTTCACGGAACTGTGTCTATAAACTACCACTTTACAAATTTGTGCCGAAAACTATCATTTTTTGACTAATCTTTGACTGAAAACTACCATGCCAGGAAAGTGTTCGATTCGCGTCTTCTAAACGCCTTTCTGACAGGATGGGCCCACCTGTCAGCATTAATTTTCTTCCTCCTCCTCCTCCTCTCTCTCTGGCATTTCCTGGAACACATCGTGTACACTCCGCGCTCTTTGCCATGACGACGCCCCGGCGAAGCACCTCTCCAACGCTGGTCGGGACTGGAGACGGCGGCGCAACCACGCCGGCTGGAGCCACCTCGGTCGTGCTGGCGTGCCGCGGCCTTGCGTGCGTGCGCAGCAGCCGCCGCCACCGCGTGCTGGACGTCGTCGCCGTGAGCGTGCGTGCAGCCGCCGCCGCTTGCTGGCCGGCTGGAGCCGCCTCGGCCGTGCTGGCGTGCCGCGGCCTTGCGTGCGCAGCAGCCCCCGCCGCCGCGTGCTGGCCGTCGTCACCGCGAGCGTGCGTGCAGCGCCGCCGCTTGCTGGTCGGTTGGCTGGTTTGCATGCGTGCTGGCTGGCCACCGCTCACCACTCACGGCTGCCTCCGCCACAAGCGGCCATGGTTGGCCACAGCAACGGCTTGGCCGCTGCCATGGCCAGGGGCCGGCCACAGCCACGACGCGCTACATGACTGGATTGCTTTTTTGAAAAGGAAACTAGGGACCCGATTGCTTTTTTAACCCGCTTACGTATGGGCTCAACTAGTCAGAAACACGTTTAAAAGAGCCAAATCGGGCTCTTTTCAGACTTAGTAGTTTTTAGTCAAGAATTAGTAAGAAAATGGTAGTTTTCGGCACAAATTTGTAAAGTGGTAGTTTGTAGGCACGGTTTCACGATTTGTGATAGTTTTTTGTTAAATACTCAACTGAATATGCTCAAATAAGCAAGAAATAAGCTCGAATATGAGTTAAAATATGGTGAAATTGTAATTAAACAATAAACATCTGGGATCGAAAGTACTCCTAGATCATGAAGCAAGAAAAAGGAAGAACCTGAAATTGTTTCATCTGTGTCCTAATTTGATCGATGTAGGTCTTGCACCACATTTCGAGGATCATGAGACAACTGTCATGTTTATTTGTTATGACTAGATCCTTTGGTATGTGTCCAACCTTATCAGCAAGTGCTTTCACAATATTTGTATGTACATCCACACCATCATTCCACTCAAACTTTCCTAGCTTAATGTCATCTTCTATATTCCCAAGACAACAGATAATTTTATCTCTGTGACAAGCAGATATGGCACCCTACACGAATGCAACGTTTTGTGTAAGAAATAGTTTAGAAATTCATAATAAACTGACCATTTCTGCGTTAAAAAAAATAGTGCTTATCATATGGCGCTGCTATATATCTATCGCCCTTAGCGAGCGCCAAGGAGCAGTCGCCAACAAGGGCCGGTCCAGGAAAAAAACACAACTGTTCCTTTTATTAATTTTCTCCCTTTCGTCTGAATATTTTCGTTTCTTTAATAAAATAAGTAAGAATATTAGCGTGTTATAGACTTGTTTGCGAGAAAACCTTCAATCTATTCATTTTCAATCATGACAGCGCAACGAATAGCAGAAATAATAAAAATTGCATCCAGATACGTAGACAACTTAGCGACGACTACAAGCACTGAATCGAGCTGAATGCGCGTCGCCCTCATCGCCCCTCTCTCGCTGGAGTCAGACAAAACCTGTTGTAGTAGACAGTCAGAAAGTCGTCGTACTAAGACTCCATAGGATCAGCGCAGCAGAACAGAATTCGCCGCCGATGAAGAGTAACGTGTTATAGAAATTGTTCACACATATGAAAACATAAATATATACATGTACTGTTAAAGTGTTCACATATTTTAGAAAATTATTTAATAAAAAGTGGTTAGTAATTTAGAAAAAGAACTTCATGAGTTAAAAAATCCACTCATTTTTACTAAATGTTTATGTAATCTAATAAAAAAAATACTTACTTTCCTAAAAAAGGATCATGTAATTAAATTAAGTATTCCACAATTTAAGAAATGTTCATGTAATTCAAAAGGGTATTCACACATGTTTGATTTTTTATGAAATAATAAAAAGTCATCATGTATTTAAAAAAACTTTCCTATTATTTGAGAAGGTATTCACACCTTTAAAAAAGTATCCATGCAAGTTTGTAAATGTGTTCACACCTCTGTAAAAATTGTGTATTTTTCTAAATTATTTATATATTTATAATAATAACATAGAAAAGAATAATGAACAAGATAAAGGAAACTGAAAATAGAAAAAATGCAAGAATATCCCATATCAAAAACACCGCACGAAAAAAAGGAACAAGATTAGACACAAAAAATGCATGAAAAATGAAAGAAAAAATTGTTAAAAATCCCATATCAACCGCACGAAAGTCGACACTATTAGGACCATGCGAGAATACTATAGGCGGCCAAGGCGGGTGCACACAAGCTGCTCATAAATTGGCTTGCCTTTTTTCCAGGGAGTTTTCAATCTGGCGCTTCTTAATGAATGCATGAACGCTGCCATTTCGAAGAAGAAAAAACTGGCGCAAAGGAGAGTAGAGGCACCTGGTGTCGTGCAGTGCGTTGAGATTGAAGACAATGATGCATCAAGCGGTTTCTATATGGCACAACGGGTCATTAGGGTGGCGTTGTGAGCCGTTGCATGATGGACGGACGGGAAGGGATCCAGCTTGCCTGCTTCCTCCTCATATTTTCATCCGTGCTTCCACTTCATCATACAACTATTTTTTTCTTTTTTTCTAATCTAATCATCTCTCCCCCCTGATTTTAAAGGGATGAGGCCGGGCCTTATTTTGTTCCAATCAAATCAAGTCACGTACACGGGAGCACGGATGGGAGCACACGCGGGGAGCAGACAAGTCTCGTTCGACGGGAAGTGCTTGGTGATGGAGCAAGCGACTGCTTTTGGGCAACTAGAAAAGGCCACATGTATGCTACAAAATGGGAGGAGGATACTATCATGCATATCACAAAGCCCGCTACCACAAATAGAGGAAACAACCCCCCCCCTCCTCGCCCAGACGAGGCGACTCAGGCGCTCAAAGAAACCTAGCACCACCAACCCTTATTTCCTCCCCTCCTGCCGTTCCACCGCCGAAGGAGGCTGCCGGCAAAGCCCGCACGACAAACGGCAACAGCGGGACCTCTTCTCACGGCGGTGCCCAAGCTGTAGGGCGGCAGCTCCGTGGCTGTGTGTCAGCGCGCGCTTGGTCGGGATGGCCCAGCGGTTGGCTACCGGTCTCAGCGTCCAGTGGAGGGATCACTAGTAGAAAAAGGCCCATTTGTCCCGGTTTTAAAGGGCCTTTAGCCCCGGTTCTCGGTACTAAAGGCCCCCCCCTTTAGTCTCGGTTCTGTTACAAACCGGGACTAAAGGCCCTCCTGAAAGTGCTAGTGATCGACTAGAGGGGGGGGGGTGAATATGCGATTTTTATGAAAGTCTTCAAAACATGGAAGTTTCGAAGACAAACGATAGAAATAAATCTATTACCATGCAGCGGAAGGTAGACTACACTAAGCAAGCCATAGTCAAGTATTCAATGAAATGAAAGCACAAAGACTAATAGCAGTTAGGCAGTATAGATTAGGATGGAAGATAGTATGAAGCCAATCAGAACAAACAGTCACACAGTGAAGACAAATAGATAATGCAAATAGGCAATGACTTCACAAGGAACAATCTGCAAATAAAGAGATGGGAAGGATAGAACCAGTGGCTCGTTGAAGATAGTGATTTGTTGGACCAGTTCCAGTTGCTGTGACAACTGTACGTCTAGTTAGGGAGGCTGAGATTCAACTCAGAAGACCGCGTCTTCACCTTATTCCCCTTGAGCTAAGGACACCCAGTCCTTGCCCAATTACTCTGGTAAGTCTTCAAGGTAGACTTCCAAACCTTTACAGACTTCGTTCACGGGCGATCCACAATGACTCTTGGATGCTCAGAATGCGACGCCTAACCGGCTGGAGGATTCACAGTCCTCAAGTGTAATAAGTCTTCAGATCACACAGACAAGAAGACTTAAGTGATGCCTAACACTCTTTGGCTCTGGGTGTTTAGGGCTTTGTCCTCGCAAGGATTTCTCTCTCAAAAGTTTCGAGGTGGGTTGCTCTCAAACGAAAAAATCCGTGCACTAACTCTGAGTAGCCAACCAATTTATGGTGTAGGGGTGGGATATTTATAGCCACTAGGCAATCCAACCTGATTTGTCCGAAATGACCCTGGGTCACTAAGGAACTGACACGTGTTCCAACGGTCAGATTTCAAACACACACGACAACTTTACTTGAGCTACAAGCAAAGCTGACTTATCCAGCTCTGGATAAGATTTGCTCTCATTGTCTTCGCTCGAAGACATAGGATTTTGGTTAAGCATCACTTCAGTCATTCTGACTGGTTTACTTGGACCCCACTTAATAGTACGGTGGTTCCTATGACTCAACAAAGAAGAAAAAGAACGACGAAACAACTAAGTCTCCGCGCTCCATAGTCTTCACGCGATGTATTCTCTTGTCATAGTCTTCAATGTGAATGTCTTCACATACCACCTTTGACTTCAATGTCTTCATACATTTTTAGGGGTCATCTCTGGTAGGAAAACGAATCAATGAGGGACTTCTACCCGTGTTATCCTGCAATTCTCACAAACACATTAGTCCCTCAACCAGGTTTGTCGTCAATACTCCAAAACCAACTAGGGGTGGCACTAGATGCACTTACAATCTCCCCCCCTTTTTGGTGATTGATGACAAACTGGTTGAAGTTTTCAACAGGGATAGAAATATGTGAAATTGTAAAGGATTTAAGTATTGTCTTCGTAAGTAGCAGAAAGGCTCCCCCTGAAGATGTGCATATAAGTATTTTGCTTTTGAATGCAAATGCACATGGCAGGTTGTACTTGCGGAGCTCCTCTTTTACTTATGAAGACAATTCATCATGCATGAAAGGATATATCGAAGATAATGACATGCATAATGAAAGTGGACGTCTGCCAAATGACTTCGTGCGGAATTTCTCTTCGCACATGCGGAATTTATCATCGCATCACATAGTGTCGAAAAAGGTAGCAGACGACCACCAAGTTTAAGTGTTACAACTCAAAACAAACCAAATGTTTCAAAAGCGAGAGTTGTAAGCACTTGGCAAAAGTAGCAAAAAGCAAAGCTACCACCCATATGGACCCGCTTGAAGACTATCAACTCATATGCTTCTCCCCCTTTTGTGAGTAAGGACCAAAAAGGTTTGAAGACATAGAGCTTCTACTCGTTCCCATGAGGTGCAGGCGAAGCAGCAGGGTCGTCGTTGAGGTCCGGTGGTGCAGAAGAACTTGGTGCAGTGTCGAGACGTGCTGAAGGTGGGGGTGGTGAAGTGGCATCATCTTGATCATCGATAACTCTGGCATTCATCGTGGCAACCGAGGAAGAATAGTCAGAATCTTCAAGGGAGAGAGTCCGACACAAGTAAGCATTCCTTGGAGGAGTGGAGTCAAACTTGAATCTTTCTGTGAAGCCATCGTCTTGAAGATCTTCTTCAGCAGTGAGCAAAGTCAAACTCTTCCAGGACCTTCAACAGGTTTCATGTGTAACAAAGGCATTCTTGGTGGCAAGATTGCGAATGCGATTGACGTCCACCAAGAGGCTTTGCATCTGACGCTTAAGCCAGTCATGATGCTTATCATGTTTCTGATGTAGCGCGACGAGAAGCTCTCGGTCATTGAGAACACGAGATCGCTTCCGAGGCCTTTGGGAAATGATGCTTCCAGTGGCGTCAGTTTGGGCGTGAGGGGCACGTGTGTTACCAGCCAAGGGATAAACACGAGAGACTGCCTGAACTCCTTCAATGGGCTGGGTGAAGCTTTGACGATCAACATTGTGAAGATAAATCGGATCCTTAGCAGGCTCTGGGTAAATAGCTTCAACATACAGATCAACCTCTGGCAAGAACACAAGATGATTGCGTGCAGACGACTGATAGTTGAAGGCAGAGTGAAGCTTGATACGACGCATTACCCATGGAGCATAGAACTTCAGACCAAAAATGTCGAAGCCAGATGCAGCCAACTACCTGACGAAGAAGTCTTGAGCATTGAAGCTGATGCCATTGAAGATATAGAAAACCAAAGTCTTCATTGCTCCTTCAAGCTTCGCTGCAGATGAATGTCCTTTGACAGGCCATAGAGTTTTTCTGATGATATGGTAAATGGTACGAGGCAGATACTCTAGGTCTTCAACAAAGAATTCGGTTGGGTATTCAACGTCGCGTGGCAAAGGCTTCATCATGCTCAGCATTTGACTCATGTTGGGTTCTGGCTTCTGGAAAATGCTCTCCAAAGCACTCTGGTGTTGTTGACAACCTGGTTCATAGTATTCACCAGGAGTGGGCAGGGCTGTGAGCTCAATGATGTCTTGAGCTTTAGCTTCATGATGAACATCTCCTGTCATCCACTCAAGGATCCAAGTCTTCGGATCCCTGTTGTATCCATGAATGTGGAGGGTAGCATAGAATTGACGTAGAAATTCTTCATTCCAGTGTTCCTTTACAGTCACAAAATTAAGCAGACCCGCATCACGGAAGCAGTCAAGGGCTTCTTCAAGGCATGGCAGTCCAACAATGGCTTCACAATCAAGATGCATGTGAGGGAAGATGCGTCCCTGATTGTACAAGATGCATGAATAATAGCTTTGCTGCTGATAACTCCAGAATCGGTCCGAAGAGATTCTTGGCCTTGTGTAGGGGTTCTTGGCACTGTTGAAGAATGTGTTGTGTGCCTTGAATCCATTCAGATTAAATGATCTTGGTGAAGTTGCAGTACCTGGAAACCGTGGTAGCCTTGGCTTTGGCTTCTGGACCTGAGGCCTGTGCTCCACATGATAGGCAAACTGAGGTCCGGGAGCAGGCGGAGGAACCAGCATTGGCCAGCGGACAGTAACAAGCTATCCACGATCATATGCTTGCTCGATGGTGTGTGGCCTTGGAGGAGGTACAGGAGCAGAGGCATTGGCTTCAGGAAGCGGATTTGCTTCGGGTGCTGCATTGGCTTCAGGTGCATTCACTTCTGGCACCACATTAGCTTCAGGCGCCACATTAGCTTCAGCCATGACCACGTTATTGGCTTCAGTGTTGATGTTGGTGGCCGCCTTAGTATTGGTAACCTCCACTTCAGGAGCTGGAGGGTCGGACACGTTCTCCTCGAGAACAACTTCAGGGTTGGACGGGGGTGTACCAAAACGTTCTTCTTCTCTTGGTTCTTCTTCATGGTCATCGGCCGATGCAGCCGGAATATCTTCAGCCGTTTTGACTTCAAATTCAGGAATGTTCACAGTAGGAGAGGCTTCAGGAAAGACTTCGCGTGAAACCGATTGGCACTCTTCTCCTTCTGGAACACTTGACAATGTGACCTGTGGCCTTGGTCCTTTGCGAAGCCTGCGAAATGCTGGCGACGCCTGTGGAGATGGAGTTGGTTGGGCCTCAAAGTCTTCACTGTCAATCACGGGAGTGGTGACCTATGGTGGGGGAGTGACTGGTGTTTCTTCAGCACGAGGGGATTCTTGAGGGTGATCGGCCCATGATTCATCCTGAGCAATTGGCGTCAATGGACGACCAATACTGACGAGTTCGCTGTTCGTGAGAACAGGCGATGATACCAAATTGTGCTTGATCTGAGGAAGGACTTCATCATCTTCAACATTGTCGTGAGGACCAATTGAAAGTGTGTTATATCGACTAGAGGGGGGGTGAATAGGCGATTTTTATGAAAGTCTTCAAAACGTGGAAGTTATGAAGACAAACGACCGAAACAAACCTATTACCCTGCAGCGGAAGGTAGACTACACTAGGCAAGCCATAGTCAAGTATTCAATAGAGTGAAAGCACAATGACTAAGAGCAGCAATGTAGTGAGGATCAAGTAGGAAGAAATTATGAAGCCAAACAGAACACGCAGTCACTCAGTGAAGATAAAAGATAGTGCAATCATACAATGTCTTCACAAGGAGTAATAGTACGTAAAGAGAAGGGAAGGATGAAACCAGTGACTTGTTGAAGACAATGATGTGTTGGACCAGTTCCAGTTGCTGTGACAACTGTACGTCTGGTTAGGGCGGCTAGGTATTTAAACCTGAGGACACACAGTCCCGGACACCCAGTCCTGAACACGCAGCTCAGGACACCCAGTCCTCACTGTATTCCCCTTGAGCTAAGGTCACACAGACCTCGCCCAATCACTCTGGTAATTCTTCAAGGTAGACTCCCAAACCTTCACAGACTTCGTTCACCGGCGATCCACAATGTCTCTTGGATGCTCAGAACGCGACGCCTAACCGGCTGGAGGATGCATAGTCCTCAAGTGTAATAAGTCTTCAGATCACACAGACAAGAAGACTTAAGTAATGCCTAATTCTCTTTGGCTCTGGGTGGTTAGGGCTTTATCCTCGCAAGGAATTCTCTCTCAAATGCTTCGAGGTGGGTTGTGTTGGGTTTCGTAGTAATTTCAAAAAATTTCCTACGCACACGCAAGATCATGTGATGCATAGCAACGAGAGGGGAGAGTGTTGTCTACGTACCCAACGCAGACCGACTGCGGAAGCGCTGACACAACGTAGAGGAAGTAGTCGTACGTCTTCACGATCCAACCGATCTAGCACCGAAACTACGACACCTCCGAGGAGCACACGTTCAGCTCGATGACGATCCCCGGACTCCGATCCAGCAAAGTGTCGAGGAAGAGTTCCGTCAGCACGACGGCGTGGTGACGATCTTGATGCACTACAGCAGCAGGGCTTCGCTTAAACTCCGCTACAGTATTATCGAGGACTATGGTGGCAGGGGGCACCGCACACGGCTAAGGAATAGATCACGTGGATCAACTTGTGTGTTCTAGGGTGCCTCTGCCTCAGTATATAAAGGACTAGAGGGGGGAGGCTGGCCGACCAAGGTGTGGCGCGCCAGGAGAGTCCTACTCCCTCTGGGAGTAGGATTCCCCCCAATCCTATTTGGAATAGGAGTCCTTGAGGGGGGAAAGAGAGAGAGAGGGGGGTCGGCCACCTCTCCTAGTCCTAATAGGACTAGGGGAAGGGGGGAGGCGCGCGGCCACCTTGGGCTGCCCCTTTCTCCTTTCCACTAAGGCCCATCAAGGCCCATATGGTTCTGGGGGGGGGGGGTTCCGGTAACCTCCCGGTACTCCGGTAAAATCCCGATTTCACCCGGAACACTTCCGATATCCAAACATAGGCTTCCAATATATCAATCTTTATGTCTCGACCATTTTGAGACTCCTCGTCATGTCTGTGATCACATCCGGGACTCCGAACAACCTTCGGTACATCAAAATGCATAAACTCATAATATAACTGTCATCGTAACCTTAAGCGTGCGGACCCTACGGGTTCGAGAACAATGTAGACATGACCGAGACACGTCTCCGGTCAATAACCAATAGCGGGACCTGGATGCCCATATTGGTTCCTACATATTCTACGAAGATCTTTATCGGTCAGACCGCATAACAACATACGTTGTTCCCTTTGTCATCGGTATGTTACTTGCCCGAGATTCGATCGTCGGTATACCAATACCTAGTTCAATCTCGTTACCGGCAAGTCTCTTTACTCGTTCTGTAATACATCATCCCGCAACTAACTCATTTAGTTGCAATGCTTGCAAGGCTTCAATTGATGTGTATTACCGAGAGGGCCCAGAGATACCTCTCCGACAATCGGAGTGACAAATCCTAATCTCGAAATACGCCAACCCAACATCTACCTTTGGAGACACTTGTAATGCTCCTTTATAATCACCCAGTTACGTTGTGACGTTTGGTAGCACCCAAAGTGTTCCTCCGGCAAACGGGAGTTGCATAATCTCATAGTCATAGGAACATGTATAAGTCATGAAGAAAGCAATAGCAACATACTAAACGATCGGGTGCTAAGCTAATGGAATGGGTCATGTCAATCAGATCATTCTCTTAATGATGTGATCCCGTTTAATCAAATAACAACTCATTGTTCATGGTTAGGAAACATAACCATCTTTGATTACCGAGCTAGTCAAGTAGAGGCATACTAGTGACACTTTGTTTGTCTATGTATTCACACATGTATTATGTTTCCGGTTAATACAATTCTAGCATGAATAATAAACATTTATCATGATTATAAGGAAATAAATAATAACTTTATTATTGCCTCTAGGGCATATTTCCTTCAGTCTCCCACTTTCACTAGAGTCAATAATCTAGATTACACTGTAATGATTCTAACACCCATGGAGCCTTGGTGCTGATCATGTTTTGCTCGTGGAAGAGGCTTAGTCAATGGGTCTGCAACATTCAGATCCGTATGTATCTTGCAAATCTCTATGTCTCCCACCTGGACTAGATCCCGGATGGAATTGAAGCGTCTCTTGATGTGCTTGGTTCTCTTGTGAAATCTGGATTCCTTTGCCAAGGCAATTGCACCAGTATTGTCACAAAAGATTTTCATTGGACCCGATGCACTAGGTATGACACCTAGATCGGATATGAACTCCTTCATCCAGACTCCTTCGTTTGCTGCTTCCGAAGCAGCTATGTACTCCGCTTCACATGTAGATCCCGCTACGACGCTTTGTTTAGAACTGCACCAACTGACAGCTCCACCGTTTAATGTAAACACGTATCCGGTTTGTGATTTAGAATCGTCCGGATTAGTGTCAAAGCTTGCATCAACGTAACCTTTTACGACGAGCTCTTTGTCACCTCCATATACGAGAAGCATATCCTTAGTCCTTTTCAGGTATTTCAGGATGTTCTTGACCGCTGTCCAGTGATCCACTCTTGGATTACTTTGGTACCTCCCTGCTAGACTTATAGCAAGGCACACATCAGGTCTGGTACACAGCATTGCATACATGATAGATCCTATCGCTGATGCATAGGGAACATCTTTCATATTCTCTCTATCTTCTGCAGTGGTCGGGCATTGAGTCTTACTCAATTTCACACCTTGTAACACAGGCAAGAATCCTTTCTTTGCTTGATCCATTTTGAACTTCTTCAAAAGTTTGTCAAGGTATGTTGTTTGTGAAAGTCCAATTAAGCATCTTGATCTATCTCTATAGATCTTAATGCCTAATATGTAAGCAGCTTCACCGAGGTCTTTCATTGAAAAACTCTTATTCAAGTATCCTTTTATGCTATCCAGAAATTCTATATCATTTCCAATCAACAATATGTCATCCACATATAATATCAGAAATGCTACAGAGCTCCCACTCACTTTCTTGTAAATACAGGCTTCTCCAAAAGTCTGTATAAAACCAAATGCTTTGATCACACTATCAAAACGTTTATTCCAACTCCGAGAGGCTTGCACCAGTCCATAAATGGATCGCTGGAGCTTGCACACTTTGTTAGCTCCCTTTGGATCGACAAAACCTTCTGGTTGCATCATATACAACTCTTCTTCCAGAAATCCATTCAGGAATGCAGTTTTGACATCCATCTGCCAAATTTCATAATCATAAAATGCGGCAATTACTAACATGATTCGGACAGACTTAAGCATCGCTACGGGTGAGAAGGTCTCATCGTAGTCAATCCCTTGAACTTGCCGAAAACCTTTTGCGACAAGTCGAGCTTTGTAGACAGTAATATTACCGTCAGCATCAGTCTTCTTCTTGAAGATCCATTTATTCTCAATTGCTTGCCGATCATCGGGCAAGTCAACCAAAGTCCACACTTTGTTCTCATACATGGATCCCATCTCAGATTTCATGGCTTCAAGCCACTTTGCGGAATCTGGGCTCACCATCGCTTCTTCATAGTTTGTAGGTTCATCATGATCTAATAACATGACTTCCAGAACAGGATTACCGTACCACTCTGGTGCGGATCTTACTCTGGTTGATCTACGAGGTTCAGCAGTATCTTGTTCTGAAGTTTCATGATCATCATCATCAGCTTCCTCACTAACTGGTGTAGGTGTCATAGAAACAGTTTTCTGTGATGTACTACTTGCCAATAAGGGAGTAGGTACAGTTACCTCGTCAAGTTCTACTTTCCTCCCACTCACTTCTTTCGAGAGAAACTCCTTCTCCAGAAAGTTTCCGAATTTAGCAACAGAAGTCTTGCCTTCGGATCTGTGATAGAAGGTGTATCCAATAGTTTCCTTTGGATATCCTATGAAGACACATTTTGTTGGGGAACGTAGCAGAAATTCAAAATTTTCCTACGTGTCACCAAGATCTATCTATGGAGAGACTAGCAACGAGGGGAAGGAGAGTGCATCTACATACCCTTGTAGATCGCTATGCGGAAGCATTCAAGAGAACGGGGTTGATGGAGTCGTACTCGTCGTGATCCAAATCACCGATGATCCTAGCGCCGAACGGACGGCACCTCCGTGTTCAACACACATACGGAGCAGCGACGTCTCCTCCTTCTTGATCCAGCAAGGGGGGAGGAGAGGTTGATGGAGATCCAGCAGCATGACGGCGTGGTGGTGGAAGTAGCGGGATTCCAACAGGGCTTCGCCAAGCGCTGCGGGAGGAGGGAGATGTGTCACGGGAGGGAGAGGGAGGCGCCAGGGCTTAGGTATGGTTGCCCTCCCTTCCCCCCACTATATATAGGGCCAAGGGAGAGGGGAAGGCACAGCCTTGGCCCTTCCTCCAAGGAAGGGTGCGGCCAGGGGAGGAGTCCCTCCTCCCCAAGGCACCTCGGAGGTGCCTCCCCCCTTTAGGACTCTTCCTTTTCCTCTTCTCTTGGCGCATGGGCCTCTTGGGGCTGGTGCCCTTGGCCCATATAGGCCAAGGCGCACCCCCTACAGCCCATGTGGCCCCCCGGGGCAGGTGGCCCCACCCGGTGGACCCCTGGGACCCTTCCGGTGGTCCCGGTACAATACCGGTGACCCCGAAACTTGTCCCGATGGCCGAAACAGCACTTCCTATATATAATTCTTTACCTCCGGACCATTCCGGAACTCCTCGTGACGTCCGGGATCTCATCCGGGACTCCGAAGAACTTTCGGGTTACCGCATACTAATATCTCTATAACCCTAGCGTCACCGAACCTTAAGTGTGTAGACCCTACGAGTTCGGGAGACATGCAGACATGACCGAGATGACTCTCCGGTCAATAACCAACAGCGGGATCTGGATACCCATGTTGGCTCCCACATGTTCCACGATGATCTCATCGGATGAACCACGATGTCAAGGACTTAATCAATCCCGTATACAATTCCCTTTGTCTAGCGGTACGATACTTGCCCGAGATTCGATCGTCGGTATCCCGATACCTTGTTCAATCTCGTTACCGGCAAGTTTCTTTACTCGTTCCGTAACACATCATCCCGTGATCAACTCCTTCACATTGTGCACATTATGATGATGTCCTACCGAGTGGGCCCAGAGATACCTCTCCGTTTACACGGAGTGACAAATCCCAGTCTCGATTCGTGCCAACCCAACAGACACTTTCGGAGATACTTGTAGTGTACCTTTATAGCCACCCAGTTACGTTGTGACGTTTGGCACACCCAAAGCATTCCTACGGTATCCGGGAGTTGCACAATCTCATGGTCTAAGGAAATGATACTTGACATTAGAAAAGCTTTAGCATACGAACTACACGATCTAGTGCTACGCTTAGGATTGGGTCTTGCCCATCACATCATTCTCCTAATGATGTGATCCCGTTATCAACGACATCCAATGTCCATGGTTAGGAAACCGTAACCATCTATTGATCAACGAGCTAGTCAACTAGAGGCTTACTAGGGACATGGTGTTGTCTATGTATCCACACATGTATCTGAGTTTCCTATCAATACAATTCTAGCATGGATAATAAACGATTATCATGAACAAGGAAATATAATAATAATCAATTTATTATTGCCTCTAGGGCATATTTCCAACAGTCTCCCACTTGCACTAGAGTCAATAATCCAGTTCACACCGCCATGTGATTAACACTCACAGGTCACATCGCCATGTGACTAACACCCAAGAGTTTACTAGAGTCAGTAGTCTAGTTCACATCACTATGTGATTAACACTCAATGAGTTCTAGGTTTGATCATGTTATGCTTGTGAGAGATGTTATAGTCAACGGGTCTGAATCTTTCAGATCCGTATGTACTTCGCAAATCTCTATGTCATCTTGTAGATGCAGCTACTATGCTATATTTGGAGCCATTTCAAATAACTATTCTACTTGGAGCTATTCTAAATTGTTACTCCATTATACGTATCTGGTATCTCTACTCAGAGCTATCCGGATAGGTGTTAAGCTTGCATCGACGTAACTCTTTACGTCGAACTCTTTATCACCTCCATAACTGAGAAAATTCCTTAGTCCACTAGTTACTAAGGATAACTTTGACCGCTGTCTTGTGATCCATTCTTGGATCACTCTTGTACCCCTTGACTGACTCATGGCAAGGCACATTTCAGGTGCGGTACACAGCATAGCATACTGTAGGGCCTATGTCTTAAGCATAGGGGACGACCTTCGTCCTTTCTTTCTATTCTGCCGTGGTCGAGCTTTAAGTCTTAACTTCATACCTTACAACTCAGGCAAGAACTCCTTCTTTGACTAATCCATCTTGAACACCTTCAAGATCATGTCAAGGTATGTGCTCATTTGAAAGTACCATTAAGCGTTTTGATCTATCCTTATAGATCTTGATGCTCAATGTTCAAGTAGCTTAATCCAGGCTTTCCATTGAAAAACACTTTCCAAATAACCCTATATGCTTTCCAGAAATTCTACGTCATTTCTGATCAACAATATGTCAACAACATATATTTATCAGAAATTCTATAGTGCTCCCACTCACTTCTTTGGAAATACAAGTTTCTCATAAACTTTGTATAAACCCAAAATCTTTGATCATCTCATCAAAGCATACATTCCAACTCCGAGATGCTTACTCCAGTCCTTAGAAGGATTGCTGGAGCTTTGCATACTTATTAGCATCTTTCAGGATTGACAAAACCTTCCGGTTGTATCACATACAACCTTTCGTCGAGGAAACAATGTTTTGACATCCTATCTGCAAGATTTCATAAATAATGCAGTAATCGCTAATATAATTCCAACAGACTCTTAGCATCGCTACGAGTGAGAAAGTCTCACCGTAGTCAACTCCTTGAACTTGTCGGGAAACTTCTTAACGACAAGTCGAGCTTTCTTAATGGTGACATTTACCATCATTGTCCGTCTTCCTTTTAAAATCCATCTGTACTCAACAGCCTTACGACCATCGAGCTGTTCTGCCAAAGTCTACACTTTGTTTTCATACATGGATCCTCTCTCGGATTTTATGGCCTCGAGCCATTTATCGGAATCCAGGCCCACCATCGCTTCTCCATAGCTCGTAGGTTCATTGTTGTTTCCAAGACAGGATTACGTACCACTCTGAAGTAGTACGCATCCTTGTCATCCCATGAGGTTTGTTAGTGACTTGATCTGAAGTTTCATGATCACTATCATAAGCTTCCACTTCAATTGGTGTAGGTGCTACAGGAACAACTTCCTGTGCCCTGCCACACACTAGTTGAAGAGACGGTTCAATAACCTCATCAAGTCTCCACCATCCTCCCACTCAATTCTTTCGAGAGAAACTTTTCCTCGAGAAAGGATCCGATTCTAGAAACAATCCCTTATTGCTTTCGGATCTGAGACAGGAGGTATACCCAACTGTTTTGGGTGTCCTATGAAGATGCATTTATCCGCTTTGGGTTCAAGCTTATCAGCCTGAAACTTTTTCACATAAGCGTCGCAGCCCCAAACTTCTAAGAAATGACAGCTTAGGTTTCTCTAAACCATAGTTCATACGGTGTCATCTCATCGGAATTACGTGGTGCCCTATTTAAAGTGAATGTGGTTGTCTCTAATGCCTAACCCATAAACTATCGTGGTAATTTGATAAGAGACATCATGGTATGCATCATATCCAATAGGGTGCAGTTATGATGTTCGGACACACCATCACACTATGGTGTTCCAGGCTGTATTAGTTGTGAAACAATTTCCACAATGTCTTAATTCTGTGCCAAACTCGTAATTCAGATATTCATCTCTATGATCATATCATAGATATTTTATCCTCTTGTCACGACGATCTTTCAACTTCACCCTGAAATTACTTGAACCTTTCAATAATTCAGACTCGTGATTCATCAAGTAAATATACTCAACATCTACTCAATATCATCTGTGAAGTAAGAACATAACGATATCCACTACATGCCTCAGCACTCATTGGATTGCACACATCAAAATGTATTACTTCCAACAAGTTGCTTTCTAGTTCCATTTTACTGAAAACAAGGCTTTCAGTCATCTTGGCCATGTGGTATGATTTGCATGTCTCAAGTGATTCAAAATCAAGTGAGTCCAAACGGTCCATTTGCATGGAGTTTCTTCATGCATATACACCAATAGACATGGTTCGCATGCCTCAAACTTTTCAAAAACGAGTGAGCCCAAAGATCCATCAACATGGAGTTTCTTCATGCGTTTTATACCGATATGACTTACGTGGCAGTGCCACAAGTAGGTGGTACTATCATTACTATCTTTTGGCATGAACATGTGTATCACTACGATCGAGATTCAATAAACCATTCATTTTAGGTGTAAGACCATTGAAGGTATTATTCAAATAAATAGAGTAACCATTATTCTCCTTAAATGAATAACCGTATCACGATAGACATAATCCAATCATGTCTATGCTCAACGCAAACACCAAATAACAATTATTTAGGTTTTAATACCAATCTCGATGGTAGAGGGAGCGTGCGATGCTTGATCATATCAACCTTGGAAACACTTCCAACACATATCGTCAGCTCACCTTTAGCTAGTCTCTGTTTATTCCGTAGCTTTTATTTCGAGTTACTAACACTTAGCAACCGAACCGGTATCTAATACCCTGGTGCTACTAGGAGTACTAGTAAAGTACACATCAACACAATGTATATCCAATATACTTCTATCGACCTTGCCAGCCTTCTCATCTACCAAGTATCTAGGGTAATTCTGCTCCAGTGGCTGTTCCCCTTATTACAGAAGCACTTAGTCTCGGGTTTGGGTTCAACTTTGGGTTTCTTCACTAGAGCAGCAGCTGATTTGCCGTTTCATGAAGTATCCCTTCTTGCCCTTGCCCTTCTTGAAACTAGTGGTTTCACCAACCATCAACAATTGATGCTCCTTCTTGATTTCTACTTTTGTGGTATCAAACATCGCGGATATCTCAAGGATCATCATATATGTCCCCGATACATTATAGTTCATCACGAAGCTCTAGCAGCTTGGTGGTAATGACTTCGGAGAAACATCACTTTCTCATCTGGAATATCAACTCCCACTCGATTCAAATGATTGTTGTACTCAGACAATCTGAGCACAAGCTCAACAATTGAGCTTTTCTCCCTTAGTTTGCAGGCTAAGAAAATCATTGGAGGTCTTATACCTCTTGACGTGGGCACGAGCCTGAAATCCCAATTTCAGCCCTCGAAACATCTCATATGTTTCGCGATGTTTCAAAACCGTCTTCGATGCCTCAATTCTAAACCGTTTAACTGAACTATTACGTAGTTATCAAAATGTGTATGTCAGATGTTCGCAACATCCACAGAGACGTTCGAGGTTCAGCACACTGAGCGGTGCATTAAGGACATAAGCCTTCTATGAAGCAATGAGGACAATCCTCGGTTTACGGACCTAGTCCGCATAATTGCTACTATCAACTTTCAACTAAATTTTCTCTAGGAACATATCTAAACAGTAGAACTGAAGCGCGAGCTACGGCATAATTTGCAAAGATCTTTTGACTATGTTCAGGATAATTAAGTTCATCTTATGAACTCCCACTCAGATAGACATCCCTCTAGTCATCTAAGTGATTACATGATCCGAGTCAACTAGGCCGTGTCCGATCGTCACGTGAGACGGACTAGTCAACATCGGTGAACATCTTCATGTTGATCGTATCTACCATACGACTCATGCTCGACCTTTTGGTCTTCTGTGTTCCGAGGCCATGTCTGTACACATGCTAGGCTCGTCAAGTCAACCTAAGTGTTTCGCGTGTGTAAATCTGTCTTACACCCGTTGTATGTGAACGTTAGAATCTAACACCCGATCATCACGTGGTGCTTCGAAACAACGAACTGCCGCAACGGTGCACAGTTAGGGGGAACACTTTCTTGAAATTATTATGAGGGATCATCTTATTTACTACCGTCGTTCTAAGTAAACAAGATGCATAAACATGATAAACATCACATGCAATCAAATAGTGACATGATATGGCCATCATCACTTTGCTCCTCTTGATCTCCATCTTCGGGGCTCCATGATCATCATCGTCACCGGCATGACACCATGATCTCCATCATCATGATCTCCATCATCGTGTCTTCATGAAGTTGTCTCGCCAACTATTACTTCTACTCCTACAGCTAACGGTTAGCAATAAACTAAAGTAATTACATGACGTTTATGTTGACACGCAGGTCATAAATAAATTAAGACAACTCCTATGGCTCCTGCCGGTTGTCATACTCATCGACATGCAAGTCATGATTCCTATTACAAGAACATGATCAATCTCATACATCACATATCATTCATCACATTCTTCTTGGCCATATCACATCACATAGCATACCCTGCAAAAACAAGTTAGACGTCCTCTAATTGTTGTTTGCATGTTTTACGTGGCTGCTATGGGTTTCTAGCAAGAACGTTTCTTACCTATGCAAAACCACAACGTGATATGCCAATTGCTATTTACCCTTCATAAGGACCCTTTTCATCGAATCCGATCCGACTAAAGTGGGAGAGACAGACACCCGCCAGCCACCTAATGCAACTAGTGCATGTCAGTCGGTCGAACCAGTCTCACGTAAGAGTACGTGTAAGGTCGGTCCGGGCCGCTTCATCCCACGATGCCGCCGAATCAAGATAAGACTAGTAACGGCAAGCATATTGAACAAAATCAACGCCCACAACTACTTTGTGTTCTACTCGTGCATAGAAACTACGCATAGACCTAGCTCATGATGCCACTGTTGGGGAACGTAGCAGAAATTCAAAATTTTCCTACGTGTCACCAAGATCTATCTATGGAGAGACTAGCAACGAGGGGAAGGAGAGTGCATCTACATACCCTTGTAGATCGCTATGAGGAAGCGTTCAAGAGAACGGGGTTGATGGAGTCGTACTCGTCGTGATCCAAATCACCGATGATCCTAGCGCCGAACGGACGGCACCTTCGTGTTCAACACACGTACGGAGCAGCGATGTCTCCTCCTTCTTGATCCAGCAAGGGGGGAGGATAGGTTGATGGAGATCCAGCAGCACGACGGCGTGGTGGTGGAAGTAGCGGGATTCCAACAGGGCTTCGCCAAGCGTTGCGGGAGGAGGGAGATGTGTCACGGGAGGGAGAGGGAGGCGCCAGGGCTTAGGTATGGTTGCCCTCCCTTCCCCCCACTATATATAGGGCCAAGGGAGAGGGGAAGGTGCAGCCTTGGCCCTTCCTCCAAGGAAGGGTGCGGCCAGGGGAGGAGTCCCTCCTCCCCAAGGCACCTCGGAGGTGCCTCCCCCCTTTAGGACTCTTCCTTTTCCTCTTCTCTTGGCGCATGGGCCTCTTGGGGCTGGTGCCCTTGGCCCATATAGGCCAAGGCGCACCCCCTACAGCCCATGTGGCCCCCCGGGGCAGGTGGCCCCACCCGGTGGACCCCCGGGACCCTTCCGGTGGTCCCGATACAATACCGGTGACCCCGAAACTTGTCCCGATGGCCGAAACAGCACTTCCTATATATAATTCTTTACCTCCGGACCATTCCGGAACTCCTCGTGACGTCCGGGATCTCATCCGGGACTCTGAACAACTTTCGGGTTACCGCATACTAATATCTCTATAACCCTAGCGTCACCGAACCTTAAGTGTGTAGACCCTACGGGTTCGGGAGACATGCAGACATGACCGAGATGACTCTCCGGTCAATAACCAACAGAGGGATATGGATACCCATGTTGGCTCCCACATGTTCCACGATGATCTCATCGGATGAACCACGATGTCAAGGACTTAATCAATCCCGTATACAATTCCCTTTGTCTAGCGGTACGATACTTGCCCGAGATTCGATCGTCGGTATCCCGATACCTTGTTCAATCTTGTTACCGGCAAGTTTCTTTACTCGTTCCGTAACACATCATCCCGTGATCAAGTCCTTGATCACATTATGCAAATTATGATGATGTCCTACCGAGTGGGCCCAGAGATACCTCTCCGTTTACACGGAGTGACAAATCCCAGTCTCGATTCGTGCCAACCCAACAGACACTTTCGGAGATAACTGTAGTGTACCTTTATAGCCACCCAGTTACGTTGTGACGTTTGGCACACCCAAAGCATTCCTACGGTATCCGGGAGTTGCACAATCTCATGGTCTAAGGAAATGATACTTGACATTAGAAAAGCTTTAGCATACGAACTACACGATCTAGTGCTACGCTTAGGATTGGGTCTTGTCCATCACATCATTCTCCTAATGATGTGATCCCGTTATCAACGACATCCAATGTCCATGGTCAGGAAACCGTAACCATCTATTGATCAACGAGCTAGTCAACTAGAGGCTTACTAGGGACATGGTGTTGTCTATGTATCCACACATGTATCTGAGTTTCCTATCAATACAATTCTAGCATGGATAATAAACGATTATCATGAACAAGGAAATATAATAATAATCAATTTATTATTGCCTCTAGGGCATATTTCCAACACATTTCTCCGATTTGGGTTCGAGCTTATCAGGTTGAAGCTTTTTCACATAAGCATCGCAGCCCCAAACTTTTAGAAACGACAACTTTGGTTTCTTGCCAAACCACAGTTCATAAGGCGTTGTCTCAACGGATTTTGATGGTGCCCTATTTAACGTGAATGCGGCCGTCTCTAGAGCGTATCCCCAAAACGATAGCGGTAAATCAGTAAGAGACATCATAGATCGCACCATATCCAGTAAAGTACGATTACGACGTTCGGACACACCATTACGCTGAGGTGTTCCGGGTGGCGTGAGTTGTGAAACTATTCCACAATTTTTCAAATGTACACCAAACTCGTAACTTAAATATTCTCCTCCACGATCAGATCGTAGAAACTTTATTTTCTTGTTACGATGATTTTCAACTTCACTCTGAAATTCTTTGAACTTTTCAAATGTTTCAGATTTATGTTTCATTAAGTAGATATACCCATATCTGCTTAAATCATCTGTGAAGGTGAGAAAATAACGATATCCGCCACGAGCCTCAATATTCATCGGACCACATACATCTGTATGTATGATTTCCAACAAATCTGTTGCTCTCTCCATAGTACCGGAGAACGGCGTTTTGGTCATCTTGCCTATGAGGCACGGTTCGCAAGTACCAAGTGATTCATAATCAAGTGGTTCCAAAAGTCCATCAGAATGGAGTTTCTTCATGCGCTTTACACCGATATGACCTAAACGGCAGTGCCACAAATAAGTCGCACTATCATTATCAACTCTGCATCTTTTGGTTTCAACATTATGAATATGTGTGTTACTACTATCGAGATCCAACAAGAATAGACCACTCTTCAAGGGTGCATGACCATAAAAGATATTACTCATATAAATAGAACAACCATTATTCTCTGATTTAAATGAATAACCGTCTCGCATCAAACAAGATCCAGATATAATGTTCATGCTTAATGCTGGCACCAAATAACAATTATTTAGGTCTAATACTAATCCCGAAGGTAGATGTAGAGGTAGCGTGCCGACTGCGATCACATCGACTTTGGAACCGTTTCCCACGCGCATCGCCACCTCGTCCTTAACCAATCTTCGCTTGATCCGTAGTCCCTGTTTCGAGTTGCAAATATTAGCAACAGAACCAGTATCAAATACCCAGGTGCTACTGCGAGCATTAGTAAGGTACACATCAATAACATGTATATCACATATACCTTTGTTCACCTTGCCATCCTTCTTATCTGCCAAATACTTGGGGCAGTTCCGCTTCCAGTGACCAGTCTGCTTGCAATAGAAGCACTCAGTTTCAGGCTTAGGTCTAGGTTTGGGTTTCTTCTCTTGAGTAGCAACTTGCTTGCCGCTCTTTTTGAAGTTCCTCTTCTTCTTCCCTTTGCCCTTTTTCTTGAAACTAGTGGTCTTGTTGACCATCAACACTTGATGCTCCTTCTTGATTTCTACCTCCGCAGCTTTCAGCATCGCGAAGAGCTCGGGAATAGTCTTGTTCATCCCTTGCATATTATAGTTCATCACGAAGCTCTTGTAGCTTGGTGGCAGTGATTGAAGAATTCTGTCAATGACGCTATCATCTGGAAGATTAACTCCCAATTGAACCAAGTGATTATTATACCCAGACATTTTGAGTATATGCTCACTGACAGAACTGTTCTCCTCCATCTTGCAGCTATAGAACTTATTGGAGACTTCATATCTCTCAATCCGGGCATTTGCTTGAAATATTAACTTCAACTCCTGAAACATCTCATATGCTCCATGACGTTCAAAACGTCGTTGAAGTCCCGATTCTAAGCCGTAAAGCATGGCACACTGAACTATCGAGTAGTCATCAGCTTTGCTCTGCCAGACGTTCATAACATCTGGCGTTGCTCCTGCAGCAGGCCTGGCACCCAGCGGTGCTTCCAGGACGTAATTCTTCTGTGCAGCAATGAGGATAATCCTCAAGTTACGGACCCAGTCCGTGTAATTGCTACCATCATCTTTCAACTTTGCTTTCTCAAGGAACGCATTAAAATTCAATGGAACAACAGCACGAGCTATCTATCTACAATCAAACATAAACAAGCAAGATACTAATCAGGTACTAAGTTTCATGATAAATTTTAGTTCAGTTAATCAAGTTAATTAAAGAACTCCCACTTAGATAGATATCCCTCTAATCCTCTAAGTGATTACGTGATCCAAATCAACTAAACCATAACCGATCATCACGTGAGATGGAGTAGTTTTCAATGGTGAACATCGTTATGTTGATCATATCTACTATATGATTCACGCTCGACCTTTCGGTCTCCGTGTTCCGAGGCCATATCTGTATATGCTTGGCTCGTCAAGTATAACCTGAGTATTCCGCGTGTGCAACTGTTTTGTACCCGTTGTATTTGAACGTAGAACCTATCACACCCGATCATCACGTGGTGTCTCCGCACGAAGAACTTTCGCAACGGTGCATACTCAGGGAGAACACTTCTTGATAATTTAGTGAGAGATCATCTTATAATGCTACCGTCAATCAAAGCAAGATAAGATGCATAAAAAGGATAAACATCACATGCAATCAATATAAGTGATATGATATGGCCATCATCATCTTGTGCTTGTGATCTCCATCTCCGAAGCACCGTCGTGATCACCATCGTCACCGGCTTGACACCTTGATCTCCATCGTAGCATCGTTGTCGTCTCGCCAAGCTTATGCTTCCACGACTATCACTACCGCTTAGTAATAAAGTAAAGCATTACATCGCGATTTCATGGCATACAATAAAGCGACAACCATATGGCTCCTGCCAGTTGCCGATAACTCGGTTACAAAACATGATCATCTCATACAATAAAATTCAGCATCATGTCTTGACCATATCACATCACAACATGCCCTGCAAAAACAAGTTAGACGTCCTCTACTTTGTTGTTGCAAGTTTTACGTGGCTGCTACGGGCTTAAGCAAGAACCAATCTCACCTATGCATCAAAACCACAATGATAGTTTGACAAATAGACTCCGTTTTAACCTTCGCAAGGACCGGGCGTAGCCATACTCGGTTCAACTAAAGTTGGAGAGACAGTCGCCCGCAAGCCACCTATGTGCAAAGCACGTCGGGGGAACCGGTCTCGCGTAAGCGTACGCGTAAGGTTGGTCCAGGTCGTCTCGTCCAACAATGCCGCCGAACCAAAGTATGACATGCTGGTAGGCAGTATGACTTATATCGCCCACAACTCACTTGTGTTCTACTCGTGCATATAACATCAACATAAATAACCTAGGCTCGGATGCCACTGTTGGGTTTCGTAGTAATTTCAAAAAATTTCCTACGCACACGCAAGATCATGTGATGCATAGCAATGAGAGGGGAGAGTGTTGTCTACGTACCCAACGCAGACCGACTGCGGAAGCGCTGACACAACGTAGAGGAAGTAGTCGTACGTCTTCACGATCCAACCGATCTAGCACCGAAACTACGGCACCTCCGAGGAGCACACGTTCAGCTCGATGACGATCCCCGGACTCCGATCCAGCAAAGTGTCGAGGAAGAGTTCCGTCAGCACGACGGCGTGGTGACGATCTTGATGCACTACAGCAGCAGGGCTTCGCTTAAACTCCGCTACAGTATTATCGAGGACTATGGTGGCAGGGGGCACCGCATACGGCTAAGGAATAGATCATGTGGATCAACTTGTGTGTTCTAGGGTGCCTCTGCCTCAGTATATAAAGGACTAGAGGGGGGAGGCTGGCCAGCCAAGGTGTGGCGCGCCAGGAGAGTCCTACTCCCTCTGGGAGTAGGATTCCCCCCCAATCCTAGTTGGAATAGGACTCCTTGAGGGGGGAAAGAGAGAGAGGGGGGCCGGACACCTCTCCTAGTCCTAATAGGACTAGGGGAAGGGGGGAGGCGCACGGCCACCTTGGGCTGCCCCTTTCTCCTTTCCACTAAGGCCCATCAAGGCCCATATGGTTCCCGGGGGGGGTTCCGGTAACCTCCCGGTACTCCGGTAAAATCCCGATTTCACCCGGAACACTTCCGATATCCAAACATAGGCTTCCAATATATCAATCTTTATGTCTCGACCATTTTGAGACTCCTCGTCATGTCCGTGATCACATCCGGGACTCCGAACAACCTTCGGTACATCAAAATGCATAAACTCATAATATAACTGTCATCGTAACCTTAAGCGTGCGGACCCTACGGGTTCGAGAACAATGTAGACATGACCGAGACACGTCTCCGGTCAATAACCAATAGCGGGACCTGGATGCCCATATTGGTTCCTACATATTCTACGAAGATCTTTATCGGTCAGACCGCATAACAACATACGTTGTTCCCTTTGTCATCGGTATGTTACTTGCCCGAGATTCGATCGTCGGTATACCAATACCTAGTTCAATCTCGTTACCGGCAAGTCTCTTTACTCGTTCTGTAATACATCATCCCGCAACTAACTCATTTAGTTGCAATGCTTGCAAGGCTTCAATTGATGTGTATTACCGAGAGGGCCCAGAGATACCTCTCCGACAATCGGAGTGACAAATCCTAATCTCGAAATACGCCAACCCAACATCTACCTTTGGAGACACCTGTAATGCTCCTTTATAATCACCCAGTTACGTTGTGACGTTTGGTAGCACCCAAAGTGTTCCTCCGGCAAACGGGATTTGCATAATCTCATAGTCATAGGAACATGTATAAGTCATGAAGAAAGCAATAGCAACATACTAAACGATCGGGTGCTAAGCTAATGGAATGGGTCATGTCAATCAGATCATTCTCTTAATGATGTGATCCCGTTTAATCAAATAACAACTCATTGTTCATGGTTAGGAAACATAACCATCTTTGATTACCGAGCTAGTCAAGTAGAGGCATACTAGTGACACTTTGTTTGTCTATGTATTCACACATGTATTATGTTTCCGGTTAATACAATTCTAGCATGAATAATAAACATTTATCATGATTATAAGGAAATAAATAATAACTTTATTATTGCCTCTAGGGCATATTTCCTTCAGGTTGCTCTCAAACGACAAAAGCCGTACACTAACTCTAAGCAGCCAACCATTTATGGTTGTAGGGGGTGGGCTATTTATAGCCACTAGGCAACCCGACCTGATTTGTCCGAAATGACCCTGGGTCACTAAGGAACTGACACGTGTTCCAACGTTCAGATTTCAAACTCACACGGCAACTTTACTTGGGCTACAAGCAAAGCTGACTTGTCCGACTCGGGACAAGATTCGCTCTCATAGTCTTCACTCGAAGACATAGGTTTTGTTTAAGCATCACTTCAGTCATTCTGAATGGTTCTCTTGGACCCCACTTAACAGTACAGTGGTTCCTATGACTCAACAAAGAAGAAAAAGAACTACGAAAGATCTAAGTCTTCGAGCTCCATAAGCTTCATGCGATGTCTTCTCTTGTCATAGTCTTCAATGTGAATGTCTTCATATACCACCTTTGACTTCAATGTCTTCATACATTTTTAGGGGTCATCTCTGGTAGGAAAACCGAATCAATGAGGGACTTCTACCTGTGTTATCCTGCAATTCTCACAAACACATTAGTCCCTCAACTACGTTTGTCGTCAATACTCCAAAACCAACTAGGGGTGGCACTAGATGCACTTACAATCTCCCCCTTTTTGGTGATTGATGACAAACTAGTTGAAGTTTTCAACGGGGAATATAATATGTGAAATTGTAAAGGATAAGGAATTGTCTTCATAAGTTGCAAGGGCTCCCCCTGAAGATGTGCATATAAGTAGTTTGCTTTTGGAATGCAAATGCACATGGCAGGTTGTGCTTGTGGAGATCCTTTTCAACTTATGATGACAATCCACTATGCATGAAAAGGGTATGTGAAGATAATGACATCATAATGGAAAATGGACGTCTGCAAAATGATCTAAGTGCCGAATTTATCGTCGCACATGCGGAATTTATCATCGCATCACAAGGTGGCAAATAGGTAGCAGACGACCATCGAGTTTTAAGTGTTACAACTCAAAGAACCAAATGTATCAAAACGAGAGTTGTAAACACGAAGAAAAATATAAAGCACCACCCATATGGACCCGCTTGAAGACCATCAAACTCAGCTTCTCCCCCTTTTGTCAGTAAGGACCAAAAAGGTTTGAAGACATAGAGCATCTACTCGTTCCCATGAAGAGTAGGTGAAGCAGCAAGGTCGTTGGTGGTGTTTGGCGGTGCAGAAGAGCTTGGAGCAGAGTCGAAGCGTGCTGAAGGAGGTGGCGGTGAAGTAGCATCGTCTTCATCCTCGATCATTCTGGCATTCACAGTTGCAGCAGAGGAAGAGAACTCAGAGTCTTCAAGAGATGGAGTTCGTTGCAGCACTGCCCTTCGAGGAGGTGTGGAGTCAAACTTGAAGTGCTCAGTGAAGCCATCCTCTTGAAGATCATCTTCAGAACACATCAGTGTCAACCCTTTCCATGTGCGGCGAGAGGTTTCATGGGCAACAAAAGCATTCTTGGTGGCAAGATTGCGAATGCGATTAACATCCACCAAGAGGCTTTGCATTTGACGCTTCAGCCAGTCATGATGCCTATCCTGTTTCTGATGAAGAGCCACAAGAAGCTCTCGGTCGTTGAGAACACGAGTGCGCTTCTTGGGTCGTGGAGCAGTTGTACTGTCAGTGGCTTCAGTGAGAGAAGGATGCGGTGCACGTGTAGTGCCAGCCAAAGGATACACACGAGCGACTGCTTCAACTCCTTCAATGTTCTGAGAGAAACTCTGATGCTCTACATTCTGAAGACTTAGGGGTTCCTTGGCAGGCTCAGGATAGATGGCTTCAATAGACATATCCACATCAGGCAGAAAAATCCGATGATTGCGAGCAGATGGCTGATATGAGACAGTGGAGTGAAGTTTGATCAGCCGCATGACCCATGGGGCGTAGAACTTCAAGCCAAACAGATCAGAGCCTGATGCAGCCAGTTGGCGAATGAAGAAGTCCTGTGCATTGAAGCATTTTCCATGAAGAATATAGAAGACCAAAGTCTTCATTGCACCTTCAAGCTTGGCATGTGGAGAGTGCCCTTTGATGGGCTAGAGAGTTCGCCTTATGATGTGATAAATAGTCCTTGACAGATACTCTAGGTCTTCAACAAAGAACTCTTTGGGATATGCAGCATCTTGGGGTAATGGCTTCATCATACTGAGCATTTGACTCATGTTAGGTTCAGGTTTCTGAAAGATGCTCTCCACAGCTTCACTATGAAGTTGACAGCCAGATTTGTAGAGATCTCTGGGAGTGGGCAGACCAGTGAGCTCAATGATGTCAAAGGCTTTGGCTTCGTGATGAACGTTTCTTGTCATCCACTCCAGGATCCAAGTCTTCGGATCTCTGTTATACCCGCGGATGTGAAGTGTGGCATAGAATTGGAGCAGCAACTCTTCATTCCAATGCTCTTGGTCAGTGACGAATGGCAGCAATCCAACTTCTTTGAAGCAATCCAGAGCTTCTTCCAGACAGGGCAGACTAGCTATAGCTTCAATGTCAAGACGCTTGTGTGGGAAGATGCGACCTTGATTGTATAGAATGCAGGAGTAATAGCTTCGCTGCGGATAGCTCCAGAACCGATCAGATGATATCCTTTCCCTTGAGTAGGGGTTCATGGAGCTATTGAAGAATGTGTTGTCTGCTCTGAAGCCATTGATATTGAAGGATCCAGGTGCTGATGCAGGACCTGGGAACCTAGGCAATCTTGGGATAGGCTTCTGTACCTGTGGCCTGTGCTCAACATGATAGTCGAACCGGGGACCGGCAGCAGGTGCAGGAACAGAAGCAGTGGGATCAGTGGCTTCGCTAACTTCTGATGCTTTTGTTGGGGAGGGCTCCACATTAGCTTCAGCCATGACAGCGTCAGTGGCTTCATTGGTGGTGGTGGTGGCAGCCTCAAGATTTTTAACCTCCACTTGACGAGCTGGAGGGTCAGTCACAATCACGTTCTCCTCGAGAACCGCTTCTTGGTGGGACAGGGGAGTAGCAGCAGCTTGTGGGACTTCTTCTTCATCGGCTGATGCAGCCGGAATGTCTTCAGCAGTTTCAGCTTCAGACGCAGACACTGGAGGCCTAGGTCCTTTGCGAAGCCTGCGTAACGCAGGCGACGCCTGTGTAGTTGGAGTTGGCTGGGCCTCAAAGTCTTCTTCCTCTTGTGGGCGATCAGCCCATGAAGCATCCTGAGCGATTGGCGTCAGAGGACGACCAATGCCGATGAGTTCGCTGTTCTCGAGCTGAGGAAGGACTGCACCATCTTCTACATGGTCATGTTGACCAATGTCTTCAGCAGTGATGGGATCAGCAGCTGGAAAGTCTTCAGCTTCATGAGCCTCTGTGAAAGCAGGCTCATGGATTGTCAGTTGGCGTTCAGCGTCAGGACGAACCATGAAAATGGGTTCAACCATCAAAGGCTCTGTGGGAGCAGCCCGATCTTTCTTGGTCTTCCTCTTCTTCTTGGAGGGGGCAGTAGGAGAGGCTTCAGGATGTTTCCTCTTCCTAGCTTCAGCCTCAGCAGTCCTCGTCTTCTTGAGCTCTGAAGCGGTTGACCAGCTTTTTGCCTTCGAGCCAGTCATTCTAGTTGGGAAGACAATGGGATCTGCTTCCTGCCTTGGTGCGTCAGGTTCAGCCATAGCGGGCTTCTTCATCTTCTTTGCTGCCATCCTGGGGTCGATGCCAGGACGCCCAAGGGCCTTGCGCTTCTCAGCCTCATTGTAGGCCTGCACACATTTGTCAGCCAGAACCTTCATGCGCTCACGAGAACCCTGAGCTTCTGCACGTTTCTTGAGAAAGGCTTCCTTGAGCTCGTGCAGCATAATCTTGAAGTTCTTCACCTATTGCACGCTGAGCTTGGCCATATGCTTCTTGAACTGAGCCTTTTCATAGTCAATCTTTTGCTTCAGTTCAACAATGCGCTGGGCGATAGCTAACTCTGAAGCAATGGCGCCATGGAAGGTGACACTGAGGCCAATGGGTAGTTGCAGATCGTCGAAGCTGATGTTTGGCGTGTCAAACCATTCATCAATGAAGTTGTGGATGATTGTTACATCAAAGAGAGGCAGATCATTGAAGATTTCTGCTTCTTCTTTGCTCTTGATGAGTTGCTCAAGAGCGTCATCTGCAAGATCTTCATCACTTGACAGATCAATGGCATCATTGCGCAGAATGGCGGCAGCTGTTAGCTCTTGGCCGGTGTGTGGCAGAGGCATCTTGACCTTCTGGGGCTTGGAGATGCGTGACAAATCTTCAGACTGCACACTGTCTTCAGGAGGTGCAGTTGCCAGTGGCTTCGCCCGTGAGAGATTTGGAGCAGAGGCAGGCTTTGAAGCTTTTGGCTGCTTCTTTGGCTTCGGTGCTGCAGGCGCTTCATCTGATTCAACGTCATCTGCAGGCTCGTTCACGGCAGTCCCTTGAACCAAGATATGGGTGGTGAGACCTTCAAGGTTGTAGAAAGGACCGACGACATTGGGTTCTGCATCACGTGTGCTGTCAGCCCTTGGAGCAGAAGGACCAGGGTTGAAGTCTAGTCCCAATGTCTTCTTGTTTTGCTTTGCTGAGTTCTGGGAAAACTGGAAGTTGCGCTTGAACAGAATGTCGTCACGACACCATAGCAGGGACGATGGGTCAGCATCCGCAGGTTGTGGTCCACGGACCATGCAGGGATAGAAGCCTTGTTCAATGGCTTCATCTCTGGTTCTGGGTTGAAGATTTTTGTAGAGGATGTCTCCCCATGGTCGCTTTATGGCATTCTTTTCAGCATATTCCTTGGTCACAAATCTGTACTTGAACCACTGTTCTGCCCAATAGCGTCGAATCCATTGGATTCGTGTCTTGCGCTGATTGTAATCCTCTTCAGGATCTGTCTTGTACAGCTCTGAGAGGTCATCGGGCAGATCTCTTGATGTTTCTCCTCGACGCTTTCTGCCACCCTTCCTTGCTGATTTTTCTGAAGCCATGAACCTTAATCTGAAAGGCTTCAATACGTTCAGAGGCTTCAAAGGTTTTCGCTTGCTGGACAAACAGGAACTGGCTTCGGGAGAATTTATGTGATGCTGTAAGAATTCTGCAAATGAATGCAGACTATGAGAACCAAAGGATTCTCCCACGGACATGTACCTGTGACAGCATTAAGGTGCGAGGGAAGGGGAAGAGGTCATATGCATTCTCAGAAGATTTTGAAGATAAATCAGTTTAGAAGACATTGACCTCATCGTGCGAAGACATTCACTCATAGATAAGGAGTTGGTTCCAGATTTGTACGAATCCAGAGATCAGTACAAGTGAGGAATCTAACTACTTTGTGAAGCATAAGTGAATATACTAGGCATGTTATGAGATGCAGTATGAAAGGGATCCAACTTGTGTGAATAGAAACTGCTTGTGGTAGAAAGTGATAAAGCTATAGGATCAAAGGGGGCCGTAAAAAGGAGGTTTTATTTACCACACGAAGAACTGCTAGATGGAGTGGAAGAGGAGGCCAAGCAGGTCGATCTTCCGTGCCCTAACTTGGCGACGGAGGACACCTACGGCAACGGCGGAGAGGACGATGTCCGCGGTCGGCGTGAAGACGGCGTCGGAGAGGTTGCGGCAGCGAAGCGCTTCGTCGCCGGCGTCGTCGAGTGCTAGCGGTGGCGCTAGGGTTCGTGCGAGAGTGGAAGAAGAGATAATGACTGTGGTGAGGCGTGTATTTATAGGTACAGGGGCGGCACTGCGTTATTACACAGGTGGCCCTGGCGATTCACATCGGGGGTTGTTCCATGTCCCATGCACGCCTGGATTGTCGGGTGGTCGTTCCCACTTCTCCGGGTTTCAGGTGAAGGAATGAGCATTGAAAACGGACTTAATGGTTGTCTCTCTATCTTCTGCTGACAAGGACGCAGAGAAGACATTCGACAGTTTCAATAGAATGCATATGATTTGGAGAGATAGAGTTTGAGATAGAAAGCATAGAGAGGTTAGGGTCCGATCACATTCACTTAGTTCAAAAGATTCAACAAGAAGACATAGCTATAAGTGAATGTTGTAGAGGACAGAACACTAGTATATGTATATATATAATCAACATAGTGAAGATAATCATGAAGACATGTTGAGATTGAAGCCAAACCAAATGTGAAGACATAGCTAATGTAACACCATGAGTGAAGCACTTCAAACAGAAAGTTTGGTGGTGGCTTTACCCACCGTATAGGAAGTATTAGACCCAGACACGGCGCACAATTATCGTGGCGCTCCGAAGTCAAATTCCACATTAATGTATTCACACTTAGAATGTATGTCTTCATTGATTGAAGATATACTTTTCTTCGTGTGTTGCACATCTAAGTCATCAATATGCATAAGTGTTAGGATGTGTGCCTAATCACAGGACATTTGAGGATTGCAAGATATTTAGCTCACACCGTAACTTGCAAAATCTCTTCTCATCCAAGGGCTTGGTGAAGATATCTGCCAATTGCTCTTCAGTGTTGACGTGTATGATATCATATCTTCCTTCACAACATGATCTCTGAGAAAGTGATGACGAATTTCAATGTGCTTTGTCTTCGAGTGCTTAACTGGGTTGTTGGCAATCTTGATGGTGCTTTCGTTGTCGCAGTAGAGTGGCACTTGCTTCAGATGAACGCCATAGTCCTTGAGTGTTTGCTTCATCCACAGAAGCTGAGCGCAGCAAGATCCAGCAGCAATGTATTCAGATTCAGCAGTGGAGAGAGATACACAGTTCTGCTTCTTTGAAGACCAACATACAAGTGATCGTCCCAGAAAATGACATGTGCCTGATGTAGACTTGTGATCCACCTTGTCACCAGCATAATCAGCATCCTAGAATCCAACCAGATCAAACTCTGAGCCCTTTGGATACCATAATCCTAGAGTTGGGGTGTGAGCCAAATATCGAAGAATTCGCTTCACAGCTAAGTGATGCGACTCCTTTGGTGCCGCTTGGAATCGAGCACACATGCAAACACTAAGCATAATATCTGGCCTAAATGCACATAGATAAAGTAAAGAACCAATCATGGAGCGGTATACCTTTTGATCGAAATCTTTACCATTGTCGTCGGGACCCAGATGATGTTTGGCTGGCATTGGCGTCGTGAAGCCTTTGCAGTCTTGCATACCAAACTTCTTCAGGCAATCTTTGAGATACTTCTCTTGAGATATGAAGATACCGTTGCGTTGCTGTCGTATTTGGATACCGAGGAAGAACTTCAGCTCTCCCATCATGGACATCTGATATTGTTCTTGCATCATATATCCAAACTCTTCACTGTACTTCTGATTGGTGCAGCTGAAGATAATGTCATCCACATATATTTGGCACACAAACAGTTCACCATCATATGTCTTCGTGAAGAGAGTGGGGTCGAGGGAACCAGGTATGAAGCCTTTGCTCTTCACGAAGTATTTGAGCGTGTCATACCAAGCCCGAGGGGCTTGTTTGAGGCCATACAGTGCCTTGTTGAGCTTGTATACCATGTCAGGATGTTTTGGATCTTCAAAGCCAGGCGGTTGTGCAACATACACTTCTTCTTCAATATTGCCATTGAGAAAAGCACTCTTCACATCCATTTGATATAGAAGTATGTTGTGATGATTTGCATAGGCCAGCAGTATGCGTATGGCTTCAAGTCGAGCCACAGGAGCAAATGTTTCATCGAAGTCAATGCCTTCCAATTGAGTATATCCTTGAGCAACGAGGCGAGCTTTGTTTCTGACAACTTGACCATGCTCATCTTGCTTGTTGCGGTATATCCATCTGGTGCCAATTATGTTGTGCTTCCGAGGATCAGGACGCTTAACCAGTTCCCATACATTATTCAGCTCAAACTGTTGAAGCTCTTCTTGCATAGCTTGAATCCATTCAGGTTCCATGAAGGCTTCTTCAACTTTCTTGGGTTCTGTTATTGAGACGAATGCGAAGTGCCCATAGAAATTTGCCAGCTGAGTCGTCCTTGAATGAGTAAGCGGACCAGGTGCATTGATGCTATCAATTATTCTCTCAATCTGCACTTCATTGGCAACACGAGGATGTACAGGGCGAAGATTTTGCTCTTGCTGATCATTGTCATTGTTAGTGGGATTGTCTTCAGACTGAGCATTGTCTTCAGGTTGATCAGGTGCGGAGATGATAAGTTCCTCTTCAGGTTGAGCTTCAGAGGGTATGATTTCTCCAGTTCCCATTAGCTTGATTGATTCACTGGATGGAACTTCATCTAGCACATTTGGCAGGTGCTCTCTTTGTGAACCGTTAGTCTCATCAAATCGCACATCCACTGTTTCAACCACTTTATAGAGAAAGAGATTGAAGACTCTATAGGAGTGCGAATCCTTTCCATATCCAAGCATAAAACCCTCATGTGCTTTTGGTGCAAATTTTGAAGTGTGATGTGGATCCTTGATCCAGCACCTGGCACCAAATACTCTGAAGTAACTGACATTTGGCTTCTTACCAGTAAGGAGCTCATAAGATGTCTTGTTCAGAAGCTTGTGAAGATAAACATGATTGATTGTATGGCATGCAGTATCAATGGCTTCAGGCCAGAATTTTCTTGGGGTCTTGTATTCATCTAGCATCGTTCTGGCCATCTCAATGAGTGTTCTGTTCTTGCGTTTGACGACGCCATTCTGCTGTGGCGTGTACGGGGCCGAGAATTCATGTGTGATGCCCAAGGTATCAAGATATGTATCAAGGCCAGTGTTCTTGAATTCAGTGCCATTGTCACTTCTGATGTGCTTTATCTTGGCGCCATAATTGTTCATAGCTCGATTGGCGAAGCGTCTGAAGACATCCTGCACTTCAGTCTTGTAAAGGATTATGTGCACCCAAGTATATCTAGAATAATCATCAACAATAACAAAGCCATAGAGGCAAGCAGTAGTAGTAAGAGTTGAGTAATAAGTGGGACCGAAAAGATCCATGTGGAGCAGTTCGAAGGATCGAGTGGTTGTCATGATTGTCTTCGAGGGATGTTTGGCCCTCGTCATCTTCCCTGCTTCACAGGCACCACATAAGTGATCTTTCTTGAACTTGACGCCCTCGATGCCTATGACATGCTTCTTCTTTGCAAGGGTGTGGAGGTTCCTCATGCCAGCATGCCCTAGCCTCCGATGGCAGAGCCAGCATTCTGAAGCCTTTGCTAGAAGACATACGGCAAGCTGTGGTCCTGCTGAAAAATCTACCACGTACAAATCATCTTTCCGATACCCTTCAAACACTAGAGACTTGTCAGATTCCATTAGTACAAGGCAACGATATTTTCCAAATATTACGATCATGTTCAAATCACAAAGCATTGAGACAGACATTAAGTTGAAGCCAAGGGATTCAACAAGCATGACTTTATCCATGTGTTGATCCTTTGAGATTGCAACTCTACCTAGACCCAATACCTTACTTTTACCAGTGTCAGCAAATGTGATGTGACTCTTGTCGGATGGACGTAAGGTCGAGTCCATAAGAAGGCTTCTTTTGCCAGTCATGTGGTTGGTACACCCACTATCAATAATCCATTCTGAAGACGCTGGTGTCGTACCCTACAGTGCAGTTAGGGGGATAGGCTTCACGAAGAGAATTGTGAAGCAAAAACATTTTACGAACCTGTGGGTTATGAAAGCTTAGATCCAGATTAGGACTGATAGGGAGAGTAGCAAGTGATTCAGGAACGAAGTACATAGTAAGACCATTCAGGCATTTGATCTTGTGCCCTACAAGATGTTTAAGGTCCCCAACAATAGCGTCAGACGATTTTGGTTTTCTGCTGGAGACCTTTCCCTGCAAAAGAGAGTTAAGCTTTCTTAGCCACCCACATCTTCAAGGGTGGCTTAGAAGCAATAAGTCTAAGTGCAGCGTCTGAGAATTTTGGCTTTGGAGCCCTAGCAAAAAGTCTTGCAGGCGGGCAATAGTACTCATAAGAATAAGCATAATAGTTCTTGGTCTTATGAACATGGCGGTTTGATGAACCGCGCTCATATTCATAGGCCTGAGTACGGTTTCCCTGCAAAACATTTGCGTTAGTGCGACTCAGGTGAGTCCTTTGTCTGTATGAATCCTTTGGACTGTATGAAGTCTGTGGTCTGAGGTTTGTCTTCTTCCTGTGTGGTGTCATGATGACATTCACAGGAAGATTCTCCAGACACTTTTTCGGAACCCAGATCTTATTCATAGGCGGTCCATTCCTGCAGTTAGTACCAATGTACCTGGCAAACACTTCACCATTTTGATTCTTAAACAGTTTATAGTTTGCATCAAAGGATTCATCAATGACAATGGGATTTGCACAAGACAAGCCAGATAGATTGGATAGATCTGCTGAAGATTCCTTTGCAGCAACCCATGTGGTTTTGGGGGTACTGCTCAGGTTTCCAGTAAGAGCCATCAGCATTCATTTTCCTTACGAACCCAACACCCTCTTTCCTAGGGTTTCAGTTCAAGATCTACTTTTTGAGGACATCACATAGTGTCTGATGCCCTTTAAGACTTTTGTACATCCATGTTTCAAGCAATGTCTTCAACCTAGCATTCTCATCAGCAATAGCAGTGGAATCCTCAGCAGAGGGGTTAGTTCCCACATCAACAGTTGAAGATATTGCAACAGTAGCAGCAGTAGAACATTCAGCAACAGTAGTAGCATTATCACACTCAATGCACTTAAGACATGGTGGTTCAAATCCTTCCTGAGCGGAACTGATCTGTTTGGAGCGAAGTGACTCATTTTCCTTTTGAAGATCTTCATGAGCCGCTCTCAATTTCTCAAGATCTTGCTTCCTTTGAAGATAATCATAGGAAAGCTTTTCATGAGTTGTTGAGAGAGTTTCATGAAGACTTTCAAGTTCCTCATACTTAACATGAAGATTTTTTATATCTTCAATTAAGGACTCAGAACGAGTCATTTCAGCGCCTAACAGATCATCGCTTTTGTCTAACAGTTTTTGAATATGTTCCATGGCTTTCTGTTGTTCAGTTGCAATTTTAGCAAGTGTTTTGTAGCTGGGTTTTGAACCACAATCAGAGTCATCGTCACTGGATGTTTGATAGTGAGTAGTGCGTGTGTTTACCTTGGCACTGCGTGCCATGAAGCAATAGGTAGGAGCGGAGTAGTCCTTGTCATTTGCATCGGTGTCGGTGATGAGGTCATTGTCTTCAGTGTTGAAGATGAACTTGGCAACGTATGCTGTAGCCAGACTTGCGACGCCAGAATCGGACTCCTCCTCAGACTCCACCCCTCGCCTCCTCAGAAGCGGACTCCTCCTCTGAATCCATCTCCTTGCCAACAAACGCACGTGCCTTGCCAGATGAGCTCTTCTTGTGTGATGAAGACTTTGAAGAAGACTTGGAAGAGGACTTTGAGTATTTCTTCTTCTTCTTCTTGTCGTCAGAGTCATATTCCTTGCTCTTCTTCTTCTTTTTGTTCTCATTGTCCCACTGCAGACACTCAGAGATGAAGTGGCCAGGTTTCTTGCACTTGTGACATGTTTTCTTCTTGTAGTCATGAGCAGAAGCTTCATCATTCCTTGAGCTTGATCGGGAAGACTTTCTGAAGCCTTTCTTCTTGGTGAATTTTTGGAACTTCTTGACAAGCATAGCAAGTTCCCTTCCAATGTCTTCAGGATCATCAGAACTGCTGTCAGATTCTTCTTCAGATGAGGAGACAGCTTTTGCCTTCAAGGCACGAGTTCGCCCATAGTTTGGGCCGTAGATATCTCTTTTCTCAGAAAGCTGAAACTCATGTGTGTTGAGCCTATCAAGTATGTCAGACAGCTCGAGTGTCTTGAAATCAGGATGTTCTTGAATCATCAGGGCTAGGGTGTCAAACGAACTGTCAAGTGATCTCAGCAGTGTCTTGACAACTTCATGCTTGGTGATCTCAGTAGCGCCAAGGGATTGAAGCTCATTCGTGATGTCAGTGAGTCGATCAAATGTGAGCTGGACATTCTCATTGTCATTTCTCTTGAAGCGGTTGAAGAGGTTGCGAAGGACACTGATTCTCTGATCTCTCTGGGTTGAGACACCTTCGTTGACCTTGGAGAGCCAGTCCCAGACTAGCTTAGATGTTTCCAAAGCACTCACGCGGCCATACTGTCCTTTGGTTAGATGACCACAGATGATATTCTTGGCAGTAGAGTCCAGTTGAACGAACTTCTTGACGTCAGCAGCAGTGACACCTTCTCCAGCCTTGGGAATGCCGTTCTTGACGACATACCATAGGTCGACGTCAATGGCTTCAAGATGCATGCGCATCTTATTCTTCCAGTAGGGATATTCAGTTCCATCGAAGACGGGGCATGCAGCGAAGACTTTAATTATCCCTGCAGTCGACATAGCTAAAACTCCAGGTGGTTAAACCGAATCACACAGAACAAGGGAGTACCTTGCTCTGATACCAATTGAAAGTGCGTTATATCGACTAGAGGGGGGGTGAATAGGCGATTTTTATGGAAGTCTTCAAAACGTGGAAGTTATGAAGACAAACGACCGAAATAAACCTATTACCCTGCAGCGGAAGGTAGACTACACTAGGCAAGCCATAGTCAAGTATTCAATAGAGTGAAAGCACAATGACTAAGAGCAGCAATGTAGTGAGGATCAAGTAGGAAGAAATTATGAAGCCAAACAGAACACGCAGTCACTCAGTGAAGATAAAAGATAGTGCAATCATACAATGTCTTCACAAGGAGTAACAGTACGTAAAGAGAAGGGAAGGATGAAACCAGTGACTTGTTGAAGACAATGATGTGTTGTACCAGTTCCAGTTGCTGTGACAACTGTACGTCTGGTTAGGGCGGCTAGGTATTTAAACCTGAGGACACACAGTCCCGGACACCCAGTCCTCACCGTATTCCCCTTGAGCTAAGGTCACACAGACCTCGCCCAATCACTCTAGTAAGTCTTCAAGGTAGACTCCAAAACCTTCACAGACTTTGTTCACCGGCGATCCACAATGTCTCTTGGATGCTCAGAACGCGACGCCTAACCGGCTGGAGGATGCAGAGTCCTCAAGTGTAATAAGTCTTCAGATCACACAGACAAGAAGACTTAAGTGATGCCTAATTCTCTTTGGCTCTGGGTGGTTAGGGCTTTATCCTCGCAAGGAATTCTCTCTCAAATGCTTCGAGGTGGGTTGCTCTCAAACGACAAAAGCCGTACACTAACTCTGAGAAGCCAACCATTTATGGTTGTAGGGGGTGGGCTATTTATAGCCACTAGGCAACCCAACCTGATTTGTCCGAAATGACCCTGGGTCACTAAGGAACTGACACGTGTTCCAACGGTCAGATTTCAAACTCACACGGCAACTTTACTTGGGCTACAAGCAAAGCTGACTTGTCCGACTCTGGACAAGATTCGCTCTCATAGTCTTCACTCCAAGACATAGGTTTTGTTTAAGCATCACTTCAGTCATTCTGAATGGTTCTCTTGGACCCCACTTAACAGTACGGTGGTTCCTATGACTCAACAAAGAAGAAAAAGAACTACGAAAGATCTAAGTCTTCGAGCTCCATAGGCTTCATGCGATGTCTTCTCTTGTCATAGTCTTCAATGTGAATGTCTTCATATACCACCTTTGACGTCAATGTCTTCATACATTTTTAGGGGTCATCTCTGGTAGGAAAACCGAATCAATGAGGGACTTCTACCTGTGTTATCCTGCAATTCTCACAAACACATTAGTCCCTCAACTAGGTTTGTCGTTAATACTCCAAAACCAACTAGGGGTGGCACTAGATGCACTTACACCAATGTCTTCAGCTGTGGTGGGGTCAACAGCTGGATTCTCTTCAGATTCGGGAGCCTCTGTGAAAGCAGGCTCATGAACTACCAGACGACGTTCACGTTGTTCAGACGCAGGACGAGCAACAGAAATTGGCTCGACAAGAAGGGGCTTTGTGGAAGCAGCCCGGTATCTCTTCTTTGTTTTCCTTTTCTTGGTTGGGGGAGCATCATCAGTGGTGGCTTTGGTCTTGCGCTTTCTGGCTTCGGCTTAAGCTGCTCTAGTTTTCTTGAATTTTGAAGCCACTATGGGGACCTTAGACTTCGAGCCTGTCATACTGGCTGGGAAGACAATGCGAGGTGCTTCCTGCCTTGATGCTTCTGGTTCTGCCACAACTGGCTTCTTCTTCTTCTTGGCAGCCATTCTGGGGTCGATGCCTGGTCGTCCCAAGGCCTTGCGCTTTTCAGCTTCATTGTAACCTTGAACACATTTGGCAGCAAGATTCTTCATGCGCTCACGAGAACCTTTTGCTTCTTCTTGTTTCTTGTGGAATGCCTCCTTGAGCTCATGCATCGCGACCTTGAAGTTTTGAATGTCTTCAACATTGAGCTTGGCCATGTGCTTCTTGAACTGAGCCTTTTCATAATCGATCTTATGTTTCAGCTCAACAATTTTCTGAGCAAGAGCAAGCTCAGGAGCAATGGCTCCATGGAAGGAGACGCTGAGGCCAATTGGAAGCTGAAGATCATCAAAACTGACATCTGGGCTGTCAAACCACTCATCAATAAACTTGTATAAGATTTCCACATCAAAGAGGGGAAGATCATTGAAGATTTCCGCCTCTTGCTTGCTCTTTATCAACTGCTCAAGATCGTCATCGCTGGACAGATCAATGGCGTCATTCTTGTTTCTCAAAACAGGAGCAGGGGTCGTGCTTGACCAGTGGGCTGCATGGGCTTTTTCAACTTGGCAGACTTGGAGATGCGTGAGAGATCTTCAGACTGCACACTGGCTTCAGGAGGTGCAGTTGCCAGAGGCTTCGCCCGTGAGACCTTTGGTGCAGAGGGGGCCTTTGAAGCCTTTGGTTTCTTCTGCTTTTTCGGCTTCGGAGGTGCAGGCGCTTCATCAGAGTCAGCGTCATCTATAGGTCGATCCACATCTGCCCCTTGAACCTTGATATGAGTGATGAGACCTTCTAAGTCATAGAAGGGCCCAACCAGATTTGGTTCAGCTTCGCGTGTGTCATCGACACGAGGTGCAGAGGGGCCATGATTGAATTCTAATCCCCAAGATTTCTTGTTCTCCTTGGCCGAGTTCTTGGCAAACTAAAAGTTGAGCTTGAACAGATTGTCATCCCGACACCATAGCAGAGATGTGGGATGAGCATCAGTAGGTTGAGGTCCACGGACCATGCAAGGGAAGAAACCCTGAGCAATGGCTTTAGTTCTGGTCTTGGGTTGAAGATTTTTATAGAGAATATCTCCCCAGGGATGCTTGATAGCATTCTTCTCAGCATACTCCTTGGTGACGAATCTGTACTTAAACCATTGCTCGGCCCAATATCTTCGAATCCATTGGATTTGAGTTTTGCGTTCATTATAGGTTTCTTCAGGATCAGTTTTGTACAGTTCATGCAGATCAGCTGGCAAATCCTTTGATGTTTCCCCGCGGCGCTGTCTGGCACCCTTCCTCACTGACTTTTGCGAAGCCATGAAGTTCAAACTGTATGGCTTCAACACTGACAAAGGCTTCTTGGTCAGACAAGAACTAGCTTCAGGAGACTTGATATGATGCTGTAAGAATTCTGCAAATGAATGCAGACTATGAGAACCAAGGGATTCTCCCACGGACATGTACCTGTGACAACATTAAAGATGCGAGGGAAGGGGAAGAGGTCATATGCATTCTCAGAAGATTTTGAAGATAAATCAGTTTGAAGACATTGACCTCATAACGCGAAGACATTCACTTATGTGTTTGAAGTTGGTTCCAGATTTGTACAAATCCAAGAATAGGTACAAGTGAGGAATCTAACTAGTTTAGATGCATAAGTGAAGATGCTAGGCATAGTATGAGATGCAGAACTAGATAGATCCAAGTTTGTAGTCACAGAAACCACTTTTGGTGAAGAAGGATGAATCGATTAGATCAAAAGACGGTAAAAAGTGAGATTTTAATTACCACACAATGAACTGCTAGATTTGAAGAGTAGGAGACCGAGCAGTTCGATCCACCGTTCCCTAACTTGGCGACGGAGGACACCTACAGCGGCGGCGGAGAAGACGATGTCCGCGGCCGGCGTGAGGACGGCGTCGGTGAAGTCGCGGCAGTTAAGCGCTTCGTCGCCGGCGTCGTCGAGAGCTAGCGGAGGCGCTAGGGTTTTGACGAGGTGGAGAGGTGGAATAAGGATTTTTGACTGCGAGGGTACATGTATTTATAAGGAAAAGAACGGCACAACGCAATTACGCAGGTGCCCCTGGCGGTTCACATCTGAAGGACATGTGGCGATCATGCAACACATTGGAGGTTGTTCCATGTTCCCACACACGCCTGGATTGTCGGGTGGTCATTCCCACTTCTCCGGGTTTCAGACAATAAGGATTAAGCATTTAAAACAGATTAAATGTTTGTCTTTGTGTCTTCTGCTGACAAGGACGCAGAGAAGACATTCGACAGTTTCAATAGAATGCATATGATTTGGATAGATAGATTTGAGGTAGAAGCATAGAGAGGTTAGGGTCCGATCACATTCACTTAGATCAAAAGATTCAAATGAAAAGACATAGCTATAAGTGAATGCTATAGAGGACAGAACACTTAATATATGCATATACCAAGTCAACATTGTGAAGATAATCAAGAAAGCAAATCAATGTTGGGGACAAATCAAGTGTGAAGACTTTGCAAAAGTAACGCCATGAGAAAAACACTTCTAAAGGAAGAATTTGGTGGTGGCGTGACCCACCGTATAGGAAGTATTAGACGCAGACACGGCGCACAATTATCGTGGCACTCCGAAGTCAAATTCCACGTTAATGTATTCACACTCAGAATGTAAGTCTTCATTGATTGAAGATATACTTTACTTCGTGTGTTGCACATCTAAGTCATCAACATGCATAAGTGTTAGGATGTGTGCCTGATCACAGGACATTTGAGGATTCCAAGATATTTAGCTCACACCGTAACTTGCAAAACCTTTTCTCATCCAAGGGCTTTGTGAAGATATCTGCCAGTTGCTCTTCAGTGTTGACGTGTATGATATCAATATCTTCCTTCATGACATGATCTCTGAGAAAGTGATGACGAATTTCAATGTGCTTTGTCTTCGAGTGCTGAACTGGGTTGTTGGAAATCTTGATGGCGCTTTCGTTGTCGCAGTAGAGTAGCACTTGCTTCAGATGAATGCCATATTCTTTGAGTGTTTGCTTCATCCATAGAAGCTGAGCGCAGCAAGACCCAGCAGCAATGTATTCAGATTCAGCAATGGAGAGAGATACACGGTTCTGCTTCTTTGAAGACCAACATACAAGTGATCGTCCTAGAAAATGACATGTGCCTGATGTAGACTTGCGATCCACCTTGTCACCAGCATAATCAGCATCCGAGAAACCAACCAGATCAAACTCTAAGCCCTTTGGATACCATAATCCTAATGTTGGGGTGTAAGCCAAATATCGAAGAATTCGCTTCACAGCTAAGTGATGCGATTCCTTTGGTGCCGCTTGGAATCGAGCACACATGCAAACACTAAGCATAATATCTGGCCTAGATGCACATAGATAAAGTAAAGAACCAATCATGGAGTGGTATACCTTTTGATCAAACTCTCTACTATTGTTGTGGGGACCCAGATGGTTTTTAGCTGGCATTGGCGTCGTGTAACCTTTGCAATCTTGCATTCCAAACTTCTTCAGGCAATCTTTGAGGTATTTCTCTTGAGATATGAAGATGTCGTTGCGTTGCTGTCGTATTTGAAGACCAAGGAAGAACTTCAACTCACCCATCATGGACATCTGATATTGCTCTTGCATCATGTATCCAAACTCATCATTGTATTTCTGATTAGTGCAGCCAAAGATAATGTCATCCACATATATTTGGCACACAAACAGTTCACCATCATATGTCTTCGTGAAGAGCGTGGGATCCAGGGAACCAGGTTTGAAGCCTTTGCTCTTCAGGAAGTCCTTGAGTGTGTCATACCAAGCACGAGGGGCTTTTTTGAGGCCATACAGTGCCTTGTTGACCTTATAAACCATGTCAGGATGTTTTGGATCTTCAAAGCCAGGCGGTTGTGCAACATACATTTCTTCTTCAATCTTGCCATTGAGAAAGGCACTCTTCACATCCATTTGATACAGAAGAATGTTATGATTGTATTTCTGATTAGTGCAGCCGAAGATAATGTCATCCACATATATTTGGCACACAAATAGTTCACCATCATATGTCTTCGTGAAGAGCGTGGGATCCAGGGAACCAGGTTTGAAGACTTTGCTCTTCAGGAAGTCCTTGAGTGTGTCATACCAAGCACGAGGGGCTTTTTTGAGGCCATACAGTGCCTTGTTGACCTTATAAACCATGTCAGGATGTTTTGGATCTTCAAAGCCAGGCGGTTGTGCAACATACACTTCTTCTTCAATCTTGCCATTGAGAAAGGCACTCTTCACATCCATTTGATACAGAACAATGTTATGATGATTTGCATAGGCCAGCAGTATGCGTATAGCTTTAAGCCTAGCCACAGGAGCAAATGTTTCATCGAAGTCAATTCCTTCAACTTGAGTGTATCCTTGAGCAACGAGACGAGCCTTGTTTTTGACAACTTGACCATGCTCATCTTGCTTGTTGCGATATATCCATTTAGTGCCTATGATATTGTGCTTACGAGGATCAGGACGCTTGACCAGTTCCCATACATTATTTAGCTCAAATTGTTGAAGCTCTTCTTGCATTGCTTGAGCCCATTCAGGTTCCATGAAGGCTTCATCAACTTTCTTGGGTTCAGATATTGAGACGAATGCGAAGTGTCCACAGAAATTTGCTAGTTGTGTTGCCCTTGAACGAGTGAGTGGACCAAGTGCATTGATGCTATCAATTATTTTCTCAATCTGTACTTCATTTGCAACACGAGGATGAACAGGACAAAGATTTGGCTCTTGCTGATCATTGTCATCATTAGAAGGATTGTCTTTAGGATGAGCATTGTCTTCAGGTTGATCAGGTGCAGAGATGATGAGTTCCTCTTCGGGTTGTGCTTCAGACGGTATGCTTTCTCCAGTTCCCATAAGCTTGATGGATTCACTGGATGGAACTTCATCTAGCACATTTGGCAGGTGCTCTCTTTGCGAGCCGTTAGTCTCATCGAACCGCACATTCATAGTTTCAACCACTTTATAGTGAAAGAGGTTGAAGACTCTGTAGTAGTGCGAATCCTTTCCGTATCCAAGCATAAAACCTTAATGTGCTTTTGGTGCAAATTTTGAAGTGTGATGTGGATCCTTGATCCAGCACCTGGCACCAAATACTCTGAAGTAACTGACATTTGGCTTCTTACCAGTGAGGAGCTCATAGGATGTTTTGTTCAGAATCTTGTGAAGATAAACACGGTTGATGATATGGCATGCAGTATCAATGGCTTCTGGCCAGAACTTTCTTGGAGTCTTGTATTCATCGAGCATCGTCCGGACCATCTCAATGAGTGTTCTGTTCTTGCGTTCCACGATGCCATTCTTCTGCGGCGTGTACGGAGCTGAGAACTCATGAGTGATGCCCAAAGTATCAAGATAAGTGCCGAGGCCGGTGTTCTTGAATTTAGTGCCATTATCACTTCTGATGTGCTTGATCTTGACGCCATAGTTGTTCATGGCTCGATTGGCGAAGCGTCTGAAGACATCCTGCACTTTAGTCTTGTAGAGGATTATATGCACCCATGTATATCTTGAATAATCATCAACAATGATGAAGCCATAGAGACAAGCAGTAATAGTAAGAGTTGAGTAGTGAGTGGGGCCAAAGAGGTCCATGTGTAGCAGTTCGAAGGGTTGAGTCGTTGTCATGATTGTCTTCGAGGGATGCTTGGCCCTCATCATCTTTCCAGCTTCACAGGCACCGCATAAGTGATCCTTCTTGAACTTAACGCCCTCGATGCCTATGATATGCTTCTTCTTTGCAAGAGTGTGCAAATTCCTCATGCCAGCATGCCCTAGCCTCCGATGCCAGAGCCAGCATTCTGAAGCTTTTGCAAGAAGACATACGGCAAGCTGTGGTCCTACTGAGAAATCTACCATGTACAAATCATCTTTCCGATACCCTTCAAAGACTAGAGACTTGCCAGATTCCATTAGAACAAGGTAACGATATTTTCCAAACATCACAATCATGTTTAAATCGCAAAGCATTGAGATAGACATTAAGTTGAAACCAAGGGATTCAACAAGCATCACTTTATCCATGTGCTGATCCCTTGAGATTGCAACTCTACCTAGACCCAATACCTTGCTTTTACGAGTATCAGCAAATGTGATGTGAGTCTTGTCAGATGGACGTAAGGTTGAGTCCATGAGAAGACTTCGCTTGCCAGTCATGTGATTAGTACATCCACTATCAGTAATCCATTCTGAAGCAGCTGGTGTCATACCCTACAGTGCAGTTAGGGGGATAGGCTTCACGGAGAGAATTGTGAAGCATAAACATTTGACGAGCAAGTGGATTATGAAAGCTTAGATCGAGGTTAGGACTGATAGGGCAAGTAGCAAGCGACTCAGGAACAAAATACATAATAAGACCATTTGGGCATTTGATCTTGCGCCCTACAAGATGTTTAAGGTCCCCAACAATAGCTTCAGACGCATTCGATTTTCAGCTGGAGACCCTTCCCTGCCAAAAGTGTTAAGCTTTCTTAGCCACCCACATCTTCAAGGGTGGCTTCCAAGCAATGAGTCTAAGTGCAGCATCTGAGAACTTTGGCTTTGTAGCCCTAGCAAATAGTCTTGCAGGTGGACAATAGTACTCATAAGAATAAGCAGAGTAGTTCTTGGTCTTATGAACATGGCGGTTTGATGAAACGCGCTCATATTCATAGGCCTGAGTATGGTTTCTGAGGGAGTCCTGGATTAGGGGGTCTCCGGACAGCCGGATTATATCCTTTGGCCAGACTGTTGGACTATGAAGATACAAGATTGAAGACTTCGTCTCGTGTCCGGATGGGACTCTACTTGGTATGGAAGGCAAGCTAGGCAATACGGATATGTATATCTCCTCCTTTGTAACCGACCTTGTGTAACCCTAGCCCTTTCCGGTGTCCATATAAACCGGAGGGTTTTAGTCTGTAGGACAACAGACAATCATACCATAGGCTAGCTTCTAGGGTTTAGCCTCTCCGATCTCGTGGTAGATCAACTCTTGTAATACTCATATCATCAAGAATAAATCAAGCAGGACGTAGGGTTTTACCTCCATGAAGAGGGCCCGAACCTGGGTAAAACATCGTGTTCCCTGCCTCCTATTACCATCCGCCTTAGACGCACAGTTCGGGACCCCCTACCCAAGATCCGCCAGTTTTGACACCGACATTGGTGCTTTCATTGAGAGTTCCTCTGTGTCATCGTCGTTAGGCTTGATGGCTCCTTCGATCATCGTTAGCGATGCAGTCCAGGGTGAGACTTTTCTCCCTGGACAGATTTTTGTATTCGGCGGCTTCACACTGCGGGCCAACTCGCTTGGCCATCTGGAGCAGATCGAAAGTTACGCCCCTGGCCACCAGTTCAGGTTTGGAAGCTTAAACTACACGATTGATATCCGCGGAGACTTGATCTTTGACGGATTCGAGCCTCTGCCTTGTGCGTCACGCAGTCATGATGAGTACGATTTAGCTCTACCATCAGACAGCGTCCGGGAGATCGCACCGGCAGCCGCTCCGACCCTCAATTCGGAGCCAGTTGCGCCGTCCATGGATGGGTGGATAGACCCCGCCACGGAGGCCTTACCCTCAGCAGCGATCGAGCCGAACATCGACCTTACCCTGCACGAGAGCCGTGTTGTCAGACTGCCGGATCCTTCTCCGGCCATGGACTCCAAACCACCTACGTCCGTTCCTAGCGAATCCGATTGGGCACCGATCATGGAGTTTACCTCCACGGATATTTTTCAGCACTCGCCCTTTGGCGACATACTGAACTCATTAAGGTCTCTATCCTTGTCAGAAGAATCCTGGCCGAACTATGACCGGCAGGATTGGGATGCGGATGACGAAGAAATTCGCTGCCCACCCACCACCCACTTAGTAGCCACTGTCGACGACTTAACCGACATGCTCGACTTCGACTCCGAAGACATCAACGGTATGGACGACGATGCGGGAGATGAAGAGGAACCACTGCCCACAGGGCACTGGACAGCCACCTCATCATACGATATATACATGGTGGACACACCCAAAGAAGGCAATGGCAACGAGACAGCGGAGGATAACCCCTCCAAGAAGCAACCCAAGCGCCAATGTCAGCGGCGCCGCTCTAAGTCCCGCCAGAGCAAAAGTGGTGATACCGGCACAGGAGATAATAACACTCCGGATAGTGCCGAAGATGGCAACAATCTCCTCCAGCACGATTTGGGACAGGAGGATGGAGAGGCCAGCCCTCCAGAGAGAGCGGCAGATGGAGAGGCGGAGGATAATTACATGCCCCCTCCGAAGACGTGGCAAGCCTCGATCATGACGAATTCGTTGTGGCAGAGGATCCCGTCGAACAAGAGTGCTTCAAGCGCTGGCTTATAGCCACGACAAATAGCCTTAAGAAAAAGCAGCAGCAGCTTCAAGCTGATCAAGATCTGCTAGCTGACAGATGGACTGAAGTCCTGGCGGCCGAGGAATTTAAACTCGAACGCCCCTCCAAGAGTTACCCAAAATGCAGGTTGCTACCCCGACTAGAGGAAGAAGCGTATGATGCGGCTGATCGGCCACCCAGTGGCCACGACAGAGAGGCATTCCAGCCAAAAGCTCAGCCTGCACCCCGACGCCATTCAAATAAAAAGGCATGGGGAAATACGCCAGACCTGCGAGACATATTGGAGGACAAAGCAAAACATGCAAGATCGATTGTCGGGTGGTAGGTGCGACATATGCCAACGGGTGGCTTATCATTGTGGGAGCCAGTAAGACGTCGCCGGTGCCTGGAAACGGGATGAGGCGAAGACATGCACGCCGACAAATCTTACCCAGCTTCGGGGCTCTCCGTGGAGATAACACCCCTACTGCTGCTCTGCGAGGTCTCCGCATGGTCACTAGATGAACAAGTAGCTACACGGTGCTCCTTAAGCTGTTTGGCGAGAGGAGGAAGAAGGGCACGGCTTGCTCTCTTCTCCTCCCTATGTGGTGTCTGAAACTAACAGGGATTCATCTCTTTGCATGGATGCCCCGGGGGGTTTATATAGGCCTACCCCCCGGGGGTACAATGGTAATCCGGCTGAGCGCGGGGCCCAGCCGTCTATGTCTACGCTCTCCGGCTTCTGCGCCGGCTGCTGGGGCCCGCCGGCTAGTGGGTCCCACCGGCTGCCGGCTCCTTGGTCGACAAGCAGGCCCCATTGTCAGGGCCTTGTCGGCGGCTGGTTACTGTTGCTCAATCTTGGTGACGAGGGCTTCGCCGAGGTGGGCGTGGCTACAGTGCCGCCATCCGGCGGGTGATCGCTGTAGCCTCACCGCGTCTTGTCTCCTTAATGGGTGTCTTCTTCGAGGGAGGTGGCAAGCCGGCTGTGGGGAGCCGGCTCTATCTTGGGCCGACTGGGGGAGGTCTGGCCACCTTCGGGTGTCTCTCTGCCCGAAGGGGCCCACCGCCCGTGGGCCGTACTGGTAGCCCATCGTGGATGACATCGGGGTCAACGTGGCAACAGTGCTGCGCCGGACGGGTCATGGCCACCCGTACGACGCACTGTGCCAGGCGTGCTCCGGGATTCGGGGGTGGCAGGCTTCACTGTAGCCACGCCCCGTCACATCGCCGTTACGCGGATGCAGACTTCGAGGGTACGATCTTGACCTCTTTATGGGAGCCGGTTTCTTGGAGTCGGCCTTCCCGCAGCCGGCTTCTCGGAGCCGGCCCTCCCGCGGCTTCTCTTCATGAGGGCTGAAGTTGGGCCGTCTTTCGATAGCCGGCCTGGAGATAGCCGACAAGGAGGAGGCGGCCCTGTGTCTTGGATTCTTGAGGGCCGAATCGGCTCGTAATTTTTCAGAAGGGCCAGGGGGAGCCGGCTAGGCTACCCTTGGTTATTTACTCCGACAGTAGTCCCCGAAGCTGATCGAGCTTTGAGGCTGACAAAGGGACGAGAAGCTAGGTCAGCTTCCTATCCCGAGGGGCCGGCTTTGCTCGTACGCGCCATCTTCGGAAAAGCTCCGTTTCTCGTAGGCGGGAACGCGGGCCACGTGGTGAGGAAATCATGCCAACGCACGCGCGCGACGGGACGCCGCCGCAGGCCCGGGCCTGCCACTTGTAGGCCTCGGTTCGAGCGCGGATCTTCTGCGGCCCACATGGACCGCTCGCCTTCCCGCGGCGGTTTTATTCTGCCATCAAGGCACAATAATCGCGGGATGTGGGGGAGTGGGCGCAGTTGATCCCCACGCCCCCCCCACGCCGCACCTCCTTGGCTTCGTCGCGCGGTCTATAAGTAGGAGGAGGAGGGGGAGCAGCAGAGTCTCGCGCGCTCTCCCTCACTCCACCCCTTCTCGCCCTCCTTCTTCTTCTCTTCACCGCAACAACTCTTTGCCACGCCGTTCCGCCGTCGCCTCATCTTGCTCCCCGCCGCATCGCTCCCATGGCGCTGTTGAGCTCGTGGGATGGCTCCAACGTCCACGAGGACCACGTCGAGTTCCTCCGCCGGACGCGGTGTCTGCCCGGCGAGAACCTTGTGCAAGTTCGTCAAGCGCCGGCAAGGGAGATTTCGCCGGCACTGGAGGAGGGCGAGCGGGTGATCTTCCGCTCGCACTGCCTGCGCGGCTTCGGCCTCCCGGCGAGCGGATTCCTCCACGCCTTCCTCGAGTTCTACCACCTCCAGCCGCATCACCTCACGCCCAACGCAGTGATGCTGCTGTCGGCCTTCGTCACCCTGTGCGAGGGCTTTCTTGGAGTTCTCCCCACGCTCGAGCTCTGGGGGGAGTTCTTCCAAAGCAAGCTCGGCACCGTCGTCACGGGCGTGCCCGCCCCCTGCGGAGCCTTCATTGCCATGAGGCGGGCGAGCGAGAACAATCCGTTCCCGTCCATTCCGCTGATCCAGTCGGTGAAGCTGTGGCAGAAGTCTTATTTCTACATGAAGAACGTCGCCTAGCAAGGCGACTACGTCAACCTACCGGATTACGTAGCCGGCCCGCCGGCTGGGAGGCAACCTTCGTGGAGCTACCGGGCCAGGTCGCTGTCTCAGGCCGGGAACCCAGCCGTCTCCCGGCTTCAGGTGATGATCCAGTCGGAGGGCCTGACCGGAGCCGACTTGGTGGCCGCCTTCGTGGAGCGCCGGGTTCTTCCGCTCTAAGGCCGGCCTCACATGATTTGCCAAATGAGTGGCCGCTTCGACCCGTGCCGGCTGAGCACCAGGGAGATGCCTCACGCAGAGGTGTCTTACATGGTGAATTATGTCTCCAACTGCAAGCTCGCCGAGGATTGGCGATACGGCAAGGAGCCGTATTCCCATGCCAACCCGCCGCCTGTCGTAAGTTCTTTCTCCTTTTCTTCCTTTTGTAGCCGGCCTCATGATAGCCGACTCTTGATCAATTGGTTTGCCTTTTCCAGAACCCTCTTCTCCCGCCGACAGCCGGGGTCGCGGGGGTAGAGCGCCAGCTCCTCCCCGACCGCACGGTGGACGAAGCCGACGATCCGGACCTGGGAGCGGCCGCCATGGAAGATGCCATCGTGGGGGAAGGCAACGAGGCCGGAGGCGCGGGACTCGGGGCCAGCTTCGAGGACTGGCCGGATGACGACGAGGTCGAATTCGCCCGCACCGCCAGCCGGCGCCCGATCATCAAGGCGCGGGCTCGTCTGCCGTGCCGGCTGCCCGTGGCGGCGCGCAGAAGCGCCGGGCCGCGTCGACCTTCTTCGGCAGCCGGCCGAAAAAATCCAAGGTCTCCACGGCGGCGACCAAGCGGGATGAGGCGGCCGCGAAGGCGGCCCGCTTCCGCAAGGCGGTGAAGCAGCCGCAGGCGATCTCTGCGTAAGTCGTCGAATGTCTTGCGTATATATTTTTTGTCTTCTTCATCCGAAACTCTTCTAAACCTTTCTTTTCTTGCCGGACAGGGCGCCGCTTTCTCTCGAGCGAGGTCCTGGCGGCTCCGTAGTCGGGCCGACTGGAGGGTCCTCAAGCTCCCGCCGCGTGGATCCCCGCGCCGACCTTAAGGAGGCCATGGAGCGGAACGCGCGGGAGGCGGCGGAGCGAAGGACCGCCCAGGCGACGAAGGAGCAGGCCGACGCGGCGGCCAAGGCCCGGGCGAAGGCGGCAACCGCGGAGATGGAGGCGGAGGCCTCACACAACCGGCCTCCGCTGCTCGTTGTTCCCCTCCGCGCTGTGGCTCCCGACGTTCCCGTGCCCCCGTCGGAGGAGGTCGACCAAGGCCCACCGGTGATGGAGAGGCGGGAGGACCCCGTGAACTTCGTGGAGGAGGCGTCGCAGACGGCGCCGACTGGAGCGGGCCAAAGCGGCCAATCAGCTGCGGTGCCAGAGCAGCTGTCCAGGGGCGAGCCGGCGGCAGGGGCCGGCCTCGAGGTGCAGCCGGCATCGCGCCGGCGCGCAGGGGGTGGCGCCTCCGCGCCGGAACCGCACCGAGCAGCGGGCGCCAGCCAGACGGCGGAGGCCCTGGAGGCGGCCCGCGCCAGTACGTCCGAGTGGACTCCCAGTGGGGGGACGGGCGAGCTGAACGCGGCGGCCCAGGAGGTCCGGAACTGGCTTCAAGCTTAGGCCGCCTCGCTGCAGCGATACACTCAAGAGTTTCTCTCGACGCGGGCCGTCATCCGGGTGAGTCTTCTGGCCTTGGTTATTTTGTTCTTTCAATTTCTTCTGTGGGGGCGCGTCAGCGCACCCACTGGGTGTAGTCCCCGAGTTCCGAGCCGGCTGCTGCGCAGGCGGCTTGGAACTTACTAGGTTCTGACAACTTAACTTATCCTTGCTTCCTGTATAATCTTCCAGGAGTATCATAACCTTCGCGCAGCCGCCTTCAACTCCCAGGCTTAGGAGCTGGGCCGGAGAACTAAGGACCTGACCAGCAGTCGGAGTGCGTGTTTGTCTCGTTCATCTCCTGTGGGGGCGCGTCAGTGCACCCACTGGGTGTAGTCCCCGAGATTCGGGCCGACTGCTGAGCAGCCGGGCCGGATCTTCCTTGACGACTTCACCTTATTAATTTCCTTTCTCTTCATGCTTGCAGGGGCCAATGCCGACTTGAGGGGGCAGCTCAGCGAGGCACAGGCCGCCCTTCGCGCCAAGGAAACTGAGTATGACGCCTTGGTCCTGGAGCGTGACCGCCTGGCCAAGAAGCTGGCTGACAAGGAGGAGAGCCACAAGGCGGCCTTGAAAAAGGCACAGGATAACGAAGCCGCCCTGAAGGCCGAGTTCGAGACCGAAGCGGCGGGCTGGGCTGAGACCAGGCAAGCGCTGAATGAAGGCTTCGGCCGTATTGAGGATTTGTTCAATGGTAAGCTGCCTTCCTCGCTCCTTGCATGCCCTTGCCGCCTGATTTGTGTTCTGACTTGTGCTGCTTTTTATTCTCTGTGCAGACTACTTTCGCGGCTACTCCATCTTCGCTGCCCAAACCATCGAGGCCCATCGCGAAGCGCGCCGTCAGGCGGGGGCCGACATCGCCCAGATGCGAGTCGGACGCTTGAGGAGCAACTCTTGGCGGTCCAAGCGCGGCTGCAGCCGGCTCATCGTATGCTCCGCCGCCTCCAGCGCGCCGGGGCGCAGGTGTTGGCCGCCCTCTGGCCAAGCGAGACGATTCCCCGCACCCCGAGTCGGACTGCCGACTGGCTGGAAGTTGCGGTCGGCCGCTTTGAGGCTTGGAAAGCATCAGCGGCCCGGCTTGGAGCTGGGCGGGCGTTGGAGTTCGTCCGAGCTTGGTATCCGGGGCTGAACCTGGACCAGCTGCGCACCTGGCGGCTGGAGGCCGACGAAGAGCTGGAGGAGGTGCGGCCGGCTATCGCTCAGCGCGCTTCGATGATCGCCGAGTGTACTGACATCAGCGTCTTCATTCCTCAAATCAATGACGACGACGTTGCCCAGCCGGAGGAGTGGTTCGGGCCGGACCCGACAGCGGGTGAAGACTCGGCGGAGGAGATCGCCTCCAGCGATGAAGGCGAAGACGACGAAGGAGAGGAAGGCGAAGACGTTGAGCCGACCGGTGAAGCGGCCAGTCGGCCTCAGCCTGATCGTGCCTCCAGCAACGAGGCGCGTGCTAGCGTGCCCTCTGCGGGAGGCGGTGATCATGCCGAGGTTCGCCAGCCGGCCACTCCTTCAGCCGGCACTACCGTCTCCACCGACCTGCCCGACTCGCCAGTCGCTCCCTTGGCTTTGTCTGCCGTCCTTGTTTTTTCCTGCTTGTTGCCTTTTGAACAACTTTATCAAACTTGCGCAGTTCCACCCACTGGGGGTGTATTCAAACTATGTCGAATGCTGGCCTTCTGAAGGTCTTTTATGTAAATATTATTGCGTGTTTGGTTTCCATTCATGTATGCTTTTTATCCTTAGGCTGTTTCCTTTGCCGCCTTCCCCTTCTGGGAAGGCAAGTACTCGAGCTTTCTTAGATTGTAACGAGGTGAATGGAAGCCGGCCGGCCGGCTACTCTGGTAGCCGGTCGGCGATGGGAGAAAAACCGGCTTTTGTTATATTAGTCCGTTAGTCCCTAGCCGTTTTTCGTGTGGGCACCCGTTCCTGCCCCTAACTCTTGCCAGCCGGACAGCCGGTTCTTCGAACTGCGACTTTTGGCAAGAGAAGGCTTGGGAGCCGGCACACTACTTGTCTGACTGCGGGTAGGACTTCTAATATAACTCCAGGCGGCCAGTCCCCGGGCCGACTAGTCGAACCCGGTGCCGGACGGAAAAAAGTGAATGCAATGACAAGGCCATAAGCATGATACTTTTCATTCATAGAAAAAAGATGGCAGTCCCCGAGCTCTCCTCGGGGGGCCTATTGTCTCGTACTTAGTACAAAAATTAGCATGATACATATTGCATTTCAACTGTAAAACCTTCGGAGGAGGTTGGCGTTCCATGGTTGTTCTGACTCCTTGCCGGAGTCGTCTCTCTTTCGTGCCTTCGGCTTCTGCGCGTCGATCAGGTAGTAGGAGTCATTGCCTAAGGCTCTGCTGATGACGAAGGGGCCCTCCCAAGGGGCCGAGAGCTTGTGCTGGCCGGCTGTTCGCTGGATCAGCCGGAGCACAAGATCGCCCTCTTGGAAGGATCTTGGCTTAACCTTCCGGCTGTGGTAGCGGCGCAGGCCCTGCTGATAGATGGCGGACCGGCTGAGGGCTAACAGCCGGCCTTCTTCCAGCAGGTCGACGCCGTCTTCTCGTGCTTCCTTGGCCTCGGCTTCCGTGTACATGGTTACCCGAGGCGAGTCGAACTCGGTGTCAGTTGGGATGACCGCCTCGGCACCATATACGAGGAAGAAATGAGTGAAGCCGGTTGACTTGTTTGGTGTAGTGCGCAGACTCCAGAGGACAGCCGGTAGCTCATCGAGCCAACAGCCGGCTGAACGCTCCAGTGGTACGATCAGTCGGGGCTTGATGCCGGAGAGGATGAGGCCGTTGGCTCGCTCGACCTGGCCGTTTGACTGCGGGTGGTCGACGGACGCTAGGTCCAACCGGATGCCTTGCGTCGCGCAGAAACGTGCCAAGGCTCCCTTGGCGAAATTCGTGCCATTGTCGGTGATGATGCTGTGTGGCACGCCGTACCGAGTTGTTATATCTGCGATAAATGTCACGGCAGTCGGCCCATTCAGCTTCTTGATCGGCTTTGCCTCAATCCATTTGGTGAATTTGTCCACGGCGACAAGCAGATGTGTCATGCCGCCGCGCACCATCTTGAATGGGCCCACCATGTCCAGTCCCCAAACGGCGAAGGGCCAAGTGAGGGGAATGGTCTTGAGTGCTGAAGCCGGCATGTGTTTCTTGGAGCTGAAGAGTTGGCACCCTTTGCAATGTTTAACTAACTTCTTGGCGTCATCCAAAGCAGTCGGCTAAAAGAAACCATGGCAGAAGGCTTTGGCGATGAGTGATCTTGAGGCCGCATGGTGGCCGCATTCTCCTTGGTGGATGTCTCTGAGGATTGCAATGCCCTTCTCTTGCTCAACGCATCGCTGGAGGACTCCAGTGACACTATGCTTGATGAGTTCTCTGTTGACGATTGTGTATGCTCCGGCTCGGCGTTGGACTTGTCTTGCCTCTACTTCATCAGCCGGCAGATCTTGGTTTATTAGGAAGTTGAGGATGGATTGAGCCCATGACGGAGCTGCGACTTCTTCTATTGCCAAAACGGCTACTGCGACCAGGGCGGGCGGGCTGGGCGATGAAATGCTGGAGTCGGCCGCCGCCTGTTGTGTTGGTGTAGTCTCCGGACCGACTACCGCAGTCCCCGAGCCAGGTGAGGCAGTCCCCGGGTCGGGCGTAACTACGGAAGTCCCCGAGCCGCGTACTGATACCCCCTGGCCGACTATCGAAGTCCCCAGGTCACCTGCTTGGTTCTTCGAGCCGGCTGCGTCGGGGTCAGGCGGCACGAAGATGGAATCGGACTCTGGAGACGGTTTGATAGATGGCTTGAGGAGGCATTGTAGAGCGACACCGGTTGGTATTGCTTGCCGAATGGAGCCTATTCGAGCCAGGGCATCAGCTGGCTCGTTGTCGGCTCGTGGTACGTGGAGGAACTCGCATCCTTCAAAATACCCGCTGATCTGCTGAACGAGGAAGCGGTAGCTTGCCATATTTGCGTCCTTGGCATCCCAGTCGCCGGATGATTGCTGGACCACAAAGTCCGAGTCGCCATAACATAGGATCCGGCGAATGCTGAGTTCTTTGGCAAGCCGGAGCCCGTGTATGAGCGCCTCGTACTCGGCCACGTTGTTGGAGGCGGCAAAGTGAATTTGCAGCGTGTATCCAAGCTTGTCGCCTTTGGGAGAGGTGAGGATGACGCCGGCTCCCAAGCCGGTGCGCATCTTGGACCCATCGAAGTGCATGCGCCAATGAGTGGAGTCGGGAGCCGGCGGTAGGTACTGGGTCTCGGCCCAGTCGACGAGGAAGTCGGTCAATGCTTGGGACTTGATGGCGGTGCGCGGCTGGTAGAAGATCGTATAGGGGGCCAGCTCGATGGCCCATTTCGCCACCCGGCCGGATGCATCTCGACTGCCTATGATCTCGGCCAGCGGGGCGGTGCATACAACCGTGATGGGATGCTCTTGGAAGTAGGGCTTCAGCTTCTTGGCGGCGAAGTACATGCCGTAGCACATCTTCTGGTAGTGCAGGTAGTTCTGCTTCGAGGTAGACAGCACCTCGCTCAAATACTACACCAGCCTCTGGACCGGCTGGGCTCAGCCTTCTTCTGGGCGTTGGACTACGATGACGGTGCTGACCACCCGGCTGGTTGCAGCAATGTAGAGGAGCATGGGCTCTTTCTCAGTCGGCGCCGCCAGGACAGGCGGTGTGGCCAGCATCTTCTTCAGCTCGTGAAAAGCTTGATCGGCTTGGTCATTCCACTCGAAGTGGTTGGTCTTCTTCATGAGGCGGTAGAGGGGAAGAGCTTTCTCTCCGAGCCGGCTGATGAAGCGGTTCAGGGAGGCCAAGCATCCGGTAAACTTCTGGACGTCTCGAAGTTTGGTGGGAATCGCCATTCTCTCAATGCCCTTGATCTTTACTGGGTTGCATTCGATGCCATGTTCGGAGACCAGGAAGCCTAGGAGCTGGCCGGCTGGCACTCCGAACACGCATTTCTCGGGGTTAAGCTTGATTTGGAACCGGCGTAGGTTCTCAAATGTTTCCTTGAGGTCTTCCAGCAAGGTGCCGCGCTTCTCCGTCTTCACCACAATGTCGTCTACGTAGACGTGGGCATTTCTGCCGAGTTGCTGGAGGAGGCACTTCTGCATGCAACGCTGAAAAGTGGCACCGGCATTTCTCAAGTCGAATGTCATAGTCAGGTAGCAGAAGGCTCCGAATGGCGTGATGAAGGCGGTCTTCAGGCGGTCTGCCGGATCTAACTTTATCTGGTGATACCCTGAGTAAGCATCCAAGAAACTCAACAGCTCGCATCCAGCCGTGGAGTCTATCACTTGGTCAATCCTTGGCAGGGCAAAGGGATCTTTGGGGCAGGCCTTGTTGAGGCTCGTGTAGTCTATACACATGCGCCACTTGTTGTTCTTCTTTAGCACGAGGACCGGGTTGGCGAGCCACTCTGGAAAGAAAACTTCCATAATGAAGCCGGCTGCCAGAAGCCGGGCTATCTCCTCTCCCACAATCCTGCGTTTCTCCTCCGACAGTCGGCGGAGGGGTTGTTTGACTGGCTTTGCGTCTTCTCAGACGTGTAGTTTGTGCTCGGCGAATTCCTTCGGAACGCCCGACATGTCCTTGGGAGACCATGCAAAGATGTCCCGATTCTCACGGAGGAAATCGGCGAGCTCGCCTTCCTATTTGCTGTTTAGGTTTGCCCCGATGACGGCAAACCTCTCTGGGTGCTCGGGGTCAAGAGGTATCTTCTTCGTCTCCTTGGCCGGCTGGAAAGATCTTTGAGCATCATGCTCCTTGGGATCGGGGGACAAGGCCGACTGCTTGCCGGCCATGGCCACGACTCGGTCCAGCATCTTCTTTTCTTCGGCAATCACAAGGGACTCGGCCAGCCGACTGCTGGCTGCTGCGCACTCAGAGGACTTCTTGTAATCGCTGGCTATGGTGATGACGCCTTTGGTGCTCGGTATCTTCATCTTGAGGTATGCATAGTGGGGAACTGCCATGAACTTGGCCAAGGCGGGTCGGCCAAGCAATGCGTGGTAAGGGCTCTCCAGGTCCACCACTTCAAACCAGATCGCTTCCCGGCAGAAATGCTCTTTGTCCCCAAAAAGTACATCAATCTTGATCTTGCCAATGGGGGCGCAGGACAGGCCGGGTACGATACCATGGAACACAGTCCGGGTAGGCATGAGTTGCTTCGTCTTGACATTCAGCTTCTCCATGGTGTCACGGTATAGGATGTTGATGCTGCTCCCGCCGTCTATCAGCACGCGGGAGAATCGGGCAGCGCGTCTATCCGTTGCAAGGGTGGCATCCAAAACCAACGCATAAGAGCCGGGAGACGGCATCACCTCTGGGTGGTCGGTCCGGCTCCAGCTGATAGGTTTTTCTGACCAGTACATGTGCTCGGCGGGGTTGGCACCAACCATGCTGACTTCTTGGTGCTCTCGGCGCTTGCTGCGCCGGTCTTCGGGCTGACTTGTAAAGATGACATAGGCGACATGCTCGTCGGGGAACTCATCGTGCACGGCTCCGACTGCGGGCCGAGCGGCCGGCGGCTGCGGAGCCAGAGGCGGCGGACCGGCAGGCGGAGGTGGTGCGAGCCCTTCGCCTTTAGAGATTCGGGTGAGCCAGTGGCACTTCCGGGTCGTGTGGTTGGACGGCTTCGCGCCGCTGTGGAACTTGCACGGGGCGTCGAGAGTCTGCTCTTAGGAGAAGGCCGGCTGTCAAAACGGCTTGCCGCCCCTCTGCTTCTTGGGTGCGGGCCGCGCTTCGGGCTGCTCGTCTTCGACTGTGGCCACCTGCCGACTGGTGGAGGGCGGCACCGGGCCCTTGCGCTTGTGGTCGTTCTGGTGTGGGAATCGGCCGGAGTCCCCAGCCGGCGTCTTGAGCACCGGGTTGAGTACCTTTCCGGACGCGTCTACCCGGAGTTCGGTCTTCATCGAGGAGTCGGCGGTGGCGTACTTGTCCGCTATGATCAGAAGCTCGTCGAGGGTAGTCGGCTCATCGCAGAGGAGCTTGTGCTTGAGGAGGGTGCCTTCTCGGCACCCGGCAGTGAAGTATTCTATGGCTTGCACCTCGTGCACCCCTTCGCAAGAGTTGCGGAGCTCGGCCCAACGCGTGAGGTAGTCGCGAGTGGACTCGGCGGGGCCTTGCACGCACAAGGACAGCTGTCTGGGCTTGGGAGCCCGCTTGTAGGTGCTGGTGAAGTTGCGGACGAAGGCTTCTGTGAAGTCTAGCCAGCTGTTGATGCTGTATGGCTTGAGGCTGTTGAGCCAGGTCCGCGCCGTGCCCTGCAGCATGAGGGGCACGTACTTCACGGCAACGCGCCTGTTGCCGTTGGCTATGTTAACCGCCGTGGAGTAGTCGATCAACCAATCTTCCGGCTTCACGGAGCCGTTGTACTTGGGTGTGTCTCTTGGGAGCGAGAACCCTTTGGGGAAAGGCTCGTCGCGGATGCGGGGGCCGAAGCAAGGCAAGACGACATCGTCTTCTTCTTCTAGCGCCAGGGATCACGCCAGGCGGTCGATCCGATGGCGGGCATCGTTCTCGCCGACTCCTTCGTGGCGACCTAGCCGGCCGCTGAGAGTCGGATGCGCAATAGGCGGCGGGGTAGGATATCTCTCTCCACGGGGCCGAGGCGGAGGCGGGTTGCCCCGCCACTCCACGGCCCGGGGGTGGCCTTCTGCATCTCGCTCGATGGAGATTCGGGTTCGGCTGGCAGCCGGTTCTTTCTCGTGCCGCGCGCAGGTTTTACCCGTAGTCGGCGTCCGAGATGTCGCGCCATGATCTCGGCGCGGGGGAGGGCTTTCCGCGCGGGCGTCGGCTTCGTGCCGCTGCGCGGCTGCATCGATCAGCTGCTGGATGCGTCGGGTCATGTGGGGGAGTTCTTCGGCCCCCAGTCCATCTAGCTCGTCTACGGCCGCCTGGGCGGCGTGCAGGTTCTCGAGTGGAGTAGCGTAGACTGGGCGGTCGACTCCTAGCGTATCGGCGACGACAGCGCCGCGCTGTCTGACAATGCCGGCCCGGCTAGGCCCGCCTGGGGGCGGCGTGCCAAAGGCGGCGCGGTCCGCCTCGCGTTGGTGGGCCTCAGCGAGGCGTTTCATGGAAACCAACTTCCGGCCCTCCGCGAGGAGGGCAAGGCGGCGAGCTTCCAGTGCTTCAGCGTCGGCATCGACCGGGAGGGGATGAACAAGTCATGGACCACTGCGTGCGGGGCGTCGTGGGCGCTCTCGTCAGAAGCGCCGCTGTGGCCGATGACCATCACCTCGGTGGTGACAGCGTCACAGCCATCGGCCCGGGGAAGCGGGTCATTGTAGATCGCGACGTTGCTGGGGAACGCGTCGAGTGAGGCCGTGTCGGAGTCGACAGGCATCGGATCGGTGGAGCCAACCGACTCCAAGTCCACGGCAGGCTCGCCGGAGACGTGGAGCTGGCCGAGGAGGTTGACGAGGTGGTCGGTGCCCGCGTCGGAGGCGAGCTTGTCAGAGATGAGAGTCTTGTCAAGGAGATCGGCGAGGCTGCTCGCCGCACAGATGTTGGTGACGCCTTGTAGCTCGTCGTGGCAAGCGCCATCGGGCGTGCCGGGCTGGCAACGCTCGCGGGGGAGGAAGAGGGTTCCCGTCCAGAACAGGTCTCCGGACGGCGGTGCACCTGGCCCCACGGTGGGCGCCAAATGTCAGGTGGTAGATGCTACATATGCCAACGGGTGGCTTATCATTGTGGGAGCCAGTAAGACGTCGCCGGTGCCTGGAAACGGGATGAGGCGAAGACATGCACGCCGGCGAATCTTACCCAGCTTCGGGGCTCTCCGTGGAGATAACACCCCTACTGCTGCTCTACGGGGTCTCCGCATGGTCACTAGATGAACAAGTAGCTACACGGTGCTCCTTGAGCTGTTTGGCGAGAGGAGGAAGAAGGGCACGGCTTGCTCTCTTCTCCTCCCTATGTGGTGTCTGAAACTAACAGGGATTCATCTCTTTGCATGGATGCCCCGGGGGGTTTATATAGGCCTACCCCCCGGGGGTACAATGGTAATCCGGCTGGGCGCGGGGCCCAGCCGTCTATGTCTACGCTCTCCGGCTTCTGCGCCGGCTGCTGGGGCCCGCCGGCTAGTGGGTCCCACCGGCTGCCGGCTCCTTGGTTGACAGGAAGGCCCCACTGTCAAGGCCTTGTCGGCGGCTGGTTACTGTTGCTCAATCTTGGTGACGAGGGCTTCGCCGAGGTGGGCGTGGCTACAGTGCCGCCATCCGGCGGGTGATCGATGTAGCTTCACCGCGTCTTGTCTCCTTAATGGGGCGTCTTCTTCGAGGGAGGTGGCAAGCCGGCTATGGGGAGCCGGCTCTATCTTGGGCCGACTGGGGGAGGTCTGGCCGCCTTCGGGTGTCTCTCTGCCCGAAGGGGCCCACCGCCCGTGGGCCGTACTGGTAGCCCGTCGTGGATGACATCGGGGTCAATGTGGCAACAGTGCTGCGCCGGACGGGTCATGGCCACCCGTACGGCGCACTGTGCCAGGCGTGCTCCGGGATTCGGGGGTGGCAGGCTTCACTGTAGCCACGCCCCGTCACATCGCCATTACACGGATGCAGACTTCGAGGGTACGATCTTGACCGCTTTATGGGAGCCGGTTTCTTGGAGTCGGCCTTCCCGTGGCCGGCTTCTCGGAGCCGGCCCTCCCGCGGCTTCTCTTCATGAGGGCTGAAGTTGGGCCGCCTTTCGATAGCCGGCCTGGAGACAGCCGGCAAGGAGGAGGCGGCCCTGTGTCTTAGATTCTTGAGGGCCGAATCGGCTCGTAATTTTTCAGAAGGGCCAGGGGGAGCCGGCTAGGCTACCCATGGTTATTTACTCCGACATCGATCTACGGATCACGAGGGCGCGCCACTACGCGAGACAATAATCATCACGCCGGATACAGCAAAAGTAAATCCGGTCGGGCCGAACACAGCGGGCAAGACTCATTGGAGCTGCGTCGCGATATAGCCCAGTACAGAGGCGCCGCACACCCCTTATGCTTCACAGACGAAGTAATGGATCATCAAACCCCAGAGGGTTTCAAACCCGTAAATATAGAATCATACGACGGCACGACAGATCCTGCGGTATGGATCGAGGATTTCCTCCTGCACATCCACATGGCCCGCGGTGATGACCTACACGCAATCAAATACCTCCCACTCAAACTTAAAGGACCAGCTCAGCACTGGCTCAACAGCTTGCCAGCAGAGTCCATTGGTTGTTGGGAAGATCTGGAAGCCGCATTCCTCGATAACTTTCAGGGCACCTATGTGCGACCACCAGACGCCGATGACCCGAGCCATATAATTCAGCAGCCAGAGGAATCGGCCAGGCAATTTTGGACACGGTTCCTAACAAAGAAAAATCAAATCGTCGACTGTCCGGATGCAGAGGCCCTAGTGCTACGTCTTGAGCTTGCGTTGGTTTTCCCCGAAGAGGAAGGGATGATGCAGCAGAGTAGCGTAAGTATTTCCCTCAGTTTTTGAGAACCAAGGTATCAATCCAGTAGGAGCCCACGCTCAAGTCCCTCTTACATGCACAAAGCAATAGCTACTCGCAACCAACGCGATTAGGGGTTGTCAAGCCCTTCACGGTCACTTACAAGAGTGAGATCTGATAGATATAATATTTTTGGTATTTTTGATATAAAGATGCAAAGTAAAAAGTAAATACAAAGTAAAAAGCAAAACAATATTAAAGTGATGGAGATTGACATGATGAGAATAGACCCGGGGGCCATAGGTTTCACCAGTGGCTTCTCTCAAGAGCATAAGTATTCTACGGTGGGTGAACAAATTACTGTTGAGCAATTGATAGAATTGAGCATAATTATGAGAATATCTAGGCATGATCATGTATATAGGCATCACGTCTGTGACAAGTAGATCGAAACGATTCTGCATCTATTACTATTACTCCACTCATCGACCGCTATCCAGCATGCATCTAGAGTATTAAGTTAGAAACAGAGTAACACTTTAAGCAAGATGACATGATGTAGAGAGATAAATTCATGCAATATGAAATAAACCCCATCTTGTTATCCTCGATGGCAACGATACAATACGTGCCTTGCTGCCCCTTCTGTCACTGGGTAAGGACACCGCAAGATTGAACCCAAAGCTAAGCACTTCTCCCATGGCAAGAACTACCAATCTAGTTGGCCAAACCAAACGGATAATTCGAAGAGACTTGCAAAGATAACCAATCATACATAAAAGAATTCAGAGAAGATTCAAACATTATTCATAGATAGACTTGATCATAAACCCACAATTCATCGGTCTCAACAAACACACCGCAAAAGAAGATTACATCGAATAGATCTCCACAAGAGAGGGGGAGAACTTTGTATTGAGATTCAAAGAGAGAGAAGAAGCCATCTAGCTACTAACTATGGACCCAAAGGTCTGAGGTAAACTACTCACACTTCATCGGAGGGGCTATGATGATGTAGAAGCCCTCCGTGATGACGGCCCTCTTCCGGCGGAGCTCCGGAACAGGCCCCAAGATGGGATCTCGTGGATACAGAAAGTTGCGGCGGTAGAATTAGGTTTTTGGCTCCTGTTCTGATCGTTTGGGGATACGTGTGTATATATAGGAGGAAGGAGTACGTCGGTGGAGCACCGAGGGGCCCACAAGGCAGGGGGCGTGCCCTAGGGGGGCGCCCCCCACCCTCGTGACCTCCTCTTTGATCCCTTGCAGTAGGGTCCAAGTCTCCTGGATCAAGTTCGGTGAGAAAATCACGTTCCCAAAGATTTTATTCCGTTTGGACTCCGTTTGATATTCTGTTTATCCGAAACACTGAAATAGGCAAAATACAGCAATTCTGGGCTGGGCCTCTGGTTAATAGGTTAGTCCCAAAAACAATATAAAAGTGGAAAATAAAGCCCAATATAGTCCAAAATAGTAGATAATATAGCATGGAGCAATCAAAAATTATAGATACTTTGGAGACGTATCAGGCATCCCCATGCTTAATTCCTGCTCGTCCTCGAGTAGGTAAATGATAAAAAGAGAATTTTTGATGCGGAGTGCTACTTGGCATAATTTCAATGCAAATCTTCTTAATTGTGGTATGAATATTCAGATTAGAAAGATTCAAGACAAAAGTTTATGTTGACATAGAAAAATAATAATACTTCAAGCATACTAATAAAGCAATTATGTCTTCTCAAAATAACATGGCCAAAGAAAGTTATCCCTACAAAATCATATAGTCTGGCTATGCTCCATCTTCCCCACACAAAGTATTTAAATCATGCACAACCCCGATGACAAGCCAAGCAATTGTTTCATACTCTAACTTTTTCAAAAAAATTCAATCTTCACGCAATACATGAGCGTGAGACATGGATATAACACTATAGGTGGAATAGAATGGTGGTTGTGGAGAAGACAAAAAGGAGAAGATAGTCTCACATCAACTAGGCGTATCAACGGGCTATGGAGATGCCCATCAATAGATATCAATATGAGTGAGTAGGGATTGCCATGCAACGGATGCACTAGAGCTATAAATATATGAAAGCTCAACAAAAGAAACTAGTGGGTGTGCATCCAACTTGCTTGCTCATGAAGACCTAGAGCAAATTGTGGAAGCCCATCATTGGAATATACAATCCAAGTTCTATAACGTAAAATTCCCACTAGTATATGAAAGTGACAACATATGAGACTCTCTATATGAAGAACATGGTGCTACTTTGAAGCACAATATATGAGACTTGCTATATCATGGTGCTACTTTGAAGCACAAGTGTGGAAAAAAGGATAGTATCATTGCCCCCTTTTTTGGGGCCTTTCTTTTTTTCTTTGGCCTTTCTCTTTTTTTATTTGGGACAATGCTCTATTGAATGATGATCATCAGACTTCTGTTTATTTACAACTCAATGATTACAACTCGATACTAAAACAAAGTATGACTCTATATGAATGCCTCCGGCGGTGTACCGGGATATGCAATGAATCAAGAGTGACAAGTATGAAAGAATAATGAATGGTGGCTTTGCCACAAATACTATGTCAACTACATGATCATGCTAAGCAATATGACAATGATAGATGTGTCATGATGAACTAGATGGTGGAAAGTTGCATGGCAATATATCTCGGAATGGCTATGGAAACGCCATAATAGGTAGGTATGGTGGCTGTTTTGAGGAAGGTATATGGTAGGTGTATGATACCGGCGAAAGTTGCGCAGTATTAGAGAGGCTAGCAAGGGTGGAAGGGTGGGAGTGCGTATAATCCATGGACTCAACATTAGTCATAAAGAACTCATATACTTATTGCAAAAATCTAGAAGTTATCAAAGCAAAGTATTACACGCATGCTCCTAGGGGGATAGATTGATAGGAAAAGACCATCGCTCGTCCCCGACCGCCACTCATAAGGAAGACAATCAATAAATAAATCATGCTCTGACTTCATCACATAACGGTTCACCATACGTGCATGCTACGGGAATCACAAACTTCAACACAAGTATTCTTTAAATTCACAACTACTCAACTAGCATGACTTTAATATTATCACCTCCATATCTCAAAACAATTATCATGCTTCAATCTTTTCTTTGTATTCAACACACTCAAAAGAAAGTTGCACAAATCTTGAATACCAAGCATATTATTATTAGGCAAATTACCATGCTATTAATAGACTCTCAAATTAATTTAAGTGAAGCATGAGAGATCAATAGTTTCTTTAAAACGAATCCACCACCATGCTCTAAAGGGTGTAAGTGAAGCACATAGAGCAAAATTATCTAGCTCAAAAGATATAAGTGAAGCACATAGAGCAAAACTACTTAGCTCAAAAGATATAAGTGAAGCACATAGAGCAAAACTACTTAGCTCAAAAGATATAAGTGAAGCACATAGAGTATTCTATCAAATTCCAAATCATGTGTGGCTCTCTCAAAAGGTGTGTACAGCAAGGATGATTGTGGTAAACTAACAAGCAAAGACTCAAATCATAAAAGACCCTCCAAGCAAAACACATATCATGTGGTGAATAAAAATATAGCTCCAAGTAAAGTTACCGATAGAAGTAGACGAAAGCGGGGATGCCTTCCGGGGCATCCCCAAGCTTTGGCTTTTAGGTGTCCTTAGATTCTCTTGGGGGTGCCATGGGCATCCCCAAGCTTAGGCTCTTGCCACTCCTTATTCCATAATCCATCAAATCTTTACCCCAAACTTGAAAACTTCACAACACAAAACTTAAAGTAGAAAACTCGTGAGCTCCGTTAGCGAAAGAAAACAAAAGACCACTTCAAGGTACTGTAATGAACTCATTCTTTATTTATATTGGTGTTAAACCTACTGTATTCCAACTTCTCTATGGATTATAAACTATTTTACTAGCCATAGATTCATCAAAATAAGCAAACAACACACGAAAAACAGAATCTGTCAGAAACAGAACAGTCTGTAGTAATCTGTAGCTAGCGCAAGATCTGGAACCCCAAAAATTCTAAAATAAATTTCTGGACGTGAGGAATTTATCTATTAATAATCTTCAAAAGAATTAACTAAATAGCACTCTCCAAATAAAAATTACAGCAGTTCTCGTGAGCGCTAAAGTTTCTGTTTTTTACAGCAAGTTCAACAAGACTTTCCCCAAGTCTTCCCAACGGTTCTACTTGGCAAGAACTCTAATTAAACACAAAAAACACAACCAAAACACAGGCTAAATAATTTATTTATTACTAAACAAGATCAAAAATCAAGGAATAAAAATAAAATTGGGTTGCCTCCCAACAAGCGCTATCATTTAACGCCCCTAGCTAGGCATAACAAGCAAGGATAGATCTAGGTATTGCCATCTTTGGTAGGCAATCCATAAGTGGCTCTCATGATGGTTTCATATGGTAATTTTATTTTATTTCTTTGACAGTGTTCCATGCCCTTTTTACTGGAAATTGAAATCTAATATTCCCTTCCTTCATATCAATAATCGCACCAACCATTCTAAGGAAAGGTCTACCAAGAATAATAGGGCAAGAAGGATTGCAATCTATATCAAGAACAATGAAATCTACGGGCACATAATTCCTATTTGCAACAATAAGAACATCATTAATTCTTCCCATAGGTTTCTTAATAGTGGAATCCGCAAGATGCAAGTTTAGAGAGCAATCATCAAAATTACGGAAATCTAGTAAATCACACAAAGTCTTGGGAATAGTAGAGACACTAGCACCCAAATCACACAAAGAATAAAACTCATGATCTTTAATTTTAATTTTAATAGTTGGTTCCCACTCATCATAGAGTTTTCTAGGGATAGAAACTTTCAACTCAAGTTTTTCTTCATAAGATTGCATCAAGGCATCAACAATATGTTCGGTGAAGGCTTTATTTCGACTATAAGCATGTGGAGAATTTAGCACGGATTGCAACAAGGAAATACAATCAATCAAAGAGCAACTTTCATAATTAAATTCCTTGAAATCCAATATAGTGGGTTTAGCAACATCTAGATTTTTTATTTCTTTCAATCCTACTTTCATCAATTTCATCATTAAGATCTAAACACTCTGAATTTTTAGAACGCCTTCTAGGTAAAGGAAGATCATATTCAGTTTCATCAAGATTCATATTGCAAAATAAAGATTTAATAGGAGACACATCAATAACTTTTAGATCTTCATCTTGATTTTCATAGGTATTGGAAGAACACGCTTTAATAAAGGCATATTTGGAAGCACGCATCCTAGCGGTTCTTTCCTTACACTCATCAATTGAAATTCTCATGGCTTTTAGAGACTCATTGATATCATGCTTAGGTGGAATAGATCTAATTTTCAAAGAATCAACATCAAGAGCAATTCTATCAACGTTCCTAGCCAAATCATCAATCTTAAGCAATTTTTTTCAATCATAGCATTAAAATTCTTTTGCGAAGAAATAAATTCTTTAATATTAGATTTAAAATCAGAGGGCATCTTATTATAATTTCCATAAGAGTTGTTGTAAGAATTCCCATAATTATTAGAAGGATTACTAGGATATGGCCTAGGATTAAAATTCCCTCTATAAGCATTGTTACCAAAATTATTCCTACCAACAAAATTCACACCCATAGGTTCATTGTTATTCTCAATCAAAGTAGACAAAGGCATATCATTAGGATCAGAAGAAACACTCTTAGTAGCAAATAATTTCATAAGTTCATCCATCTTTCCACTCAACACATTAATTTCTTCTATCGCATGCACTTTTGTATTAGAAGTTCTTTCAGTATGCCATTGAGAATAATTAACCATAATGTAAGTGCATCTAGTGCCACCCCTAGTTGGTTTTGGAGTATTGACGGCAAACCTAGTTGAGGGACAAATGTGTTTGTGAGAATTGCAGGATAACACAGGTAGAAGTCCCTCATTGATTCGGTTTTCCTACCAGAGATGACCCCTAAAAATGTATGAAGACATTGAAGTCAAAGGTGGTATATAAAGATATTCACATTGAAGACTATGACAAGAGAAGACACCACATGAAGCCTATGGAGCTCGAAGACTTAGATCTTTCGTAGTTCTCTTTCTTCTGTGTTGAGTCATAGGAACCACCGTACTGTTAAGTGGGGTCCAAGAGAACCAGTCAGAATGACTGATGTGATGCTTAAACAAAACCTATGTCTTCGAGTGAAGAATTTGAGGGCGAATCTTGTCCAGAGTCGGGCAAGTCAGCTTTGCTTGAAGCCCAAGTAAAGTTGCCGTGTGAGTTTGAAATCTGACCGTTGGAACACGTGTCAGTTCCTTAGTGACCCAGGGTCATTTCGGACAAATCAGGCCGGGTTGCCAAGTGGCTATAAATAACCCACCCCCTACAACCATAAACGGTTGGCTGCTCAGATTCAGAGTACGACTTCTGTCGTTTGAGAGCAACCCACCTCGAAGCCTTTGAGAGAGAATTCCTTGCGAGGATAAAGCCCTAACCACCCAGAGCCAAAGAGAATTAGGCATCACTTAAGTCTTCTTGTCTGTGTGATCTGAAGACTTATTACACTTGAGGACTGTGCATCCTCCAGCCGGGCCAAGAGACATTGTGGATTGCAGGTGAACGAAGTCTGTGAAGGTTTGGGAGTCTACCTTGAAGACTTACCAGAGTGATTGGGCGAGGTCTGTGTGACCTTAGCTCAAGGGGAATAAGGTGAGGACTGGGTGTCCTGAGCTGCGTGTTCAGGACTGGGTGTCCGGGACTGTGTGTCCTAAGGTTTAAATACCTAGCCGCCCTAACCAGACGTACAGTTGTCACAGCAACTGGAACTGGTCCAACAAATTGTTGTCTTCAGCGAGTCACTGGTTTCATCTTCCCTTCCCTTTACTTACTGTTACTCCTTGTGAAGTCATTGTATGTTCGCACTATCTTTTGTCTTCACTGAGTGACTGCGTGTTCTGCGTGGCTTCACAATATCTTCCTACCTGATCCTTACTACATTGCTGCTATTAGTCATTGTGCTTTCACTCTATTGAATACTTGACTATGGCTTGCCTAGTGTAGTCTACCTTCCGCTGCAGGGTAATAGGTTCATTTCTATTGTTTGTCTTCATAACTTCCACGTTTTGAAGACTTTCATAAAAATCGCCTATTCACCCCCCCTCTAGTCGATATAACGCACTTTCAATTGGTATCAGAGCAAGGTGCTCCCTTGTTCTATGTGATTCGGTTTAACCAGCTGGAGTTTTAGCTATGTCGACTGCAGGGATAATTAAAGTCTCCGCTGTGTGCCCCGTCTTCGATGGAACTGAATATCCCTACTGGAAGAATATGATGCGCATGCATCTTGAAGCCATTGACGTCGACCTATGGTATGTCGTCAAGAACGGCGTTCCCAAGGCTGGAGAAGGTGTCACTGCTGCTGATGTCAAGAAGTTCGTTCAACTGGACTCTACTGCCAAGAATATCATCTGTGGTCATCTGACCAAAGGACAATATGGCCGTGTGAGTGCTTTGGAAACATCTAAGCTGGTCTGGGACTGGCTCTCCAAGGTCAATGAAGGCGTCTCAACCCAGAGAGATCAGAGAATCAGTGTCCTTCGCAACCTCTTCAACCGCTTCAAGCGAAATGACAATGAGAATGTCCAGCTCACATTTGACCGACTCACTGACATCACAAATGAGCTTCAAGCCCTCGGCGCTACTGAGATCACCAAACATGAAGTCGTCAAGACACTACTGAGATCACTTGATAGTTTGTTTGACATCCTAGCCCTGATGATTCAAGAACGTCCTGATTTCAAGACACTCGATCCGTCTGACATACTTGAGAGGCTCAACACACATGTGTTTCAGCTTTCTGAGAAAAGAGATATCTACGGTCCAAACTATGGGCAAACTCGTGCCTTGAAGGCAAAAGCTGTCTCCTCATCTGAAGAAGAATCTGACAGCAGTTCGGATGATCCTGAAGACATTGGAAGGGAACTTGCTATGCTTGTGAAGAAGTTCCAGAAATTCACCAAGAAGAAAAGTTTCAGAAAGTCTTCCCGATCAAGCTCAAGGAATGATGAAGCTTCTGCTCACGACTAGAAGAAGAAAACATGTCACAAGTGCAAGAAACCTGGCCACTTCATCTCTGAGTGTCCGCAGTGGGACAATGAGAACAAAAAGAAGAAGAAGAGCAAGGAATATGACTCTGACGACAAGAAGAAGAAGAAATACTCAAAGTCTTCTTCCAAGTCTTCCTCAAAGTCTTCATAACACAAGAAGAGCTCATCTGGCAAGGCACGTGCGTTTGTTGGCAAGGAAATGGATTCAGAGGAGGAATCCGCTTCTGAGGAGGCGGAGGTGGAGTCTGAGGAGGAGTCCGATTCAGGCGTCGCAAGTCTGGCTACAACATACGTTGCCAAGTCCATCTTCAACACTGAAGACAATGACTTCATCACCAACACTGATGCAAATGAGAAGGACTACTCTGCTCCTACCTACTGCTTCATGGCACGTGGTGCCAAGGTAAACACATGCACTACCCACCTAGTGACCATGACTCTGATTGTGGTTCAAGACCAAGCTACAAAACACTTGCTAAAATTGCAACTGAACAACAGAAAGCCATGGAACATATTCAAAAACTGTTAGACAAAAGCGATGATCTGTTGGGTGCTGAAATGACTCGATCTGAGTCCTTAATTGAAGAAATAAAAAATCTTCACGTTAAGTATGAGGAACTTGAAAGTCTTCATGAAACGCTCTCAACAACTCATGAAAAGCTCTCCTATGATTATCTTCAAAGGAAGCAAGATCTTGAAAAATTGAGGGCAGCTCATGAAGATCTTCAAAAGGAAAACGAGTAACTCCGTGCCGAACAGATCAGTTCCGCTCAGGAAGGATTTGAACCACCATGTCTTAAATGCATTGAGCGTGATAATGCTACTTCTATTGCTGAATGTTATACTGCTACTACTGTTGCAATATCTTCAACTGTTGATGTGGTAACTAACCCCTCTTCTGAGGATACCACTGCTATTGCCGATGAGAATGCTAGGTTGAAGACATTGCTTGAAACAGGGATGTACAAAAGTCTTAAAGGGCATCAGACACTATGTGATGTCCTCAAAAAGCAGATTTCGAACCGAAACCCGAGGAAAGAGGGTGTTGGGTTCGTAAGGAAAATGAATGCTGATGGCTCTTACTGGAAACCTGAGCAGTACCCCAAAACCACGTGGGTTGCTGCAAAGGAACCTTCAGCAGATCCATCCAATCTATCTGGCTTCACTTGTGCTAACCCCATTATCATTGATGAATCCTTTGATGCAAACTATAAACTGTTTAAGAATTAGAATGGTGAAGTGTTTGCCAGGTACATTGGTACTAACTAGAGGAATGGACCGCCTATGAAGAAGATCTGGGTTCCTAAAAGGTGTCTGGAGAATCTTCCTGTGAATGTCATCATGACACCTCATGTGAAGAAGACAAACCTCAGACCAAAGGATTCATACGGTCCAAAGGCTTCATACAGACAGAGGACTCACCTGAGTCGCACTAATGCAAATGTTTTGCAGGGAAACCATAGTCAGGCCTATGAATATGAGAGCGGTTCATCAAACCGCCATGTTCATAAGACCAAGAACTATTCTGCTTATTCTTATGAGTACTATTGTCCGCCTGCACCCGGTCCACTCGGTCCACTCACTCATTCAAGGGCAACTCAGCTAGCAAATTTCTGTGGGCACTTCGCATTCGTCTCAATAACAGAACCCAAGAAAGTTGAAGAAGCCTTCATGGAACCTGAATGGATTCAAGCTATGCAAGACGAGCTTCAACAGTTTGAGCTGAATAATGTATGGGAACTGGTCAAGCGTCCCGATCCCCGGAAGCACAACATAATAGGCACCAAATGGATATACCGCAACAAGCAAGATGAGCATGGTCAAGTTGTCAGAAACAAAGCTCGTCTCGTTGCTCAAGGATATACTCAATTGGAAGGCATTGACTTCGATGAAACATTTGCTCCTGTGGCTCGACTTGAAGCCATACGCATACTGCTGGCCTATGAAAATCATCATAACATACTTCTATATCAAATGGATGTGAAGAGTGCTTTTCTCAATGGCAATATTGAAGAAGAAGTGTATGTTGCACAACCGCCTGGCTTTGAAGATCCAAAACATCTTGACATGGTATACAAGCTCAACAAGGCACTGTATGGCCTCAAACAAGCCCCTCGGGCCTGGTATGACACACTCAAATACTTCCTGAAGAGCAAAGGCTTCATACCTGGTTCCCTCGACCCCACTCTCTTCACGGAGACACATGATGGAGAACTGTTTGTGTGCCAAATATATGTGGATGACATTATCTTCGGCTGCACCAATCAGAAGTACAGTGAAGAGTTTGGATATATGATGCAAGAGCAATATCAGATGTCCATGATGGGAGAGCTGAAGTTCTTCCTCGGTCTCCAAATACGACAGCAACGCAACGGCATCTTCATATCTCAAGAGAAGTATCTCAAAGATTGCCTGAAGAAGTTCGGTATGCAAGACTGCAATGGCTTCACGACGCCAATGCCAGCCAAGCATCATCTGGGTCCTGACGACAATGGTAAAGAGTTCGATCAAAAGGTATACCGCTCCATGATTGGTTCTTTCCTTTATCTATGTGCATCTAGGCCAAATATTATGCTTAGTGTTTGCATGTGTGCTCGATTCCAAGCGGCACCAAAGGAGTCGCATCACTTAGCTATGAAGCGAATTCTTCGATATTTGGCTCACACCCCAACTCTAGGATTATGGTATCCAAAGGGCTCAGAGTTTGATCTGGTTGGATTCTCGGATGCTGATTATGCTGGTGACAAAGTTGATCGCAAGTCTACATCAGGCACATGTAACTTTCTGGGACGATCACTTGTATGTTGGTCTTCAAAGAAGCAGAAATGTGTATCTCTCTCCACTGCTGAATCTGAATACATTGCTGCTGGATCTTGCTGCGCTCAGCTTCTGTGGATGAAGCAAACGCTCAAGGACTATGCCATTCATCTGAAGCAAGTGCCACTCTACTGCGACAACGAAAGCGCCATCAAGATTGCCAACAACCCAGTTCAGCACTCGAAGACAAAGCACATTGAAATTCGTCATCACTTTCTCAGAGATCATGTTGTGAAGGAAGATATTGATATCATACACGTCAACACTGAAGAGCAATTGGCAGATATCTTCACCAAGCCCTTGGATGAGAAGAGATTTTGCAAGTTACGGTGTGAGCTAAATATCCTGGAATCCTCAAATGTCCTGTGATCAGGCACACATCCTAACCCTTATGCATATTGATGACTTAGATGTGCAACACACGAAGTAAAGTATATCTTCAATCAATGAAGACATACATTCTAAGTGTGAATACATTAATGTGGAATTTGACTTCGGAGCGCCACGATAATTGTGCGTCATGTCTGGGTCTAATACTTCCTATACGGTGGGTAACGCCACCACCAATGTTCTATTTTGAAGTGTTTCACTCATGGCGTTACCTTGCTATATCTTCACATTTGGTTTGGCTTCAATCTCAACATGTCTTCATGATTATCTTCACTATGTTGATTATATATATACTAGTGTTCTGTCCTCTACAGCATTCACTTATAGCTATGTCTTCTTGTTGAATCTTTTGAACTAAGTGAATGTGATCGGACCCTAACCTCTCTATGCTATCTATCTCAAACTCTATCTATCCAAATCATATGCATTCTATTGAAACTGTCGAATGTCTTCTCTGCGTCCTTGTCAGCAGAAGATACAAAGACAAACCTTAAGTCCACTTTCATTGCTCATTCCTCCACATGAAACCCGGAGAAGTAGGAACGACCACCCGACAATCCAGGTGTGCATGGGACGTGGAACAAACCCCAAAATTCTGCATGATGGCCACGTGTTCCTCAGATGCGAATCGCCAGGGGCACCTGTGTAATAACGCAGTGCCGCCCCTGTACCTATAAATACACACTTCACGGCGGTCATTATCTCTTCTTCCACTCTCGCACAAACCCTAGTGCCACCGCTAGCCCTCGGCGACAGCGGCGACGAAGCGCTTCGCTGCCGCAACCTCTCTGACACCGTCTTCATGCCGACCGCGGACATCGTCCTCTCTGCCGTCGCCGTAGGTGTCCTCCGTCGCCAAGTTAGGGCACGGAAGATCGAACTGCTCGGCCTCATCTTCCACTCCGTCTAGCAGTTCTTAGTGTGGTAAATAAAACTTCCTTTTTTACGGCACCGTTGATCCTATGGCTTTGTCACTTTCTACCACAAGCAGTTTCTATTCACACAAGTTAGATCTCTCTCATACTGCATCTCATAACATGCCTAGTATATTCACTTATGCTTCACAAAGTAGTTAGATTCCTCACTTGTACTGATCTCTGGATTCGTACAAATCTGGAACCAACTCCTTATCTATGAGTGAATGTCTTCGCACGATGAGGTTAATGTCTTCTAAACTGATTTATATTCAAAATCTTCTGAGAATGCATATGACCTCTTCCCCTTCCCTCGCACCTTAATGCTGTCACAGGTACATGTCCGTGGGAGAATCCCTTGGTTCTCATAGTCTGCATTCATTTGCAGAATTCTTACAGCATCATATAAATTCTCCCGAAGCAAGTTCCTGTTTGTCCAGCAAGCGAAAATCTTTGAAGCCTTTGAACGTGTTGAAGCCTTTCAGTTTAAAGTTCATGGCTTCAGATAAATCAGCAAGGAAGGGTGGCAGAAAGCGTCATGGAGAAACATCTAGAGATCTGCCAGATGACCTCTCAGAACTGTACAAGACAGATCCTGAAGAGGATTACAATCAGCGCAAGACCCGAATCCAATGGATTCGAAGATATTGGGCAGAACAATGGTTCAAATACCGATTTGTAACCCAGGAATATGCTGAGAAAAATGCCATCAAGAGACCGTGGGGAGACATTCTATACAAGAATCTTCAACCCAGGTCCAGAGATGAAGCCATTGAACAAGGCTTCTATCCCTGCATGGTCCGTGGGCCACAGCCTGTTGATGCACACCCATCGTCACTACTATGGTGTCGTAACGACATTCTGTTCAAGCGCAACTTCCAGTTTGCCCAGAACTCAGCGAAGCAAAACAAGAAGACATTGGGACTAGACTTCAACCCTGGTCCCTCAGCTCCAAGGGCTGATGGCACACGAGATGCAGAACCCAATGTCGTCGGTCCTTTCTACAACCTTGAAGGCCTCATCACCCATATCTTGGTTCAAGGGACTGCAGTGAATGAGCCTGCAGCTGATGCTGAATCAGATGAAGCGCCTGCAGCGCCGAAGCCAAAGAAGTTGAAGAAGCCTAAAGCTTCAAAGCCTGCCCCTTCACCAAAAATCTCACGAGTGAAGCCACTGACAACTGCACCTCCTGAAGACAGTGTGCAGTCTGAAGATTTATCATGCATCTCCAAGCCCCAGAAGGTCAAGATGCCTCTGCCACACACCGGCCAAGAGCTAACAGCTGCTGCCATTCTGCGCAATGATGCCATTGATCTGTCAAGTGATGAAGATCTTGCAGATGACACTCTTGAGCAACTCATCAAGAGCAAAGAAGAAGCAGAAATCTTCAATGATCTGCCTCTCTTTGATGTAACAATCATTCACAACTTCATTGATGAATGGTTTGACACGCCAAACATCAGCTTCGACGATCTCCAACTACCCATTGGCCTCAGTGTCGCCTTCCATGGCGCCATTGCTTCAGAGTTAGCTATCGCCCAGCGCATTGTTGAACTGAAGCAGATGATTGACTTTGAGAAATCTTAGTTCAAGAAGCATATGGCCAAGCTCAGCGTGCAAGACGTGAAGAATTTCAAGATTATGCTGCACGAGCTCAAGGAAGCCTTTCTAAAGAAACGTGCAGAAGCTCAGGGTTCTCGTGAGCGCATGAAGGTCCTGGCTGATAAGTGTGTGCAAGCCTACAATGAGGCTGAGAAGCGCAAGGCCCTTGGGCGTCCTGGCATCGACCCCAGGATGGCTGCCAAGAAGCAGAAGAAGCCCGCTATGGCTGAACCTGAAGCACCAAGGCAGGAGGCAGATCCCCTTGTCTTCCCAACTAGCATGACTGGCCCGAAGCCAAAGGCCAGGTCAACCGCTTCAGAACTGAAGAAGACCAGGACTGCTGAGGCTGAAGCAAGGAAGAGAAAACATCCTGAAGCCTCTGCTACTGCCCCCGCCAAGAAGAAAAGAATGACCAAGAAGGAACAGGCTGCTCCCACAGAGCCCTTGATTGTTGAACCCATTTCCATGGTTCACCCTGACGCCAATCCACAAGAACGTCAACTAACTGTCCATGAGCCTGCTTTCACAGAGGCTCATGAAGCTGAAGACATTCCAGCAGCTGATCCCCTCACTGCTGAGGACATTGGTCACCATGACCATGTTGAAGATGATGAAGAAGAAGTACCACAAGCTGCTACTCCCCTGTCCCACCAAGAAGCAGTTCTCGAGGAGAACGTGATTGAAAATCTTGCGGCTACCACCACCAACACCACTGAAGCCACTGACGCTGTCATGGCTGAAGCAAATGTGGAGCCCTCACCAACAAAAGCACCAGAAGTCAGCGAAGCCACTGATCCCGCTGCTTCTGTTCCTGCGTCTGCTGCCGGTCCCCAATTCGACTATCATGTTGAGCACAGGCCTCAGGTACAGAAGTCAATCCCAAGATTGCCAAGGTTCCCAGGTCCTGCATCAGCACCTGGATCCTTCAATATCAATGGCTTCAGAGCAGACAACACATTCTTCAACAGCTCCAGGAACCCCTACTCCAGGGAAAGAATATCATCTGATCGGTTCTGGAGTTATCCGCAGCGAAGCAATTACTCATGTGTTCTTTACAACCAAGGTCGCATCTTCCCACACAAGCGCCTTGACATTGAAGCAATAGCTGGTCTGCCCTGTCTGGAAGAAGCTCTGGATTGCTTCAAAGAGGTTGGACTGCTGCCGTTCGTCACTGACCAAGAGCATTGGAATGAAGAGTTGCTGCTCCAATTCTATGCCACACTTCACATCCGCGGGTATAGCAGAGATCCGAAGACTTGGGTCCTGGAGTGGATGATAGGAAACGTTCATCACGAAGCCAAAGCCTTTGACATCATTGAGCTCACTGGTTTGCCCACTCCTGGCGATCTCTACGAGCATGGCTGTCAGCTTCATAGTGAAGCTATTGAGAGCATCTTTCAGAAGACTGAACCTAATATGAGTCAGTATGATGAGGCCATTGCCCCAAGATGCTTCTTATCCCACGGAGTTCTTCGTTGAAGACTCTGAGTTCTCTTCCTCTGCTGCAACTGTGAATGACAGAGTAATCGAGGATGAAGACGATGCTACTTCACCGCCACCTCCTTCAGCACGCTCCGACTCTGCTCCAAGCTCTTCAGCACCGCCAAACACAACCAACGACCATGATGCTTCACCTACTCCTCATGGGAACGAGTAGATGCTCTATGTCTTCAAACCTTTTTGGTCCTTACTGACAAAAGGGGGTGAAGCATATGAGGTTGATAGTCTTCAAGCGGGTTCATATGGGCGGGTGCTTCATATTTTGCTTCGTGCTTACAACTCTCGTTTTGCTACATTTGGTTCTTTGAGTTGTAACACTTAAACTCGATGGTCGTCTGCTACTTATTTGCCACCTTGTGTTGCGACGATAAATTCCGCACTTAGATCATTCTGCAGACGTCCATTTTCCATTATGCATGTCATTATCTTCATATACTTTCACATGCATAGTGGATTGTCATCATAAGTTGAAGTGGATCTCCACAAGTACAACCTGCCATGTGCATTTGCATTCCAAAAGCAAATTACTTATATGCACATCTTCAGGGGGAGCCCTTGCAACTTTTGAAGACAAGTCCTTATCCTTTACAATTTCACAGATTATATTCCCCGTTGAAAACTTCAACTAGTTTGTCATCAATCACTAAAAAGGGGGAGATTGTAAGTGCATCTAGTGCCACCCCTAGTTGGTTTTGGAGTATTGACGACAAACCTAGTTGAGGGACTAATGTGTTTGTGAGAATTGTAGGATAACACAGGTAGAAGTCCCTCATTGATTCGGTTTTCCTACCAGAGATGACCCCTAAAAATGTATGAAGACACTGAAGTCAAAGGTGGTATATGAAGATATTCACATTGAAGACTATGACAAGAGAAGACACCACATGAAGCCTATGGAGCTCGAAGACTTAGATCTTTCGTAGTTCTCTTTCTTCTGTGTTGAGTCATAGGAACCACCGTACTGTTAAGTGGGGTCCAAGAGAACCAGTCAGAATGACTGAAGTGATGCTTAAACAAAACCTATGTCTTCGAGTGAAGACTTTGAGAGCGAATCTTGTCCAGAGTCGGGCAAGTCAGCTTTTCTTGAAGCCCAAGTCAAGTTGCCGTGTGAGTTTGAAATCTGACCGTTGGAACACGTGTTAGTTCCTTAGTGACCCAGGGTCATTTCGGACAAATCAGGTCGGGTTGCCAAGTGGCTATAAATAGCCCACCCCCTACAACCATAAACGGTTGGCTGCTCAGATTCAGAGTACAGCTTTTGTCGTTTGAGAGCAACCCACCTCGAAGCCTTTGAGAGAGAATTTCTTGCGAGGATAAAGCCCTAACCACCCAGAGCCAAAGAGAATTAGGCATCACTTAAGTCTTCTTGTCTGTGTGATCTGAAGACTTATTACACTTGAGGACTGTCCATCCTCCAGCCGGTTAGGCGTCGCGTTCTGAGCATCCAAGAGACATTGTGGATTGCCGGTGAACAAAGTCTGTGAAGGTTTGGGAGTCTACCTTGAAGACTTACCAGAGTGATTGGGCGAGGTCTGTGTGACCTTAGCTCAAGGGGAATAAGGTGAGGACTGGGTGTCCTGAGCTGCGTGTTCAGGACTCGGTGTCCGGGACTGTGTGTCCTAAGGTTTAAATACCTAGCCGCCCTAACCAGACGTACAGTTGTCACAGCAACTGGAACTGGTCCAACAAATTGTTGTCTTCAGCGAGTCACTGGTTTCATCTTCCCTTCCCTTTACTTACTGTTACTCCTTGTGAAGTCATTGTATGTTCGCACTATCTTTTGTCTTCACTGAGTGACTGCGTGTTCTGCGTGGCTTCACAATATCTTCCTACCTGATCCTTACTACATTGCTGCTATTAGTCATTGTGCTTTCACTCTATTGAATACTTGACTATGGCTTGCCTAGTGTAGTCTACCTTCCGCTGCAGGGTAATTGGTTTATTTCTATCGTTTGTCTTCATAACTTCCACGTTTTGAAGACTTTCATAAAAATCGCCTATTCACCCCCCCTCTAGTCGATATAACACACTTTTACATAATATTCTCTAGGAGTTTAGTAGCATATCCTAAAGTGATTTCCATAAAAGTGCCTCCCGCGGTCGAATCTAAAAGATTTCTAGAAGCAAAATTCAATCCGGCATAAATTTTTTGTATAATCATCCACAAATTCAAACCATGAGTAGGGCAATTACGTATCATTAATTTCATTCTCTCCCAAGCTTGTGCAACATGTTCATGATCAAGTTGTTTAAAGTTCATTATATCGTTTCTAAGAGAGATGATCTTAGCGGGAAGAAAATACTTAGAGATAAAAGCATCTTTGCACTTGTTCCATGAATCAATACTATTCTTAGGCAAAGACGAAAACCAAGCTTTAGCACGATCTCTAAGCGAAAAAGGAAATAGCTTCAATTTAACGACATCATTATTGACATCTTTTTTCTTTTGCATATCACATAAATCAACGAAGCTATTCAGATGAGTAGCGACATCTTCACTAGGAAGGCCGACGAATTGATCTTTCATAACAAGATTCAACAAAGCAGTATTAACTTCACAAGATTGAGCATCGTTAAGAGGAGCAATCGGAGTGCTAAGGAAATCATTATTATTGGTATTGGTGAAGTCACACAATTTGGTAGTATCTTGAGCCATCGTGACAAACAAGCAATCTAACACACGAGCAAACAAAAGCAAACGGGCAAAAAGAGGCAAATAGAGAGGGAGGATAGAGAGAGAGGGCGAATAAAACGGCAAGGGTGAATTGGGGGGAGAGGAAAACGAGAGGCAAATGGCAAATAATGTAATGCGAGAGATAGGGATTGTGATGGGTGATGAAGCTATGTACCTAGGATAGGGGCATGGACCTGTCCTAAGTACCCTACCCAAGGACATCCCTAGAAGAAGTCACCTTTCAATCGACTTGGAGGTATCCCACTCGACAGATTCAAGACACTCGACCACGAAGCAATCACTCGACCAAATTCCAACCACTCGACTGCCAGGAGATCTAAAGTCACCCTGCACGCAAACGGTCGGTCATTAAGTAGCTTTTATGGTCATCATAGCACTTTATTAGGGGTGTTACCAGTAACCCCCAGTCTTAATGTACTTTAAACCTTGCATTACTGAGGGCAGGAGGGGCCTGGCGAACTCTATATAAGCCACCCCCTCCTCAGTATCAAGGGTTGGCACCCCTGTTATTCATACACACATAATTCAGTCGACCGCCTCCGGGCACCGAGACATAGGGCTATTACTTCCTCCTAGAAGGGCCTAAACGCGTAATCCTCGTGTGCTTACAACTCCTCCATAGCTAAGATCTAGCCTATCCATACATACCCCCCTACATCACTGTCAGAGTTAGAACCACGACAGTTGGCGCCCACCGTGGGGCTAGGAGTCTTAGCGCCTAGTTTGAGAAGTTGCAATTTTTTCCGATCTCCTTGATCATGGTTTCGAGCGGAGCTTTGGTGGAGGGCCGCGAGATCCGTCTCGGCGCGCTCACGTTCATCGTCGACGACTCCGCTTGGCTTCAGGAGGCTCCACTCGACGTCGACGCGCTCCCCGTCCGCGGGGCGACGCACTTTCGCGCATGCGTCCGTGGTGTCCTCCTGTGGCAGCCGTCGACCCAGTATCGGTCGGCTCCCGTGGCATCTCCCCGCCCTATTTCTCGCCGGCGCAAGCGCTCCGGTCGGTCGAGGCTTCAGAGGTGGGTGAGGCATGCGGTGGCCCGCCAGTCGGCCACCCCACAAGTCGCGGCAATCGAGCCCGACGAATCCCTCTACGGCCTGTTCGACTGGCTCCGCAGAGACCGCATCCGAATGCGACAGCAGTGACCCAGCTGCAGAGGTTCTGGTGATCAATGGGCCACACAGTCCTCCCGATTTCCCCCGCGCTGACGGAGGCGCGGATGGGGGCGACCCGTCGGGTCCTCACGAGGAGTATCTCCCCGAGCCTCTCACATCGTTGCAGCGGCAGGAACTTCGCCGCCGGAACATGGATGCACTCCACACTCCTATCGTTGGAGAAACCCCCGAGGCCCGAGCCTTGGAGGACGCGCGCTTGGCTAACTTGGCCGAGCGCACTCGACTGGAGAATCTCCAGCGAATACTCGACGGGCGAGCGCGTCAACGGGCTTCAGAATCCAGTCGACGTCAACTCTTTCCGCCCCCACAGGTATATCGTACTCCGATTCAGAATTTGGCGGCTGCGGCCCGTATAGCAGAGTCAATTCAGCCCTCCCAGTCAGAGGCTGGCAGAGGCTTGTTGCAAATCAGAGCGTTGCTCTGGGCAGCGGGAGACCAGAATTCCGCTGTTTCTCAGTCGCGGAACAGGATCCACAGTCGATCCGTTGCAGCGGATACAGTCCAGTCGGCTCACAGCCCAAGATCGCCTCCGAGGCATGAGGGACGTGGAGACCGGCGTGATCAGTACAGAAGGAATGAGCAGTATGATCACCGATTTGATCGTGATGATCGACGTCGAGTGCCAACCCCTCCCCCGAGGAGTGGATCATATGTGCCTCGACAGCAGGTGGACAGACGCCCTCATAGTGTTGGGCAGAGAATTCCAGTCGACCCCAGGGAACCAGGCTTTGATGCGAGATCCATTCTCGTTCAAGGTTTGGTCGACAGGAATAGAGCTCACCGAGAAGGCCACGACAGAGATGCGCCTACCAGTAGCAGAGTACATGTTTCAGGGCCGGAGTGTTTCAGTCGAGCCATCAGAGCCGCTGTAATTCCTCCCAACTTCAGGTTGGCGACTGGAGTTAGTAAGTTCACCGGTGAGTCCAAGCCCGATACTTGGCTCGAAGATTACCGAGTGGCTGTCCAGATTGGCGGTGGGAACGATGAGGTAGCCATGAAGCACCTACCTCTCATGTTAGAAGGCTCGGCCAGAGCGTGGCTGAATCAGTTAACACCCAGCAGCATTTACACTTGGGAGGATCTCTCCCGAGTGTTTGTCACCACATTTGAAGGAACATGCAAGCGACCTGCAGGCCTTATGGAATTGCGGTCTTGCGTGCAGAAACCGAATGAAACTCTGAGGGATTACATCCAGAGGTGGATCACATTGCATCACACAGTTGAAAATGTACCAGATCATCAAGCAGTTTGTGCCTTTAAAGAAGGCGTTAAGTAAAGAGAATTGAATCTGAAGTTCGGTCGAACCGGAGAGATGTCTCTGAATCGGATGATGGAGATTGCCACCAAATACGCTAATGGTGAAGATGAGGATCGACTCCGGAGTGGCAAGCATAAAGAAGTCGCCCAGGAAACCGGAGGAAATTCCAGTCGGAAACAGAAGCGGAAAGCCGAGCCAGCCGCTCCCGGGGAGGCCCTGGCCGTAACCCAGGAAAAATTTAAGGAAAACCCAAAGGACCTTGGAGCCCCAAGAAAGTTAAAGACCAAGATGGAAATGATGTTTTGGATCTACCGTGTCACATCCACACCAAGAAAGATGAAGAGGGTAAACTCATTTACCCAAAGCATACCACTCGACAGTGTCGGCTTCTGATCCAGCAGTTTCAGGGCAAGCAGTCCAAATATAAGGAAAAGGAGTCGGACAAAGTTGAGGACAAGGAAGATAGTGACGATGGGTACCCCCAGGTCAATTCCACCCTAATGATTTTTGCTAATGTTGAGAGCAAAAGTCGACTGAAGGTTATTAACCGTGAGGTAAATATGGTTGCTCCGGCAACACCCAATTATTTGAAGTGGTCCCAGACTGCCATCACATTCGACCAGTCTGATCACCCTACGCACATTTCCACCCCTGGGAGGCAAGCTCTGGTGGTCGACCCAGTTGTCGAAGGCACTCGACTGACCAAAGTCCTGATGGATGGAGGCAGCGGTTTGAACATACTGTATGCAGAAACATTGAAAGGGATGGGCATTCCAATGTCCAGGCTCAGCACTAGTAACATGAGTTTCCATGGAGTCATTCCTGGGAAGAAAGCCGAGTCACTCGGCCAAATTGCTCTTGATGTGGTTTTCGGTGATTCCAAGAATTTCCGCAAGGAAAAGTTGACATTCGAAGTTGTGGATTTCCAAAGTGCTTATCACGCTATTTTGGGCAGGCCAGCTTATGCACGCTTCATGGCTCGACCATATTATGTGTATCTCAAATTGAAGATGCTTGGTCCCAAAGGTGTGATCACTGTTACAGGCAGTCGGAAGAAAGCAGAAGAGTGTTTTCAGAAAGGCTCAAAGATTGCTGACGCTCAGATGGCGGTGGTCAAGTTGCAAGAGTATCAGAAGACTGCAGATCCGAGTGAGTTGCTACGAGCTAAGAAGCCTGCTTCAAAATCAGCTTTTCAGTCGTCCGGTGAAACGAAGGCAGTTTACATTCACCTGACCGATCCAAACGCTGCTCCGACTCACATCTCAACGACAGTCGACTCCAAATAGGAAGAAGCGCTCATCCAGTTCCTCTGTGAGAACTGGGACATCTTCGCATGGAAGCCTGCTGACATGCCTGGAGTTCCCAGGGGGCTGGCTGAGCACCGTCTACGAGTCAACCAAAAATTTAAACCTGTGAAAGAACATCTTCGACGGTCCGCCGTCCAGAAGAGGAAGGCCATTGGCGAGGACGTGGCTCGGCTCTTAGCAGCGGAGGCCATCCGAGAAATTTACCACTCCGAGTGGCTCGCCAATGTTGTCATGCTCCCCAAGAAGGACAAGTCACTTCGCATGTGCATTGATTTCAAGCATATCAATCGGGCCTGCCCGAAAGATCATTTTCCTCTCCCCCGCATCGACCAGATAGTCGACTCGATTGCGGGATGTGAGCGTTTGTCTTTCCTAGACGCCTATTCCGGGTACCATCAGATCCGTCTGTACGGGCCCGACGAGATCAAAACAACTTTCATCACTCCATTCGGGTGCTTCTGTTATGTCACCATGTCGTTCGGCCTCAAGAATGCCGGAGCCATGTTCATGAGGATGATTCAGAAGTGTTTGCTCACTCAAATCAGTCGGAATGTGGAGGCATACATGGATGATATTGTGGTCAAGTCACGGAAGGGTTCCGACCTGCTGACTGACCTTGCTGAAACCTTTGCCAACCTCAGGAGGTATGATATCAAGCTCAATCCGTCAAAGTGCATGTTCGGAGTTCCAGGTGGGAAGTTACTCGGTTTTCTCGTTTCCGAACGGGGAATCGACACCAATCCTGAAAAAATTGGCACTATACTCCGGATGAAACGTCCTGTGCGTGTGCATGACGTCCAGAAGCTTACAGGATGCTTGGCCGCTTTAAGTCGATTCATCTCTCGCCTCGGTGAAAAGGCATTGCCTCTTTACCGACTGATGAAGAAGTCCGACAAGTTCGAGTGGACTCCAGAAGCTGATGCAGCGTTTACAGAGCTCAAAGCTCTGCTCTCCACCCAGCCGGTGCTTGCTGCCCCAATCAGCAAGGAGCCTTTGCTGATTTACATTGGAGCCACAGGACAAGTTGTCAGTACAGTACTTACGGTCGAGCGGGAAGAAGAAGGAAAGGCCTTCAAAGTTCAGCGCCCAGTATATTATGTTTCTGAAGTTTTGACTCCTTCAAAGCAAAGATATCCTCATTACCAGAAGCTTGTATATGGGATTTATATGACCACGAAGAAGGTTGCACATTACTTCTCTGATCATTCCATTACAGTCGTCAGTGACGCTCCACTATCAGAGATTTTGCACAACAGAGATGCAACTAGTCGAGTGGCCAAATGGGCAATTGAACTTCTTCCCCTAGATATCAAGTTTGAGGCAAAGAAAGCTATCAAGTCCCAAGCAATTGCAGATTTCGTCGCCGAGTGGATCAAACAGCAACTTCCGACTCAAGTTCACTCGGAGCACTGGACCATGTTCTTTGATGGATCTAAGATGCTGAATGGTTCCGGTGCTGGGGTAGTATTGGTTTCCCCCCGAGGAGATAAGCTCAGATATGTTCTCCAGATTCACTTCGATTCCTCCAATAACGAAGCAGAATATGAAGCACTTTTGTATGGGTTGCGCATGGCCATTTCACTCGGCGTCTGTCGCCTCATGGTCTATGGCAACTCAGATTTGGTGGTTAATCAGGTGATGAAAGAATGGGACATCAGAAGTCTAGCTATGACTGGTTATTGCAATGTAGTGAGAAAGTTAGAGAAGAAATTCGAGGGGTTAGAGCTTCATCACATCCCCCGACTGAAAAATCAAGCGGCTGATGATTTGGCAAAGATAGGCTCCAAGAGAGAAGCCATCCCCAGCAATGTGTTTTTGGAACACATCCACCCGCCATCAGTCTAAGAAGATCCTTTTACAGATGAAGCCCCGCAGCCAAAGAGTGCCACAGATCCGACTGAAGTTGAAATTCCGGCAGTGGTCGACCTAATCATGGAAGTTTTGGCAATCACCCCTGACTGGACGATACCGTACATCGCGTATATCCTAAGAAAGGAACTCCCGGAGGACGAAGAAGAGGGTCGACAGATCGTCCATCGATCCAAGGCCTTTACAGTCATAAAGGGACAGTTGTATAGAGAAAGCGTGACTGGAGTCGGTCAGAAGTGTATAACACCAGAAGAAGGTCAGATAATCCTTGATGATATCCACTCGGAGACCTGTGGTCATCATGCGTCCTCTCGGACCATTGTGGCTAAAGCATACCGAGCGGGATTTTACTGGCCAAGAGCGAATGAAATGGCAAAAGAGATAGTCGACAAGTGTGAAGGGTGCCAGTTCTACTCCAACATGTCGCACAAGCCTGCATCAGCCCTGAAGACCATTCCACTCGTCTGGCCCTCCGCTGTTTGGGGACTGGACATGGTTGGCCCATTGAGAACAGGCAGGAGCGGTTTCACACATGTGCTTGTGGCGGTCGACAAGTTTACCAAATGGATTGAAGCTAAGCCTATCAAGAATCTTGATGCTTGCACTGCTATCAGTTTCGTCAGAGAGTTAACATTCAGATATGGAGTCCCGCATAGCATCATCACCGACAATGGGTCAAACTTTGATTCAGACAAGTTCAGAGCTTTTTGTGCCTCTCAAGGCACACGAGTCAACTACGCATCGGTCGCCCACCCCCAGTCGAATGGACAAGCAGAAAGGGCAAATGGTCTGATTCTCAAAGGAATAAAGCCTCGGCTGATGCGTGACCTCAAGCATGCAGCAGGCGCTTGGGTCGACGAGATTCCGTCGGTTCTGTGGGGATTGAGGACTACCCCGAATCGGTCGACTAGAAGAACTCCGTTCTTTCTGGTTTACGGAGCGGAAGCAGTCCTGCCGAGTGATCTACTTCACAATGCACCCCGAGTCGAGCTTTATACCGAAGATGAAGCAGAACAAGCCCGACAAGACGCAGTCGACCTCCTGGAAGAAGAAAGAGAAATGGCTATGATCCGATCGACCATTTATCAGCAAGACTTGCGTCGATTCCATGCCAGAAATGTGAAGAGTCGAGCCTTCCAAGAAGGAGATTTGGTCCTCCGAGTGGATCAACAGAAACCACACAAGCTCGCTCCTACTTGGGAAGGTCCCTTCATCGTCACCAGAGTCCTCCACAATGGAGCGTATCACCTTTACAATGTCGATCGCCAAATCGATGAGCCACGAGCTTGGAATGCAGAACTGCTCCGCCCCTTTCACACTTGAATTTTCACTCAGATGAGATGTAATAAGAAAAACTTCTGTAGTCTATTTATCAAAGACAAGAGTGTTACAAATTTTCCTATAATTGTTGTTGCTTTTGTTTGCGTGTGAAATTCCCCAGTGGGTGGCTTAGCTGTGAATCCGTTTCGCCTAAGTTTGTAAAAAAAATCCTACCGAGTGGAGAGCAGACCTTCAGCTCAGTGCTCGCCTAAGTGTTTAAAAATCCTACCGAGTGGCGAGCCAGACTCCCACTCGGAGGCTTAGATGCAGCCCAGTGCTTGCCTAAGTGTTTAAAAATCCTACCGAGTGGTGAGCCAGACTCCCACTCGGAGGCTTAGCTGCAGCCCAGTGCTCGCCTAAGTGTTTAAAAATCCTACCGAGTGGTGAGCCAGACTCCCACTCAGAGGCTTAGCTGCAGCCCAGTGCTCGCCTAAGTGTTTAAAGATCCTACCGAGTGGAGAGCAAACCTCCCACTCGGAGGCTTAGCTGCAGCCTAGTGCTCGCCTAAGTATTTAAAAATCCTACCGAGTGATGAGCAGACCTCCCACTCGGGAGGCTTAGCTGCAGCCCAGTGCTCACCTAAGTGTTTAAAAATCCTACCGAGTGGAGAGCAAACCTCCCACTCGGAGGCTTAGCTGCAGCCCAGTGCTCGCCTAAGTGTTTAAAAATCCTACCGAGTGGTGAGCCAGACTCCCACTCGGAGGCTTAGCTGCAGCCCAGTGCTCGCCTAAGTGTTTTAAAACCCTACCGAGTGGTGAGCCAGACTCCCACTCGGAGGCTTAGCTGCAGCCCAGTGCTCGCCTAAGTGTTTAAAAATCCTACTGAGTGGAGAGGAAACCTCCCACTCGGAGGATTAGCTGCAGCCTAGTGCTCGCCTAAGTGTTTAAAAATCCTACCGAGTGGTGAGCCAGACTCCCAATCGGAGGCTTAGCTGCAGCCCAGTGCTCGCCTAAGTGTTTAAAAATCCTACCGAGTGGTGAGCAAACCTCCCACTCGGAGGCTTAGCTGCAGCCCAAGTGCTCGCCTAAGTATTTAAAAATCCTACCGAGTGGTGAGCAGACCTCCCACTCGGGGGGCTTAGCTGCAGTCCAGTACTCGCCTAAGTTTGAAAAAACCCTACCGAGTGGAGAGCAGACCTCCCACTCGGGGGCTTAGCTGCAGTCCAGTACTCGCCTAAGTTTGAAAAAATCCAACCGAGTGGATAGCAGACCTCCCACTCGGGGGCTTAGCTGCAGTCCAGTACTCGCCTAAGTTTGAAAAAAATCCTACCGAGTGGAGAGCAGACCTCCCACCCGGGGGCTTAGCTGCAGTCCAGTACTCGCCTAAGTTTTTAAAATCCTACCGAGTGGAGAGCAGACCTTCCACTCGGAGGCTTAGCTACAGCCCAGTGCTCGCCTAAGTACGGAACACATCCCAATCCGCAAGGACGAAGAGGTGCAAATCGACTGCTACCTTCTCCTTCGGAGTAGCACCACAAATACAAAGTTATTTCGAGTGAAGAACAAGTTCCACTCGACAGATAATTCATGAAGATATTCAACGATAAATCAAGTTCAGATAAGATCCAAAGGTTCTAGACCGCAGATCAAAGTACTCGAGCCTCCAGCTCGACAGAGTTTAACGGTTACAAAATCCACTCGACATTCCGAGGCAAATTTAAAGTGAAGCATAAAAGTTTTTATTCCTCATGCGGAGGACTGGAAGGGGCGACGAACTCGTCCAAGTCGATCCCGTCTGCAATGCGAGTGGCAGCAGCAATGAAAGTCTCCATGAAGTCTTGAAAGTTGTGCTTCCTGGTATTGGCAACTTGGATGGCGGCCAACTTTTCTTCTCGCGCCTCCTTGTAGTGGACGCGGACTAGAGACAGAGCGACATCAGCGCCACATCTAGCAGAAGATTTCTTCCATTCCGCCACTCGACCTGGGACTTCATTCAGTCGAGTCATCAGGGACTCGAGGTCATTCTGAAGCGTCGTCCTAGTCCAGAGCGACGTGTCGATCCGTGACATCGCAACCTTCAACCGAGCAAGATAGTCAACAACGCCGGCAACACGAGATTCCAGCCGGAGCACGTTCATAGCAGCCTCGTCCTTCACTGGAGAATTGATGGGGTCCAAGTCTGTCTCCACTCGGCTGGTCTCCTCTTCGAAGTTCTGGCAGAATTCTGTAAACACAATTCAAGGATAAGTCAGTGGCTCTACGCAAATTTGGTAACTACAAGTCAGTCGGGCCGGAGTAATTACCCTCGAGCATGACGAACAGCTTCTTGGCGAGTCCACCGAGATAAGCCTCCAGATCGTTCCTCTTCCCCGCCAGTTCACTTGCCTTTTCATTCAGAGCTATATTGCCATTCTTCAGACGGCTGGCCTCTCGATTAGCCGCGTCGAGAGCAGTTTTCAGCCTGGAGTTTTCCTTTTCAAGAGTACCGACTGAAGCTAGTTTTTCTTCAGCAAGCTTCGTTTTGTTCAGGGCCTCCTTCTGCGCTTTGGCAAGGTCTTGATCCTTCTTCTTCAGAGCCTCCTCCATTTTGTCTGCGAAACAGCAAGTGAGATCAACATCGAGGACGGCTAGAAAGCAAGGACAGTCGACAAAAGCTCACCAGCCATACCTTTTGCTTCGTCCCTCGCCTTCTGCAAGTTCTCCTGAGCAAGCTTCAAGTCAAGGTTCAGCTGGATCTGTTTGTTCTCCAACTCAGTGTAGCAAGCCACAAGTTCGCAGGATTTCTGCAAAAAATCAGTCGACAGACATCCAAGATAAGTTGCTTCCGAGTAACCAAGAGACAATGATGGCGTTTCTAAGACTACAGCCGAATCAAAAACATTCAACAGTAGTCTCGGGGACTACACCCAGTGGGTGCACTCAGCGTGCCCCCACTGGTTCGACCAAAAAAAAATAAAATTGACTGCCCGCAGCCGACCGTGTACAGTTCCATTCGACATGGCCTGACCAGACCGAGTGAAGAAGTTCAGCTAAAGCAACACAATATAAAGACTATAGTCGACTGCCAGCAGTCCACCGTAGTCTCGGGGACTACACCCAGTGGGTGCACTTAGCGTGCCCCCACTCGTCAAAAAGATTAATAGACACACCCAGTGGGCGTACAGATATAAAGATCTTCGGAAAAGAGATTCTTCAGATAGCATATCCTAACAGAACAAGCGGTGAATCGACTGACCTGGACGTTGCTCTGAAGAGCTGAGCTTGCGTCATAAGCTGCTTGGCTGGCTTCCCGAACCACCTTCACTTGCTCCATCATGATCCCCGCCTGGCGTATAGCCTCTTTAGCGGCACCCACTTGGTCCTTAGGGACGTGGTGTGTGGCAAAAAGCGAAGGCGGATTTGCAGTCGACGTCGAAGGCCCGACACTCGTCAGAGGTTCAGCGAAGGTCACAGAAACCCGAGTGGTATCACCACCCTCCCGGACTGCGGCCTCAGGCGTCGGAGTAGTTTGTGGGGTCTTGCCAGCAGGCGCCCTCCTGTTCCTTCGCGCCCTCAGCGGAACTTCGTCTTCATCATCAGGGAGGTCAATGACATGAGGAGGAGCTACAAGAAAAATCCAATCGACCGGAATTATAAGAAATCATCAGTCGACTAAAAGCAGAGCATCAGTAATCGTACCGGGGTTGGAGGTAACAGCGTCTTCCATCTCTTGATCATCGTCCTTGGCGGAGATCTCCGAGGTGGCAGCACTGCAAATTTCGAAAGTCAGTTAGCTTATTGAATGAGTCGACCAAGAGTCCGTCACGTTCGACAAAGGAAAAAAAATTCTACTATTACCCAGAAATGGTGGGAACAGTCATCTTCATCTTGGGCAGAGCCTTGGGCGGCTTGGACGGCGTCGCGCGTGGGTGCTTGGGAGCTTTTTCTGTCGGCGCTGGAGATGAGGTCTGAGGGCGCTTCGACGACTGCCCAACAGGGACAGTCGCCTTACCACGTTCCCGCGCAGGGTCGTGTGTAAGCTTGGTTTGCCGTTCCGAGCGGGGAGGTTCGACTTCTTCCTCCTCCTCTTCACTCGAGTCGTCGTCGTCATCCCCCTCTCCTTCGCCGTCAGATTCCCACTCTTCTCCCTCGTCTCCACTTTCGCCTCCACTCGCCTCTCCTTCCTCGGCCTGCTCCTGTGCTCCATTGGGTGTCAAGTACATCTCAGTAGTGGCCTAGAGGACAACAAACGAGACAAAAGTCAATCGACTGATCCAAAAAGAACAAATAAAGAAAGAAAGATCACAGTCGGAAACGAAAGGTCAGACCTTGTCCACTTCGTATGTTTGGTCGAGTGGAGGAATCCTCCTGGCTCCTCAGGGGTTGTCCTTGTTCCCTGTGATACTCGACAGCCACCCTTCCAACATCTTGTCAGTGACCTCCTCTGGGTGAATCCGAGTGGTGTCTTCGAGACCCGAGTACAGCCAAATCGGGTGGTCATGAGCCTGAAGCGGTTGGATGCGCCTCCGAAGGAAGACTTCCAACAAGTCCATGCCAGTCACACCCTCGCGGACAAGCTGAACCACTCGACCGACCTGAAACTTGACTTGTGCCTTTTCCTCCAGCGTCACTTTCAGAGAGGCAGGTTTTTGTGCTCGATTTAGAGAAAAAGGGGGAAGCCCAGTCGACTGTCCTGGGGTCACCTGGTCTTTACAGTAAAACCAAGTCGACTGCCACCCACGGACGGACTCGGGAAAAGTGATAGACGGAAAGGAACTTTTTCCCCTCATCTGGATCGCTAGACCCCCGCACAGCTGGATCACCTGCGTCCGTTCGTCACTCGACTTGGCCTTCTTGACCGACTGAGAGCGGCAAGTGAAGATGTGCTTGAAGAGTCCCCAATGGGGGCGGCAACCCAAGAAGTTTACACACAAGGAAACGAAAGCAGCAAGATACACAATAGAATTGGGAGTAAAGTGATGGAGCTGCACTCCGAAGAAGTTCAAGAAGCTCCAAAAAACGGATGAGGAGGCAGAGAGAATACATGATCGATATGGGTGGCGAGGAGGACGCACTCACCATCAAGAGGCTGGGGTTCGACTTCTTTCCTCGGGAGGCGCGCAGATTCGTGGGGAATGAATCCCCCCTCGACCAGATCATCGAGATCATCCTGCCGAATCACCGACGGCATCCAGTCACCCTGGATCCAATCCTTGGGCAGAGCAGTCCTCGAGGAAGATCCGCCCCGAGCGGACTTCCCCTTCCCCTGCACCGCCGCCTTCTTCGCGCGCTCCAGAGCCGACGTCTTCTCCTTCACCATCGTCGCCGGCGAAGCTCGAACAGACCTACGGCACCAAGGTGGGAGCGGAGGTGGTGGAGGATCTGGTGAAGGAAGGGGGAAAAGTGAAGGCGCACTATTCGGGGGTCCCGAGCCGGCAGCTTATAAGAGGTCGCTTCCGAGTGGCTGACTGGTAGGCCCAGGCAATCCCGTCAAATCCCGCAACGGGTGCGTGCGCGGTACGTGGCGAAAAAGGTGGCGCGGGGATCGAGGAGCTTCCGTCCTATCCCATCCGATTACTGCGGCCGCCCCCGTCCCGCGCGCTTCCCGAAATTCAAATCCCACAAAATCCGTGGGCTGCAGAACAACTCGTCAAACAGAAGATTCCTTTCACACCGTCACTCGGAACTTCACAAGTAAAGAAATTCACTCGACAAGAGGCCAAGAATGGATCAAGGCGACTGAAAGAAGTTGACGACATCATCCGTGACAACTGATCCAAAACAAGACGTTCATATGACATGAAGAACCAGTCGGAAAGATCCCCAACTCCTTCCCCACTCGAACCTCGATCCATTCGGGGGCTAATGATGAAGCTATGTACCTAGGATAGGGGCATGGACCTGTCCTAAGTACCCTACCCAAGGACATCCCTAGAAGAAGTCACCTTTCAATCGACTTGGAGGTATCCCACTCGACAGATTCAAGACACTCGACCACGAAGCAATCACTTGACCAAATTCCAACCACTCGACTGCCAGGAGATCTAAAGTCACCCTGCACGCAAACGGTCGGTCATTAAGTAGCTTTTATGGTCATCATAGCACTTTATTAGGGGCATTACCAGTAACCCCCAGTCTTAATGTACTTTAAACCTTGCATTACTGAGGGAAAGAGGGGCCTGGTGAACTCTATATAAGCCACCCCCTCCTCAGTATCAAGGGTTGGCACCCCTGTTATTCATACACACATAATTCAGTCGACCGCCTCCGGGCACCGAGACATAGGGCTGTTACTTCCTCCGAGAAGGGCCTGAACTCGTAATCCTCGTGTGCTTACAACTCCTCCATAGCTAAGATCTAGCCTCTCCATACATACCCCCCTACATCACTGTCAGAGTTAGAACCATGACAATGGGTACTTGGTATGTTGACTTTTTGCGTAGACTCCCCGGCAACGGCGCCAGAAATCCTTCTTACTACGTCTTGAGCTTGCGTTGGTTTTCCCCGAAGAGGAAGGGATGATGCAGCAGAGTAGCGTAAGTATTTCCCTTAGTTTTTGAGAACCAAGGTATCAATCCAGTAGGAGCCCACGCTCAAGTCCCTCGTACCTGCACAAAGCGATCGCTACTCGCAACCAACGCGATTAGGGGTTGTCAAGCCCTTCACGGTCACTTACGAGAGTGAGATCTGATAGATATAATATTTTTGGTATTTTTGATATAAAGATGCAAAGTAAAAAGTAAAGACAAAGTAAAAAGCAAAACAATATTAAAGTGATGGAGATTGATATGATGAGAATAGACCCGAGGGCCATAGGTTTCACTAGTGGCTTCTCTCAAGAGCATAAGTATTCTACGGTGGGTGAACAAATTACTATTGAGCAATTGATAGAATTGAGCATAATTTTGAGAATATCTAGGCATGATCATGTATATAGGCATCACGTCCGTGACAAGTAGATCGAAACGATTCTGCATCTACTACTATTACTCCACTCATCGACCGCTATCCAGCAAGCATCCAGAGTATTAAGTTAGAAACAGAGTAATGCTTTAAGCAAGATGACATGATGTAGAGAGATAAATTCATGCAATATGAAATAAACCCCATCTTGTTATCCTCGATGGCAACGATACAATACGTGCCTTGCTGCCCCTTCTGTCACTGGGTAAGGACACCGCAAGATTGAACCCAAAGCTAAGCACTTCTCCCATGGCAAGAACTACCAATCTACACTACTAGGGAAAAGGCTAGCAGCAGCGCAGGTTTTAGACCTATCAGTAGCGCGGGGTGGTGCGCTACTGATAAGGCGCTACAGCTAACGAATAGCAGTAGCGTGCCTCCACCCATGCTACGGCTAAATCGACTTAGTAGCAGCGAGTTCCAGGAGGAGCGTTGCTGGTAATTAGTAGTAGCGCTTCTCTCTGCCCGCGCTGCTACTATTATTTCGTATTTTATTTCTTTTTTATTTCATGTTGTATTCGTACACCTTTACACAAATTTTCATACAACAGGAATTTACAAATTGTTTTTACATCATAATGAGTTATTACATCACGGGGTGAAAGAACCGTGTGGACTAGTTTCAAGTGGACGGACATCCACTTGAAACTAATCCGCGGTTCTTTCACCCAATGATATAATAAATATCATCATCATCATATCATTAACAACTTATCATCATCATCATCATCATATCATTGGTCACTAGTCGTAATCACAAGTACTCCTGACATCTTCAACTCTAACACATTGTATCACATAATAAACATATTGTACCTCATAGGACCTACTACATTCTCTTAGGACCTACTATATTCTCTAAGGTAAAATATTAAAAAACAAGATAGCCCCTCGCTCTCCATTATGGAGAATGTAGATTATCCTGTCTCCAATTCTTGCCTTTCGCTTAATGTTGCTTCCAAGAACCTCCTTACGAATGTCCAAACATTTTTTCCACTCTTTGATTAGCATGTGTTCACCGGTTTCAGAAATTCGATATGCACAGGTGAGATTCGTAGGATGACCTGGCTATAGGTTCAGAACTTCAAGGCGACCATTGTAATACATCAGATGAGGCACACAATCCATCGGGATTTTCTGTTGAAAAACATAGTAATAACTTCGTAGTTAGCAATGATGTACTAGTTTTAGAAGTATGCAAAAGATGCACGGATGTCGTAATAGTAAAATATCTTACCAGGGTATCTCCATAGAAGTTATCGTGGTTCAACACGTGCACTAGTGGCACATATTCACCATAATTTGGAGGAGTTCGATAATAGGTATTGTAATTCTCAAAAAAATTACAATAAGCAATCAGATGATTTTTCTCCTTATAAGTTAATTCGGAGCCATCAGTGTAGTGGGTTTTGTCTACCATCTTCTGCACATTCTTTGACGATTCAAAATAAGCTGTCAATGGAAATAAGCTGTCAACTATTTTGAAATAAACAATATAAATTAGTTAATAACTATGTTTGAGAAACTCACATTGCGGTAGAATCGGAAGCGTATCAACAAGGACCCAAATGTCCATATTGTCTTGCTTGATGTCAGGATGACCAAGATCCATGGTGACAATCATACCCTCATAAAAACCATACATTTTGCAAAGTACTTCCCAATTTTGACAACCAAAATGGGTTACGCTCTGAGAATTATACAGATTTACTTCAAAATCGATATCATGATGGGTCCTTAGGTGTATTTTCTTTGTTTGAAAATTTTCATGGTCTTCAAAACCCATCCTCTCCAAGACATAGCGTCTTGCATGGCATGGGATAAGCTAGTCGAATTGTAAAAGATGAAAATTAGACATTGAAATAGTTGAAGTCATGCTTAATTACGAAAAAAAACACTTGTCGTTGTTGCGTACCGTTTCAACATCGAAGGTCTCCTCGAGCTTAATGCTGAAGCGCCGATCTTCGTCCAGCTCAATGAACCTGTCGCACATACCTTGATCGTCGTGGCACCAGCTGCACTCCCCCGGGAGACTGTCGTCGTCCGAGTACGACATTTCCTACGTTCATAATTCAAAGATTAAACTTGTACAATTAAATATATGTACTAAAAAACCTAAATTAGATCATTATTTTTCAAAGAAAATCCAGGCCACTCGATATTTCCCACATATTCTAGCACAAGTGATGCCAGAATTCACGGAAAAATCCGGCATGACCTTTGCTAAAAAAGGACATATCGAGCGCCTGAAATTTGCCGGAACGGAAATTAATCAACACTCCGGCAAAACATAGGCCACTCGGAGGTGTAACCAAAACATGAAATAATTGCTTAAACTAAAAAATAACACCAAATATGGCATGTTCAACTAGTTCTATTAATTCAACTAGTTCTTACTAAATATAAACTTAGTATAAAAAGAAAAAAAACTAGTTCTTTCTAAAAATGAAGTAGTTCAACTAGTTATTAATTTACTTACTATACTAGTTCAACTAAAACTAAACTAGTTTTATTAATTCAACTAGTTCTTACTAAATATAAACTTACTATAAATAGAAAGAAACTAGCACATCTACTACTACTAATTAACATCTAACTACTACATCTACTACTAATTAACATGTACTACTGCTAATTATACATCTACTACTAATTAACATGTACTACTGCTAATTATACATCTACTACTAATTAACATCTATCCACTACTTCTAAAAATCATTATCTATGAACCCTAAATTAGCATCTACTACTACTAAAATCATCTACTAACTAAGCAAAGAGAGAGGGGGTTGGGGAGGGGTGGGGGGCTTACAGAGGGAGAGACGGTGGCGGGGAGGTGCTCGGCGACGGAGGGGCGGCGAGGGCGGGCTCGGGATCGGGAGGGCAGCGGTCCCGGGCGGCGGGCTCGGCGGGCTCGGTTGAGGGCGGCGGCGGTGAGGTCGAGGGCGGCGACAGTGTGGTCGAGAGCGGCGGCGGTGAGGTTGAGGGCGGGCGGCGGCAGCGGCGGTGAGGGCGCAGGCGTGCTCGGGCTCGGGCGGCGGCGACAGGGAGTAGGGGAACATGCCGGGGGGGAAGGAGGACTTAGCGAAATTTTGATGCGGGGGGTGGTTAACTCGAACTAGCAGTAGCGCACGTATAGAAAACGCGCTATAGCTAACTTATCTACAGCGCGTTTTGGGAAAAGCGCTACTGCTAATGGAAGCAGTTATTTCTTTTGTTTAGTAAAAACATCAAAAATATACATTGGTCATCGTTGATCTTTTTGTGTATAATCTAAATAGTCAACATGAATCCTCACTGTACCTGTATAGGCACAGGCGAGGATTCATATTGCAACCATAAATCATACACATATAGTTCAATGAAGACCAAGTGCTCGAGATAGGTTGAGAAGCAACATATTTAAGGTGGTAAACACCTTGTTCGCTTAGCAGTATGGGACTAAACTTAATTAGTTGCGGTCATACTTACCAGCAGCGAGTTTTGAGCAAAACCGCTGCTACTAAGTTCTTTAGCAGTAGCGCATCCACGGGAAGGGCGCTACTACTATATCTAGCCTGGAGGCAACACCGTGGCAATTATAGTAGTAGCGCTCTTTTCACCTAGAGTGCTACTGCTACTCAGTCATTAGCAGCGCTATTTTCTAAAGCTCGTTGCTGCTAATTAGCAGTAGCGTCTGTTTTTATACCGCGCTGCTGCTAAGATTCTGTGTATAAGGTTTTCCCTAGTAGTGCTAGTTGGCCAAACCAAACAGATAATTCGAAGAGACTTGCAAAGATAACCAATCATACATAAAAGAATTCAGAGAAGATTCAAATATTATTCATAGATAGACTTGATCATAAACCCACAATTCATCGGTCTCAACAAACATACTGCAAAAAGAAGATTACATTGAATAGATCTCCACAAGAGAGGGGGAGAACTTTGTATTGAGATTCAAAGAGAGAGAAGAAGCCATCTAGCTACTAACTATGGACCCGAAGGTCTGAGGTAAACTACTCACACTTCATCGGAGGGCTATGATGATGTAGAAGCCCTCCGTGATGACGGCCCTCTTCCGGCGGAGCTCCGGAACAGGCCCCAAGATGGGATCTCGTGGATACAGAAAGTTGCGGCGATGGAATTAGGTTTTTGGCTCCTATTCTGATCATTTGGGGATACGTGTGTATATATAGGAGGAAGGAGTACGTCGGTGGAGCACCGAGGGGCCCACGAGGTAGGGGCGCGCCCTAGGGGGGCGCCCCCCATCCTCGTGACCCCCTCTTAGATCCCTTTGCAGTAGGGTCCAAGTCTCCTGGATCACGTTCGGTGAGAAAATCACGTTCCCGAAGATTTTATTCCGTTTGGACTCCGTTTGATATTCTGTTTATCCGAAACACTGAAATAGGAAAAAAAACATCAATTCTGGGCTGGGCCTCCGGTTAATAGGTTAGTCCCAAAAATAATATAAAAGTGGAAAATAAAGCCTAATATAATCCAAAATAGTAGATAATATAGCATGGAGCAATCAAAAATTATAGATACGTTGGAGACGTATCACCTAGTAGCTTTTAAACACAACATCCGCGACGAGTGGCTAGCCCGGCACCTTGGTTAGGAAAAGCCGAAATCTATGGCAGCCCTCACGACACTCATGACCCGCTTTTGTGCGGGAGAAGATAGCAGGCTGGCTCGCAGTAATAACATATCGAAGAAACATGGTACTTTGGTTACCAAGGACGGCAATATCAGGTCACGTCGCAACAAACATAAGCGCCGCATTAACAGCGACAATACCAAGGATACGACAGTCAATGCCGGATTCAAAGGCTCTAAACCCAATCAGCGGAAAAAGCCATTCAAACGAAGCACTCCAGGCCTGTCCAGTTTGGACCGCATACTCGATCGCTCGTGTCAAATACATGGCACCCCCGACAAGCCAGCCAACCACACCAATAGGGATTGTTGGGTATTCAAGCAGGCCAACAAGTTAATTGCCGAAAACAAAGATAAGGGGCCACATAGCGACGACGAGGAAGAGCCCCGGCAGCCGAACATCGGAGGACAGAAGAGGTTCCCCCCGCAAGTGCGGACGGTGAACATGATATATGCAACCCACATCCACAAGAGGGAGCGGAAGCGTGCGCTCAGGGATGTATATGCGTTGGAGCCAGTCGCCCCAAAGTTCAACCCATGGTCCTCCTATCCGATCACCTTCGATCGCAGGGACCACCCCACTAGTATCCGTCATGGCGGATTCGCCGCACTGGTCCTAGACCCAATCATCGACGGATTTCACCTCACTCGAGTCCTTATGGATGGCGGGAGCAGCTTGAACCTGCTTTACCAGGACACAGTGTGCAAAATGGGTATAGACCCCTCAAGGATCAAACCCACAAAAACGACCTTTAAAGGCGTCATTCCAGGTGTAGAGGCCCATTGCACATGCTCAATTACAATGGAAGTGGTCTTCGGATCCCCGGATAACTTCCGAAGCGAAGAATTAATCTTCGATATAGTCCTGTTCCGCAGCGGCTATCATGCACTACTCGGACGAACCGCATTTGCGAGATTCAATGTGGTACCGCATTATGCATACCTCAAGCTCAAGATGCCAGGACCTCGGGGGGTCATCACAGTTAATGGAAACACAGAGCGCTCTCTCCACACGGAGAAGCACACTGCGGCCCTCGCAGCAGAAGTGCAAAGCAGCCTCTCAAGGCAATCCACCAGTTTGGTGTTTCAACACCCGGACACCTTCAAGCGCGCTCGGAGTAATCGGCAACTAGACCGCCTGGCACGATCTGAGCTCGCATAGCAATGCGCCCCCACCCCGGCCCAAGCCAAACGACGAAATTCGTGCCACGCGTACATAATTACGCATTAAAAATACCATGGGCACAGGCGGGGAGGGGGGCACAAGTACGACACACCCCAATACGCGGCTTAAACCGCACTAGGGGCTTCCCGCTTTGTTATTTTTCTCTCTTTCAGGACATTAATCTCTGGAAACCCTGTCCGGCAGCATGATTGCCGAACACATGATGCAGCAACCAAGGAGGCAGAAAGCTACATCACACCATGGAACTCCCAGGTGGATTACGATAACGAGTGAAATACTTGCTTCCTCAGCTTGCCCTTGGAGGGGACATAGTCCTACTTTTTGCTTATTGCACCACATGTATCATTTTGCTTTAACGCACCTTTTTGAATAAACAATAGATAGCATTAAGACTATTATTGCATTCTTCCCTTTTTTATATATATCTGTTCATTAATGATACCTTGCAGCCGTACACTTTGGTACGGTCAATACACCAGGGGCTTAAGTACCCCATAATATGGTGTGAGAAGTCCGAACACTTTCACAAGTGCGGCACCCCCAAACTTATAGCATTATATGCATCAGCTCTGAATCATGTCTTTGGTCAAATGTTGGGTTTGCTCGGCTCCTATGTTTTGGTACCTTACGTTCCGCTCTATCGGCTAAGGTAGCACTAGGAGAACTACTGCGATTTTGCCCCGGTTTTGCTGGGCTAAGCACCTCAGTAGAGAAAGCTAAAACTGACTGTCATGATAAGGCGAGAGACTGGTCGCTGTTCGGCGAGGTTTTGAGTCCCTAAAGACTTATGCCGCTTAGAGCGAGGAGCCGGTTCTGTCCGGCTTAAAGGCGTGTATCGCACCCTGAATTCGGCCTTCCGAATACCAGGGGCTTCACCGAAATTTAAAATTATAGAATTCTATGGCTAAGTGAGAGTGATAAAGCATTATTAGTCCGGTTGCCTTGTTCGCTGTGCTGAGCACCTCCCTCGAAGGACCCAAAAATGGGAACAAGAGTGCTCAGGCTTATCCCGAACACCCCAGCACTCGCGGCATGGGGGAATAAGCCGAGGACTAGCCATCTCTCAGATTGGATAAACAGCCAAACAAAAGGTAATATTTTAAATTCAAACAAGCGTAGCATAGCGCATATGAAACAACTTTTCATCTTACAGGATCACACGAGCAAGTTTACTCAAATATTACATCCTTTGGACATTCGTCCGCTACAAGACAGGCACCCTTCAGGACACTCTCATAATAAATTTCGGGGGTGCGATGCTCCTTGCCCTGCGGCGGTCCTTCCTTGATCAGCTTCACGGCGTCTAGCTTGGCCCATTGCACCTTCACACAGGCGAAAGCCCGGCGTGCACCTTTGATGCAGACGGACCGCTTGACGACTTCCAGCCGTGGGCAGGCATCCACAAGCCGCCTCCCCAGGCTGAAGTAGCTGTTCGGAAGGGCGTCGCCAGGCCACAGCCGGACTATAAGGCCCTTCATGGCCTGTTCGGCCACCTTGTGTAGCTCGACCAGCTGCTTGAGCTGGTCACTCAGAGGCATCGGGTGTTCGGTCCCAGTATACTAAGACCAGAACAGCTTCTCCGTTGAGCTTCCCTCCTCGGCCTAGTAAAACTGTGCGGCATCCGACACGCTGCGGGGCAAATCTGCGAATGCTCCTGGAGAGCTCTGGATCCGGGTAAGTAATAGGTAAATTACTCTCACATGCTTGCTTTGCATATAGAATGCCTTACCCGCCGCTATTTTCTTCATCATGTCAATCTCTTGGAGGGCCTTTTGGGCTTCGGCCTTGGCACTCTTTGCGCTCTTGAGGGCCGCGGCAAGCTCAAACTCTCGCGTCTTCGAGTCAAGCTCCAACGCCTCGTGCTTCGTCACAAGAGCCTGGAGCTCTTGCTGCACCTCGCCCACCCGAGCCTCTTGCCTTTCCCGCTCGGTGCGCTCCTTGGCCACTTTATCTTCGGCCTCAAACAATGCTTGCTTTAGGGTCGCCACTTCGGTCGTGGCCCCTGGCAAATTCATGATGATCCTGTCATTTTACAATCGCATTCTTTTTATACATATCCATAGACTAGGTACTACTTACCTTTGTTCTCCTCGAGCTGCCTCTTGGCAAGGCCGAGCTCGTCCTTGGACCCTTTAAGGTCCTGCTTCAGTGCGGCGACCTCCGCAGTCAGTGCGGCAGATGCCAGCAGCGAAGCCTGCATACGCATATTGACATACTTATATTAGACTCCTGCGATATTGTTTGATCCTCTGTTCGGCTTTTCTTTTTGAACACCGAACAGAGCATCAGGGGCTACTGTCTATGCGGTAATATTTTTCCTATATTTTAAACACTTACCTCAAAGCCTGTTAGAAGGCTAGCACAGGCTTCAGTCAATCCGCTCTTGGCGGACTGAACCTTCTGGACCACCGCACTCATAATAGTACGGTGCTCCTTGTCGATGGAAGCGCTGCGAAGCGCTCCCAGCAGATTGTTCAGCGCCTCTGGATAGACAGAGGTCACCGGCATAGGCGTCTTGCCCCTCTTGGAAGGAGGCCGCCTGCCCAAGTCCGGAACCACTGGAGGTTCCGGCGCAGTGTTCGGCTGAGGGCCGAACTCGGAGCCCTCAGGGGCCTTGTTCCCTCTGCTCCCGGAGTCCGAAAGGTCGCCTTGAGGCGCATCCGGGACTGTCTCCCCTCGACCTGGTGCCTCTTGAGACAATACCTCGGCGTCGTCCGCAAGGCAAGGGAAGGTGGCGGTCGGAAGTGGATTGCTATCCATATCCGACGAGCCCAGGGAGCCGTCCGATGATACATCGATACGGGCTCGTGGCGGCCTGCATAATCATATTCGGCGTTAGGGGAAGCAGTGCGACAAAGGAATGCTATGAGTTACTCTGGTATCCAAATACTTACGACTTCGCCAGGGGCTTGGCCCTGAGCAGCCACTCGTCTTCGCCTTCGGCGGCGGTGGTGGAACTGTCCGGAAGGAGAGTCGTTCCCTTCTTGGACCCTTTGGCCTCCCCAGTTGGGGCGGTCTTCCTTTTCTTGTCTCCCCCAACTGAAGGGGGAGCATCTTCTTCTTCCTCCTCGTCATCGGGGGAGGAGTGTGTCGCAGAGTTATCGGACGATGAGTCTGATGACGCCTGGCATCGGGAACTCTTTCGGGTTCCCTTGGCCTTCTTGGTCTTCTCCGGCACCTTATAAGGGCCCGGAGTCAGCATCTTCGTAAGGAGAGCGTCCGCAGTGTCTTCGGGCAGAGGGGCCGGACAGTTAATCTTCCCCGACGTCTCCACCCAGTCCTGTCACAGGCATGGATATTAGACCCCGCGCATAATTAAGCTAGGGGAAATAAAATATCCTACTGGATGTATAGAACTCATCGAATGCGCTCGGCGCTTCACGCTTAGCCCGCGGTCCTCGGTGAGGGAGGGAGGGACCTCGGCGCCCTTGAATAGCACCTTCCAGGCATCCTCGTGTGTTGTGTTGAAGAGCCTGTTCAGAGTTTGGTGCTGGGCTGGGTCGAACTCCCACAAGTTGAAAGCCCATCATTGACACGGGAGGATCCGGCGGATGAGCATGACCTGGACTATGTTGACGAGTTTGAGCTTCTTGCTCACCATGTTTTGGATACATGTTTGGAGTCCGGTCAGCTCTACCGAACTACCCCAGGACAGGCCCTTCTCTTGCTAGGAGGTGAACCGCGTGGGGATGCCAGATTGGAACTCGGGGGCCGCTGCCCATTCGGGGTCACGCGGCTCGGTGATATAGAACCACCCCGATTGCCACCCCTTTATGGTCTCCACGAAGGAGCCCTCGAGCTAGGTGACGTTGGGCATCTTGCCCAACATGGCGCCTCCGCACTCCGCCTGGCGGCCGCTCACTACCTTCGGCTTGACATTAAAGGTCTTCAACCATAAGCAGAAGTGGGGTTGGATGCGGAGGAAGGCCTCGCACACGACGATAAACACCGAGATATTGAGGATGAAGTTCGGGGCCAGATCGTGGAAATCCAGGCCGTAGTAGAACATGAGCCCCCAGACGAATGGGTGGAGAGGGAATCCCAGTCCACGGAGGAAATGGGTAAGGAACACTACCCTCTCATGGGGCCTAGGGGTGGGGATGAGCTGCCCCTCATCTGGGAGCCGGTGCGCGATGTCGTCGGACAGGTATCCGGCTCTCCTCAGCTTCTTGACGTGTCCCTCCGTAACGGATGAGACCATCCACCTGCCTCCCGCTCCGTACATGGTTGGAGAGGGTTGAGGGGGGAAGTGCGGACTTGGGCGCTGGAGCTCGAGTGTGCGAAAATGGATGAGCAAATGAGGAAGAAGGCGTGGATGAAAAGGTGAATCCTTATCCCTTTATATGGGCGGACGAAACTATGCGTCCCCACTAGCCTGGTAAAACTCGCTTATCCCCCAAGCGCCATAATCGATGGTCGATGGCGCGGTTGGGTTACCCACGCCCGTATTGATGAGAATCCCGTGATAAGGGGACACGATCTCTGCTTTGACGAGACGTGTCAAAAACCTGCCTCACGTTATGTGCGGGGCTAGTTAAAGGAAATGGTTTGAATAATCACCGGTCCATGACATAATGTCGTGTTGCCAAAACAAGTCAGCAAATTAGATTTTTGGAAATATTATTCTCTCTACGGTGGTATGTGGAACTTATTTTGCAGGGTCGGACACTATCCTTGTATTGAAATTCTTCCGTGATGTATTCGGAGGAGGAACCCGCCTTGCAATGCCGAAGACAACACTGCGCGCCAGACTCATCGTCATTGAAGCTTAGTTCAGGGGCTACTGAGGGAGTCCTGGATTAGGGGGTCTCCGGACAGCCAGATTATATCATTTGGCCGGACTGTTGGACTATGAAGATACAAGATTAAAGACTTCGTCTCGTGTCCGGATGGGACTCTACTTGGCGTGGAAGGCAAGCTAGGCAATACGGATATGTATATCTCCTCCTTTGTAACCGACCTTGTGTAACCCTAGCCCTTTCCGGTGTCTATATAAACCAGAGGGTTTTAGTCTGTAGGACAACAGACAATCATACCATAGGCTAGCTTCTAGGGTTTAGCCTCTCCGATCTCGTGGTAGATCAACTCTTGTAATACTCATATCATCAAGAATAAATCAAGCAGGACGTAGGGTTTTACCTCCATCAAGAGGGCCCGAACCTGGGTAAAACATCGTGTTCCCTGCCTCCTGTTACCATCCGCCTTAGACGCATAGTTCGGGACCCCCTACCCGAGATCCGCCGGTTTTGACACCGACAATTTCCCTTCAAAACATTTGCGTTAGTGCGACTCAGGTGAGTCCTCTTTCTATATGAAGCCTTTGGACCATATGAAGCCCGTGGTTTGGGGTTTGTCTTCTTCACTTGTGGTGTCATGACGACATACACAGGAAGATTTTCCAGACACTTTTTCGGCACCCAGACTTTCTTCATAGGTGGCCCATTCCTGCAGTTAGTACCAATATACCTGGAAAACACGTCACCATTCTGATTCTTAAACAGTTTATAGTTCGCATCAAAGGATTCATCAATAACAATGGGATTAGCACAAGTGAAGCCAGATAGGGTGGATGGATCCACTGAAGGTTCCTTTGCAGCAACCCATGTGGTTTTGGGGTACTGCTCAGGTTTTCAGTAAGATCCATTAGCATTCATTTTCCTTTCGAACCCAACACCCTCTTTCCTAGGGTTTCGGTTTAGGATCTGCCTTTTGAGGACATCACATAGTGTCTGATGCCCTTTGAGACTTTTGTACATCCCTGTTTCAAGCAGTGTCTTCAACCTAGCATTTTCATTAGCAATAGCAGTGGCATCCTCAGCAGAGGGGTTAGTTACCACATCAACAATTGAAGATATTGCAACAGTAGCAGCAGTAGAACATCTAGCAACAGAAGTAGCGTTGTCATGCTCAATGCATTTAAGACATGGTGGTTCAAATCCTTCCTGAGCGGAACTGATCTGTTTGGCGCTAAGTGACTCGTTTTCCTTTTGAAGATCTTCATGAGCCGCTCTCAATTTCTCAAGATCTTGCTTCCTTTGAAGATAATCATAGGAAAGCTTTTCATGAGTTGTTGAGAGCGTTTCATGACGACTTTCAAGTTCCTCATACTTAACATGAAGATTTTTTATGTCTTCAATTAAGGACTGAGATCGAGTCATTTCAGCGTCTAACATGTTATCGCTTTTGTCTAACAGTTTTTGAATATGTTCCATAGCTTTCTGTTGTTCAGTTGCAATTTTGGCAAGTGTTTTGTAGCTGGGTTTGGAATCACAATCAGAGTCATCTTCACTGGATGTTTGATAGTGAGTAATGCGTGAGTTTACCTTGGCACCGCGTGCCATGAAGTAGTAGGTGGGAGCGGAGTTGTCCTTGTCATTAGCATCAGCGTCGGTGATGAAGTCATTGTCTTCAATGCTGAAGATGGACTTGGCAACGTAGGATGTAGCCAGACTTGCAACGCCAGAATCGGACTCCTTCTCAGACTCCACCTCCGCCTCCTCAGAAGCAAACTCCTCCTTTGAATCCATTTCCTTGCCAACAAATGCACGAGCCTTGCCAGATGAGCTCTTCTTGTGTGATGAAGACTTTGATGAAGACTTTGAGTATTTCTTCTTCTTGTTGTTGTCAGAATCATATTCCTTGCTCTTCTTCTTCTTCTTGTTCTCATTGTCCCATTGCGGACACTCAGAGATGTAGTGACCAGGTTTCTTGCACTTGTGCCATGTTCTCTTCTTGTAGTCATGAGCAGAAGCTTCATCATTCCTTGAGCTGGATCGTGAGGACTTTTTGAAGCCTTTCTTCTTGGTGAATTTCTGAAACTTCTTCACAAGCATAGCAAGCTCCTTTCCAATCTCTTCAGGATCATCAGAACTGCAATCAGATTCTTCTTCAGATGAGGAAATAACTTTTGCCTTCAAAGCACGAGTTCGCCCATAGTTGGGACCGTAGATGTCTCTTTTCTCAGAAAGCTGAAACTCATGTGTGTTGAGCCTTTCAAGTATGTCAGACAGATCGAGTGTCTTGAAGTCAGGGCGTTCTTGAATCATCAGGGCTAGGGTGTCAAATGAGCTGTCAAGTGATCTCAGGAGTGACTTGACGACTTCATGCTTGGTGAACTCAGTAGCGCCGAGGGCTTGAAGCTCATTTGTGATGTCAGTGAGTCGATCAAACGTGAGCTGAACATTCTCATTGTTGTTTTTCTTGAAGCGGTTGAAGAGGTTGCAAAGGACACTGATTCTTTGATCTCTCTGGGTTGAGACGCCTTTGTTGACCTTGGAGAGCCAGTCCCAGACTAGTTTGGATGTTTCCAGAGCACTCAGACAACCATACTGTCCTTTGGTCAGATGACCACAGATGATGTTCTTGGCAGTGGAATCCAGTTGAACGAACTTCTTGACATCAGCAGCGGTGACACCTTCACCAGCCTTGGGGATGCCATTCTTGACGACATACCAGAGGTCGACATCAATGGTTTCCAGATGCATGCGCATCTTATTCTTCCAGTAGGGATATTCAGTTCCATCAAAGACTAGGCACGCAGCGGAGACTTTGATTATCCCTGCAGTCGACATAGCTAAAACTCTAGGTGGTTAAACCGAATCACACGGAACAAGGGAGTACCTTGCTCTGATACCAATTGAAAGTACTAGTGATCGACTAAAGGGGGGTGAATAGGCAATTTTTATGAAAGTCTTTAAAACATGGAAGTTTCGAAGACAAACGATAGAAATAAACCTATTACCATGCAGCGGAAGGTAGACTACACTAAGCAAGCCATAGTCAAGTATTCAATGAAATGAAAGCACAAAGACTAATAGCAGCTAGGCAGTATAGATCAGGATGGAAGATAGTATGAAGCCAATCAGAACAAACAGTCACACAGTGAAGACAAATAGATAATGCAAACAGGCAATGACTTCACAAGGACTGACGGTGTCCTGGACTAGGGGGTACTCACCACGTCGTCTCCCGATCTATTAGATTGGGCCGAGGACCCCCGTGGCCGTATACTCATGGGCCAGTTCGGACGGCTGCCGCATACAAGGAAGATTTCACAAGACTTGGCGATCAAGACAAGGACTTCTCCCCACCGGCGTATTCGGCTAGGACTCTTGTTATCCTAGGCCTCCGGTGCATTATATAAACCGAGGCCAGGCTAGTCGATAGAGATACAATATATACATACAATCATACCATAGGCTAGCTTCTAGGGTTTAGCCTCTCCGATCTCGTAGTAGATCTACTCTTATACTACCCATATCATCAATATTAATCGAGCAGGACGTAGGGTTTTACCTCCATCAAGAGGGCCCGAACCTGGGTAAAACATCGTGTCCCCTGCCTCCTATTACCATCCACCTTAGATGCACAGTTCGGGACCTCCTACCCGAGATCCGCCGGTTTTGACACCGACATTGGTGCTTTCATTGAGAATTCCGCTGTGTGATCGACAAAAGGATCGATGGCTCGCCTGTAGATCAACTGCGATTTCGGCATCTTCATCACCAGCTCGACTGGTCACCTTGGTTCGACCAAGAATTGCGCTCCGTGTTCGGATCACCATGTCCGGACGAGGGCCTTCATCAAACATCAACTCCGATCTCTATCAAGATCATGGAGGAATCATCTATGGAGCTCGGGGGCTCAATGTCAACATTGCTCTCAAGCGACCGTGCTGTTTTTCTGGACAGCGAACTCGTATCTGCCACCACCACCTCCTCGAGTATCGCTTTGACGATCGCTTTGGTGGAATTGTGCGGAATTGAGTCTACAACAACCCTGGAAAATTTTGTCGAATTCCGATGGAGGAATCTCTGGCAATCCACGATATATCGGAGCCCTGTCAAATCTGGACGGGAATTTGGATGAGTTTAGGGCGTGGTGTCCAGCTTCTAGCTCAAACGTCCTTTCGAAGATCCAACCGTTGATCGGCTGCGGAATTCCTATATCTACCACTTCTCAAAATTTCAGCTCGATCCGACCGTCCAAACTCCGGGAACCTTCCGATTAGTGCATCACTTTTCGGATCTGTTTTCTGCACGAAAACGAATCCGACCCGAGTTCATCTTTTTCATGAACGGGATTTTGAACATCCCTTTTGAAGGAAGTTTTGTATGGGGTATTTTTTTTGTTCCCGAACACATCCCACTAATTTTAAGATCTTTTGAACATGATCTTCAACATCATGCTGGTGTCAAACCAGTCCGGCAATATTACTCCACGGCTACCGACCTGCGCTAGACACGTCGTCACTTTAACCGAGCTCAACTTCTTCGGATCATTATCTCGGCAAGTCGAACAAGACTCCGGCATCGTGAAGGATAAATCATCATCAACATCGCCGCCCCACGGATTACACGGAGCGGGCATACCGGCATCGCCGCACGGTCGCTTCATCAAGCCGGCATCGACCACGTCACGACCTGCATCGACAGGGCCGCACTATTGCTTCTTCAAGCTGGTGTCCATCACGCCGACCTACTTCGACTCATCGGCTGACGTCGAGGCTTCGACATCTCGGCTGGACCGGGGGCTTCGCCATCTCTTCATCAACCTACTTCGGACACTTCGGCGTGACTAGCCGACCAGCTCCGTCACGTTAGCTGGGCCGAGGGCTTTGCCTCGGTGAGTCAACCTTTACCACCATTGCCATGCCGTCGTTTTATCGCCCATCAGGCAATGGGTGTGCGGAGCGAGTCCCTATTTTGGGAATCACCTTCCTTCGGATTGCTACAACAAATAAACCAGGTGCTATTAATCCTAGTATTTTTTGCTTGTTTGGGTTTATTTTTTTCCAAGGAATTATTACTCTGATTTGTCCATGATATGTACACAGGTCTATCAAATGGTGACCGCATTAACGACGGTCGCGTGGTGGTTCGATCAGTTTCCGTACATAGTCCGGCGAACGCCGCATCCGGAGCTCAGACCGACCTGTGAATTCAGGCTTTGCCACACCTTTACTGCATCACGCCGACGCCCTGCATCGACATTGACTTCGGCGCCAGGCCATATTTCTTCTATTCCTCACTTTGCATAAATTATTTATTATGCAACATTTTTTTAATTATCATTATTACTATTATCTCCGGTTTGCACTAGTTTTTGTGCACAGGAAAATGATCCGGGGACTTCGGCGTCACTCTGCCGGTCTGCATACCGTGCTATGTCACCACTTCGGCGTGTCGAGCTCTCCGCTCCGCCACCTCGGGACCAGCTTGGGGGATGGAACCTTGCCCCGCATCAAGCTCGGACCATGTCATCAATACCGCACACATTAACCAGCTAAGTCACTTTCATGCTCAAAGCTTTAATTTCTAACTTGTGTTCGGTTCGACCAAGTATTATACTTTTTTGGAAAAAAGTTGCTTGTAAAAAAATTTCCTTGTCCAAACTTTGTTTGTGACGCATAAATTCAAATACCCCGTTTACTTGGGGGCTTCTTTTATGAAGCTTTTCCTGTTGCATATGATTATACTTGTACGGCTTCGTTCCTTGTTCGTGTATTACGCCACAATATGCACCACATTGACTTAAGCGATTTGCAAGCTGGGTTGCCTCGCTCCTGTGTTTACCCCTATGTTCCCGATTGTTCGGCTAGGGAGTAAAGGGAGCACCTCTGCGATTGTCACGATCGGGTCACCCGAGCCGGACCTCAGACTGGGTGAAGCCGAAAGCTAGCACTCTTATAGTTATTCAATGATGGTCGGCACACAACGGAACTCATGAGTACAAAAAATCTATTGCACAAGTCTCATAATAACAATGAGCACCGAAGAAAGGTATCGGTGGGGGTACTATTTTCTCCGAAGATGCTTCTTACTCTTCGTAGTAATATAGCATAAGTTCCCTGAGCGCGCTTTGTCTGTTACAGCCTTATGGCCTGATTGCCTGGTTATTGGAAACACCATCGATATTCTCGACCGATGAAGTACATAACACTTTTTGGTCCTTAACCAAAGAGGGAGAAGCCGACGGTCGGTTAAGACGCGTTTAAAGTTCGGTTGAACATAGATATGATATAAGTACTTCGGTACATGCAATCATTCTTCTACCCAAGTCACTTGGGGGCTCTTAAGTTTATTCGAGCCGTTTTATAATAAGTGTTCTTCTTCTCAGTCGTTGCAAAGTTCTATTATTATTATTTATCACTCCTTTTTTCCACGCGAGCGTGCGGTCACTAGACGGGGAGCCTAATTTCTCTCTCAAAGCCGCTAGAGTTTAGTTTGCTAAACTGGCCTAATGAGAAGTACTCCGCCCTCGAGATAGGAGGTTGAAGCCGTAGGCTGACCCGCTCGAAGTCTTGAGATAGGATGTGTCATGTTAAAGGACGACAGAAGCACTTCTTTTTTCTAAGACCAATTTTTGGATTGGCACCGAACACTTGATCTTATTCGGACGTCATGTTTTTACTGACGTTTCTTGGTTTTCCAAGCTTTTTGGCACTTTTAAACTATTTGTGCTTTTCCAGCATTAGTCTCGCAGTGCAACGCCGGACACCTTTAGGGATTCGGCAAAAACATTCTCAGATATTGCTATATATGCATCGGTTTCGAATTGTGTCTTCGGTCAATAGTTGGGTTGCCCGGCTCCTGCACTTGCTTCCTACGTTTCGTTTTGTTCAGCTAGGCGTGCAAAGGGAGAACCACTGCGATTGTGCTTCCAGCTCACATGGTTAAGCACCTTAGTAGAGAAAGCCGAAAACTGACTGTCACAATAAGCGTAAACTGGTCAGCGATCCGATGACTATGACGGGCCATTCATAACATTGGCCGAAGTGTTTACGGCTTGACCTCGACTGTCGCCGAACACTACCGGGGGCTATTAACTGGCCTCCCAAACTAAATCCTCGATATTTTGCTCTTACATTCGAGCTGAGGTTTCATGATCATGCTTAGCATGACAACCCAAAGAAAGGAACCGATAGCGGGACTATTTTCTTTGGAATACATTTCTTCTGTTAAACAGTAATATAACATATCTCTCTGTGTACCTTTGTTTATAAAACCGTGTGGCCAGATTGCCTTGTTTGTCGTAAATCTTTGCCCTCATAAAGGCTTTATAAAGTAGGACAAACACTCCTCGGCTACTGGCCAAGGAGGTGGAAGCCGATGGTCGGTCAACAAAGTTTTGTACAATGCGGATCCGAGCATTAATGACGTAAAGTACTTGGATACATAGAGTCATTACACATAATTTGTGATTTTACTATGGATATTGATCCTTAATTCGCCCACCCGTGTCCGCATTAAGGCTCGGGGGCTACTGGGCTTCGGGCTTATTATTTACAAATATTAAAGGGGCACATCAATCCCCTGATCTGGTGTTGCCACCCGACCAGTGACTCGGGGGCTATTGCATTGCTTGTCTAATGCAGAAAATTTTATGTGCAATATAGTTTCCGAGGAGATTTTGATCCTCAGGTTGGTCAGCCGCACCCAACCTGAGTCTTGAGGACTGAGCACACCGCTTTTGTGTCCCAAAGTATTCTGCCGAGCTAGGACTTGATCCTCAGGCCGATTTTGCAAATCAACCTGAGTCTCAGCGGCTATTGGGATCAGCGGTCTTATGTCATCCTTCATGTGCATCTCGGGTTTCAGACTGATACACACCTTGAGGGCTACTGGCTATATATCTCGGCAGAGAATAAATTGCACCAATAAAAAATATTGACAAAAAATCGGCCCATAGTCGGGGTGGTGCACCACCTCGGAAGCAGTCCGGCATAAAACTCGGGCGCTAGTGGCTGGCTCCATAGAGGGCATTTCCAGCATTAAGCTCGGCTGAACTCCTTCAACTTTTTTGAACCAAGGTGATATGACACCTCGGATATAGTCCAGCATTGGAGCCTGGACACAGTCCGGCGTTGGAGCTCGGATATACAGTCCGGCGTTGGAGCTCGGATACATAGTCCGGCGTTGGAGCTCGGATACATTCCGGCGCTAGAGCTGGGAAGCGGTCCGGCGTTGGTGCTCGGCTGCAAAAGATACCTCGAATGCAGTCCGGCGTTGGAGCTCGGACGCAAGAGGACCCTGCCTCCCGGGAACAACTTCAAACCCGAGGTGTGGCATAAAAATAAACAAGGCATTGATAAAGGCCGGAAACTTAAAGGGGCTCCTCGGATACCCGACGTGTAAACTCGTCGAATGCATTTCGGCGATCCTCAAGATCGAAGATAAAGAAGATTTGTTGAACCAGTTTTCAAGACCGGCAACCGAAGATGAAGAACAGTTCGGAAGAATCGAGGAGCGTCCCTAACTTGAAGACCGGTTCAGGGGGCTACTGACGGTGTCCTGGACTAGGGGGTACTCACCACGTCGTCTCCCGATCTATTAGATTGGGCCGAGGACCCCTGTGGCCGTATACTCATGGGCCAGTTCGGACGGCTGCCGCATACAAGGAAGATTCCACAAGACTTGGCGATCAAGACAAGGACTTCTCCCCACCGGCGTATTCGGCTAGGACTCTTGTTATCCTAGGCCTCCGGTGCATTATATAAACCGAGGCCAGGCTAGTCGATAGAGATACAATATATACATACAATCATACCATAGGCTAGCTTCTAGGGTTTAGCCTCTCCGATCTCGTGGTAGATCTACTCTTGTACTACCCATATCATCAATATTAATCGAGCAGGACGTAGGGTTTTACCTCCATCAAGAGGGCCTGAACTTGGGTAAAACATCGTGTCCCCTGCCTCCTGTTACCATCCACCTTAGACGCACAGTTCGGGACCCCCTACCCGAGATCCGTCGGTTTTGACACCGACAAGGACCAATCTGCAAATAAAGAGATGGGAAGGATAGAACCAGTGGCTCGTTGAAGACAGTGATTTGTTGGACCAGTTCCAGTTGCTGTGACAACTGTACGTCTAGTTAGGGAGCTAAGATTCAACTCAGAAGACCGCGTCTTCACCTTATTCCCCTTGAGCTAAGGACACCCAGTCCTCGCCCAATTACTCTGGTAAGTCTTCAAGGTAGACTTCCAAACCTTCACAGACTTCGTTCACGGGCGATCCACAATGACTCTTGGATGCTCAGAACGCGACGCCTAACCAGCTGGAGGATTCACAGTCCTCAAGTGTAATAAGTCTTCAGATCACACAGACAAGAAGACTTAAGTGATGCCTAACACTCTTTGGCTCTGGGTGTTTAGGGCTTTGTCCTCACAAGGATTTCTCTCTCAAAGGCTTCGAGGTGGGTTGCTCTCAAACGACAAAAGCCGTGCACTAAATCTGAGCAACCGACCAATTTATGGTGTAGGGGGTGGACTATTTATAGCCACTAGGTAACCCGACCTGATTTGTCCGAAATGACCCTGGGTCACTAAGGAACTGACACGTGTTCCAACGGTCAGATTTCAAACACACACGGCAACTTTACTTGAGCTACAAGCAAAGCTGACTTATCCAGCTCTGGATAAGATTTGCTCTCATTGTCTTCGCTCGAAGACATAGAATTTTGGTTAAGCATCACTTCAGTCATTCTGACTGGTTTACTTGGACCCCACTTAACAGTACGGTGATTCCTATGACTCAACAAAGAAGAAAAAGAACGACGAAACAACTAAGTCTTCGCGCTCCATAGTCTTCACGCGATGTCTTCTCTTGTCATAGTCTTCAATGTGAATGTCTTCACATACCACCTTTGACTTCAATGTCTTCATACATTTTTAGAGGTCATCTCTGGTAGGAAAACGAATCAATGAGGGACTTCTACCTGTGTTATCCTGCAATTCTCACAAACACATTAGTCCCCTCAACCAGGTTTGTCGTCAATACTCCAAAACCAACTAGGGGTAGCACTAGATGCACTTACACCTTCACGTGGCCGCTGTCTGGAACTCCACTTTTAGTCCCGGATTAAAAAGGAAATTTTATGAAATCTTTTTTAAAATATTTTTTCCTGATTTTCTAATTTCTGAATTATTATACAATTTAATCTCTAATCACCCCTCATCACTGCTCAATTTAACCTTTAATCTCTAATCACCCCTCATCATTCCAAATCATCTAACTTCCCGGCCGATCACCCATACTCTCACTACTCCAGCCTGAGCACGCTTAACTTCCGGGTTCTAAGCCCCCTCGTTTCCAAGTCTGCACTTGTTGTTTTCCTAACAATAGTAAGGTGTCAATCCTATTAACCTTCAGGAGTTTAGCTTGAGCATGAAGTCACACGTTTCACTGTTTGAATTTGAAACTATTGTTCTAAAAAACAATAATTATTTTGTAACACTAATATTTCTTGAATAAGTAGTTTGACCATTGTTTGACCACAGTTTGACCAGATTTGATCAAAATTCCAAAAAATTGAAATAATTATTTAGTAACACTAATATTCTTGAATAATTATTTAGTAACACTAATACTTCTTGAATAAGTAGTTTGACCATAGTTTGACCAGATTTAACCAGAATTCAAAAAAACTGAAATTTGAGCATAACTTTTTTCCTTTTAGAATTTGAGGATTCTAAAAATTTGCAAACAGACCTATGGCTGTCAAAATCGGATGCGGATTTTCGTGCTGAACATTTTGATATATTATATGTTTTTTTCCGACATCGTATGCAAAAGTTATAGCCGTTTTACTTTTTCATAACACTTTTTTTGCAAAACATGTTCAAATTTAAGTTTTTTAATTTTCCTAACTAGTAGATGTAGTAATATAACTACATCTCGAAGGATTTTATTTTTTGAAGTTTTTATCATTTTCTTTTGTTTTTTTCAAAACTAAAATGGCGATACATGGGGTGGGGGGGTAGAGTTTGAGACACGAACCCCTTTAGTCCCGGTTTGAGACACGAACCGGGACTAAAGGGCATCACACCCTTTAGTCCCGGTTCGTGTCTCAATCCGGGACTAAAGGTCTACTCTCTAGTCCCAGTTTGAGATACGAACCGGGACTAAAGGGCATCGCACCCTTTTGTCCCGGTTTGAGGTCTCATTTGAACTGGGACTGATGCCTTTAGCCGCTCGAACCGGGAGTCCCGGTTCGTAATGCAACCGGGACTAATGTGTATATTGAGCTGTGACCAAAGCCCTGTTTTCTACTACTAGATGCAAGTTGCTGGTGGTACCCTATGGTCGTGTTCGCCTGACAGTGACTGGTCTAGACTGGGCGTCTGCACTCCTCCCCACACGATGTGTTCCTCTGTACGGATTTGGGTCGCAAGACCTATCAGTCCTCAATGCAGATGGAGCCGGAGGTGGGGATTCAGATCAAAAGAAATCCCTAGTTGACACTTATTGACTAAGATGGCGGCGACGCCCGAGGGCGCTGTTTTTCTGCATGAAGACATTAGTTAGATCTTCTCCCACCCGTCAACACACATCCAATGTCGAGACCCCGATACACCACATCGCTGAGATCCGCCGCCGCCGATGCGGTAATTGCCACATCGCACCACCTCCTGATCTAGGTCGTTGCCAACGCCAATACAATGATGTCCACTAGCCAACTATCTCCTAAGGTGGCGCATTCAAGAAGGGAACGACGCTAAAGGCACCGTCGCCGCCTACCATAGTTAGAGTTTTCACTCGGAAGACAAATGGCACGGACGAGGTAGAAGCAGATTTGGCGAACATCTCCATGGAGAAATGTCAGTCCCCGCATCATCTTTGTGGCCAACCAGTGCCGCCTAGGGATTTCTCCTGATTTGAATCCCCACCTCCAGCTCCAACTGCATCGAGGACCGTCATCTCCTGGCCCATCATCTCCGATCCATAGGGAGGAGCATACCGTCGGCTCCTGGCCCATCATCTCCGATGGAGGGATTGCTGTCGCCGTCATGACCGGAACTATCGCTCTGGGGGCCTTGCGTCGTAGATCACACCCCAGTCGAGTACGTCATCCCCACGTTGTCACTGGAGTGCCGCCGCACCACCAAGAGGAGTAGTTGTCGGAGAAAGATATCACGCCGCTGTGTACAGCCCCTCCAGGCAGCCATGCCACCCCACCGGACGCGAGATCCCCACTGTCCCCTTCATCGACGGTGCACAGGCTTTTCCGACGGCCACCTCTAGGGATGATGAGGGAGGATGGAGGAGGTGGCGGCGGCTAGGGTTAGCGCCCCCGGTCGCGCTGGAGGAGGTGACAGGTGGAGCGCCTAGGCGTCTTGCTCAAGGAGACGTCCACAACGGTCTAGTTGAAGACTTGGAGGGAACAGACTATTGGTTTTCAAGGCAAGAAGATGGGGAGAGGAGGATCTAGTTGGCTTTCTCACCGTGATCCGGCGAGCGTAGAGTAGTGAGGCCGTGATGGTCGAACTATTTGGTAATGAGAGGGTGTGGTGTGACGAGGTGTTTCCCTGTTGTTGGTTTTGCTGGAGGCAATAAGGTGGACGCCATCCGACCGAAAATGGCTACTGAACCCAACGGCACCATGTGGTCCTTCCTGGCCTGTCTGTTTCTTCGGTCACATATGCCAATAATCTTGATCATTGAGTTTTACTCATTTCTACACATCCATGAAAATAATAATATTATGAACTTGCAGCAAACGGAAAGCAATTTGTAAGCATGCCTCAAATGAGAATGTAAAGCTATTTAATTCAGCTATGTAATTTATGTATTTCAGTTATATGCTATATAATGGAAAGGGGCTAGCCCGGTTCAAGAAAAAAGCTTACGTTTGTAATTTATGAAGGCAATCAGGTTTCTTTCGTATAGATTGTGGAAGCTAAATTGTCTTGTTGCTATATATTCATACAAGATGCAGGTGACAGTAAATTTTTGGCCCAACGGGCCTTTTGAAATTTCAAGGAGCAGTCTACTACACAACTATTTCAATATGGCAGAAAGAATCAAACATGAATGCGCAATGTTCCTGACTACCAGCTCATTTGTGAGGTAGTAACATACAGTATACACATCCCGCCCCCTCTTGTCGACCATGCTCCATGCACACACTTCACAGTTGATATTTAGCCATATATATAGTTCTTGTCTAGAGAATGTATCACGAAGATCAGATCATTCGAAGGCAATACATGTTCACTGAATCTTGGCAAGAGCTCCTGAGATGTACGGTCTAGACCAAAAGCAGGAACTGAGGAACAGGGATTCACATGACATTTGAAGTTTATAAGTCCCTCGGCAATGGCATGACACCACCATGACTGCATATGAGTGATGCAACAAGGAAGCAAGTATGGAGCAAAAATATAAAGTTTGGATCCAAAAATTTTGTAGCATGCCAAAAATTAATTTCGCAAATTTTGGCGACTTTTAGACCTGTTTTTCTATGGCCTAGATTGCTAGTGCATTCTTTATGTCCCCATTTTTCATGTATCTGGATTCTTGCCTACCAAACGAGAACATAATCATAATATGGGCATACACATGGAAATAAGCATAAATGCATAATGTCCTACTTTCACCATTACCACAACAGTTCAAATATGATCTCTAAAATTATACATTGCAACTTTCCCTATCTGACTTCTTCACTGACATATAAGTAAAACCAATTGTATAAAACATCAGTAGAATGAGTGAGAGACAAAAAAAATTGCAGCTACTGTGGATTTTTGTTTTGCTGGAAGCCTGGAATAGCATGGCGTTTCAAAACCTGAACAGAGTTCCCAAGTGCCATCTTTAGAAGTCACCTGATCCTAACACTTTTACAAATGGCTGGCTAGAAAATGTCTGACTCTGAACAGGTAAACATGATGATACAAGCACATATAGAATCTGGCAACTTAGAAAGCAAAAATATATCATTAATATGCAGAGACACACTCATGTTGCAATGCATCAAAATCAAATTGATTCTCAAAGGGGCAATTATCAGAGGCGCACCAACACAACCAAGAGGTAAGAAAAAAATAGATCATCAATGCAGAGACACTCATGCTGCAATGCATCAAAATCAAATTGAGGGCAATTATCAAGGGGCACCAAGACAACCAAGGTAATGAAAGCAAAGCCGTTGCTGATCCTGTGAACTGTTACTTCAATCTTAACAGGGCTCGTAAGCCATAAACTACTGGTTGTCTCAGAATAATGGAGCTCAAGTTAACAACGATGCTACTAAAACGATGAAATACTGGCATGGAAATAAGCATGAATGCATAATATAATATCCTAATCTAACCATTACCACATCAGTTAAAATACGATCACTCAAATTATACACGGCTAGTTTCCCTATCTGATTTCATTGACACATAAGTAAAACCAATTGTATAAAACATCTGTAGAATGAATGAGACAAAAAAATGAGTTAATGTGGATTGCCCCTAATAGCATGACGATTCAAAAAAATGAACAGAGTTTCCAAGTGCAAACCATAGAAGCCAGCTGATCCTAACACATTTACAAATGTCTAGAACATAAGTCTGATCAGGTAAACCAGATGATACAGACATATATAGAATCTGGCAACTTACTAAGCAAAAAATAGATCGTTAATGCAGAGACACTCATGGTGCATGGCATCAAAATCAAATTGATTATCCAGGGAATAATTATCACAGGCGCACCAACAAAACTACAGTAAGATATAAGCAAAAATAGATGATTAATGTGCAGAGACAAACATGCTGCAATGCATCAAAATCATATTGATTCTCCAAAGGGGCAATTATGAGAGGCGCACCAGCACAACCAAGGGTAATGAAAGCAAGGCTGCTGTAACAAGCCGAATGTTGCTGATCATGAGAACTGTCACCTCAATCAATCTTAACAGCACGACCAAGTGGATTTTTGTTTTGCTGGAATAGCATGATGAACAGAGTTCCCAAATGTAAACCAGTACTGTATGCCATCTTTAGAAGTCACCTGATACTAACACATTTACAAATGGCTAGAACATGTCTGACTCTGACCAGGAAAACATGATGATGCAGGCACACAGAGAATCTGGCAACTTATAAAGCAACAATAGATGATTAATATGGAGAGACACACTTGCTGCAATGCATCAAAATCAAATTGATCCTCCAAAGGGCAATTATCAGAGGCGCACCAACACAAGCAAGGTAATGAAAGCAGAGCTGTAACAAGCCGAATGTTGCTGATCATGAGAAGTATCTATCACCTCAATCTTAACAGGGCTGCTTGTAAGCCATATACATACTACTGGTAGCCTCAGAATAATGGAGCTCAAGCAAACGAAAGATGCTACTTAGGACGATGGAATACTGCTAGGTAGTAGTCTGATCGAACTGAACTCTGGATTAAAACCAACATCTGCTTGCGCTCTTACGGGTAGTCGGTGAAATCGAAGACCTGCTCAGGGAGGAATGGATTGATAGCGTGTGAGGCCATCATCATGGAGTAGAGTAGCAGCTCCATGAGCGTGCCAGCGCGCTTGTTCTTGCTAGGGAGGCGGTAGCGCTGTCCGGTCGTGAGGAAGCCCGGCAGGTAGTGGTCGGGCTTGACACCGTCGATGTTGCCGGCCCATGCGACGACCCGGAGGTGCAGCCCGACCATGAGGTGGGCGACGCAGCGGCCTCCTCCGGGGACGGGGACGGGGACGTCCTGCGTCTCCAGCTTGCGCATCTCCTCCTTGATCAGGTGGTGCGATTCGTTGAGGATGTCGAGGCCATGGAGCTTGTCGAGCGGCGGACGCGCCCGGTTCAGCAGCCGACCCGTCTCCTCGTGGCAGATCATCACCAGCTCGTACAGGGTCATCTGCAGGCACGCATACAGATTATTACTTACTCCAGTTCGTAACCGCACCCGCTGGATCGAGCGAGTCGATCCACCCGGCTGGCGGCGGGGGAGGGACGTTCACCGCAGCCGCCGCGGGTGCGTCGAGCGCCGCCGTCAACCGAGCCGAAACAAATATATCGATCGATCATCCCCAAATCGTTCGACTTTGGATGTACGAGGGGTGCAGAGCAGGTGGCCCGAGAGCTCGAAACGTACCTCTGCGATGAACACCTCCCGGTTGCCGAAGCGGTAGAGCTCGCCAGCTTTCTCCTCCTGGCCGCCGGTGACGACGACGCGGTCCTTGTCCTCCTCGACGCCGGTGACGGCCACGCGGTCCTTGTCCTCCTGGCCGCCGGTGACGACGACGCGGTCCTCCACGTCGCCGCCGGTGAGGACCACGGCGTCGGCGTCCATGTCGTCGCTGCCGGCGGGGACGACGAAGATCACACCGCCCGCGTCCTTGTCGTCGTTGCCTTCGGGGACGATGTGGCCGTCGTCGCCGGAGCCCTTGGCGGCGCGCACGACGAACGACGGCGGAACGGGAGCCCGCGGCCGCCTCCGTTTCCGTTGGTGGCCTGCAGGGCGCCTCCAGTGGCGGCCTTGAGCGCCGCCGCGACGGCCTCGGCCCTGCGGCCAGCCGGGCAGACGACGAGGAGCGAGGCGACCGCCCTGGCGAGCGAGGCGAGCGCTCGGACGGTGGCGCGGGGGGTGGAGAGGAGGTGGGCCATGCTTGTTCTCGGCCTCTGCGGTTGGTGAAGAGAAGAGCGCAAGGGAAACGGATGGGGGCAAGGCAGGAGGGGTGCGGGGGGTTTTATGGACGGAGCGGGAGGTGGGAATGGGATGGCGGGCCCCGGCGTCCAGCCTCCGCGACCGCATGGAGAGGAGAGGGCTGGGTTTTGCTCCTGCGCTGCGTCTGGAATGCTCCGTCTGTCTGGTCTGCTTTCTTTTGAATTTGGAATCGAAAATCCTCCCCGATCGCATTCGGTCAAGCTGTCCATCGATCACCGGCCGGATCACCAAAAGCAAAAGCTTCTCCTCTGTTGCGCGAGAAGATGACGGAGGCCATGGACGGCGTGGTTTGGTTTGGTTTGGTTTGGGCTGCGTGTGAGAGAGGGAGCAAAATTTTTATGGAGAGTTGGAGTTGGGATGGCGGGCCCGGGCGTGGAGAGGGCTCGGTTTTCCTCCTGCGCTGCGTCTGGGATATGCACTAGTACTTGGTTTGAAATTAAGCTTGCTTTGTCCCTGAATTTTCAAACGAGTTTGTTATTTCACATCTAGATATGAAATAATTATCTCACATCTAACTTGTGCACCACACGATTAGGAGATGAGATATTCGTGCAAATTGTTTGATTAGGCCGTCATTGTGCATCCCGTTCGCTTTGTCTCGCGTAGGGAGGGGAGCGCCTGCGGGCCTTTTGTTTGTTCGCTTGTCCTTCGTCGGGCCATACTTTTGGTCCAGTTTTTCATGTGGGTTGCACATGTGCGTAATCGGAAGAGACGCATCCGTTCATTTCTGTACAAAAAATCGCGTGAGCCATCCATCAGTCCGTTTCCCATTCTTTCTTCTCACTCTCATTTCCCTTTTCCTCTAACCAAAACGTTTTTTTTTGTTTTTTTGTTTTAAAACCATGAACCTTTTTAGATTCATTAATTTTTTATTTTCTTGTTTCCATTTCTATTTTTTCTTTTCCTTTTTTATTAATTTGTTTTAAATTCAGTTACTTTATTTAACTTTTTTTGAGACAAGTTACTTTATTTAACTGATTTGCTAATTCTCATCTTGATAATGGGTTGTTTTGTTGCGTGTGTTCTATGTCGCCTCGTGCGTCCAATGTCCACTTGTCAGCCCATTCCTGAGTGCGTCTTTTGTTGGCCCGTTTTCGCATTGTGATCTAGGGTCCATTTCAATTTTGTTTATTCCTATTTTCATATTTTCTTTTATAAGCTGCGTGTGTTTCAGGATGTTTTTTGTTTATATTTTCTATTCCCTATTTATTTTTATTTTCTCTCTTCCCTTTTTCATTTTTATTTATTTATTTTAAATTCATGAACCTTTTCCATTCTATCATCTGTTCGCTTTAAATGTTGCGTAAAACTTGTTCACAGGTTGCTTTATCCGGGCGGCCCGTGCCACGCCGTGCGTTTGGTGTCTGCTTATGAGCTTGTACGCCCGTACATCTTTTGTTGGGCTATTTTCGTAGGGTTCTGGAGTCTTGATTCGGATAGATTTTGCTAATTCTCATCTAGATGTGAGTTAAAAATGTCTCATCTAACTCATATATCGTTAGATACGCGTGCTTCTGAGTCGTGTTTGTTGTCGTTGTGTCATCTTTTCTATTCGTCCCTCGTGAACCAGTGAGACCGGATTACCTTTTTTAGTGGGCCGTTTTCATGTTTTTGTGTATTGGGTTTATTTTGTGGGGTGCATCTTTTTTGTGGACGACTACAATTTTTTTTATTTCCTATTTTTTTGGCTACTTTGATCCGAACTAGATGGGATTTTGTGGACGACTACATTTCATCTAGATGGGATTTAGTGTTGTCTCATCTTAGTCTATAACCGTCTGATTTGTTTGCTTTAATGTCCGCACAAACTCATTCATGCATGCTCGTGTCAACTCGTTCTTTTTTTGTGACATGTCCTCTTCTCTCGTTTGTTTTTGTGTTGGCATGGTCTCGTCTTTATTTTTCGCATGGGCCCATATATGCGGTTGTTGGGGGTTATTTCTTTTTTGTTTGTTTTTGTTCTGCGTGTGGCATGGTGAAGAATTTGTAAAGTCTGCCCGAGACGAGGGCCATTTATACAATGAGAGCAGATATAGGGTTCTTTTTTGTCTAGATGAAGGGTAGAAATGTGTAGAGTTTAGATCGGTGGGAGAAGCGTCTGAACGCTTTATTGTCCTTATAATCCTTGACTCGCAACTGGGATCGTAGTTTCATAGTTGTTTCAATTGCAAGTTCACCACTGACTCGCAACTAGGCTCGTAGTTGTCTGAATTGAAAGCCCACCCTCAACTAGCAACTGGATCATGTGTTTTGTTTTCCAGCCCAGTTGCAAGTCCACACTTGACTGGCAACTGAGCCCATAATGTTTTCATCCCAGTTGCAATTCGATCCTTGACTTGCGACTAGGCTCGTAGTTTTGTAGTTGTCCTATTTGGAAGTACACTGTCGACTCACAATTAAGCTTGTTCTTGTCCGAGTTGCATACCAACCCTCGACTCGCAGCTGGAGCCTGTGGTTTGTTTTTCACCCCAGTTGCAAGTACATCCATGGCTCGCAATTGGGCTCGTAGTTTGTAGTTGTCCTAATTGCAAGTCCACCCTCGAGTCGCAACTCGTGTCGTAGTTTTGTGTAGTTGTTCTAGTTGCGAGCCCACCCTCGACTCACAACTCGTATATTAGTTTTGTGTAGTTGTCTCAGTTGCAAGTTCACCCTGGACTCGCAACTTGGCATGTAGTTTGTTTCATTCCAGTTGCAAGCCCACACTTGACTCGCAACTCAGCCTATGCTTTGTTTTTCATCTTGGTTGCAGGTCCACCTTTGAATCACAACTAGGCCCGTAGTTTGTTTCATCCCAGTTGCAAGTTGACTCTTGACTCACAACTAGACTTATAGTTTCATAGTTCTCCCAGTTGGCAAGTCCACACTCAAATCGCAACTGAGTTTGTAGTTGTCCAATTGCAAGTCCATTGTCAACTCGCAACTGGAGCTTTTATTTTATTTTTTTTCATCCCAATTGCAAGTTATCCCTTGACTCGCAGCCGGGTCCATGATTTGTTTCATCTGAATTGCAAGTCAACCCTTGACTCGCAACTAGGAGGTTGCACGTTCACCCACGACATGCAAATGGGTTCATAGTTGTCCCAATTACAAGTCTGCCCTCGACTCACATCTAGGAATGTGTTTTGTTTTTCATCTCAGTCGCAAGTCCACGCTGGACTCACAACTAGACTCGTAGTTTGTTATTATCGTAGTTGCAAGTCCACCCTTGACTTGTAAATGGTAACACAATTTTTTGTAGTTGTCCGAGCTGCAAGTCCATACTTAACTCAGTACTAGACTCATAGTTTGTTTCATCCCAGTTGCAAGTCCATCCTTGACACGCAACTGGGCTCATAGTTGTCCCAACTGCAAGTCCACCCTCGACTTGCAACTAGGCCCATAGTTTTGTTGTATACCAGTTGCAATTCGACCCTCGACTTGTAACCTATATCGTAGTTGTGTGTACTTGTCTCCGTTCCAAGTCCACCCTCGACTCGCAAATTGTATTGTAGTTTTGTGTGGTTGTCCCAGTTACAGGTCCACCCTCGACTTGTAATTAGGCACGTAGTTTGTTTCATCCAGTTGCAAGCTCACCCTTGGCTCGCAACTCGACATGTGTGTTTGTTTTACATCCTAGTTGAAGGTCCTCCCTTGACTTGCAACTGGGCCTACATTTTTTCATCCCAGTAGCAAGTCGATCCTTGACTCGTAACTGGGCCTTAAGTTTTGTAGTTGTTCTAGTTGCAACTACATCCTCGACTCATAGTTGAGATCATAGTTTTCTGAGTTGCAAGCCCATGACCGACTTGCAACTTTAGCCCGTGTTTTTGTTTTTCATCACAGTTGCAAGTCTACTTTTAACTTGCAACTGGGCCCATGGTAGGTTTCAACCCATTTGTAAGGCGAACCTTCACTCGCAACTGGGCTCATTGTTTCATAGTTGTCCTAGTTGCAAGCAATATGGTTGCAAGTCCACTCTCGACTCGCAAGTGGGCTCATAGTTGTCATATTTGCAAGTCTACCCTCTACTTGTAACTAGGCATGTGTTCTCTTTTTCATCCCAGTTAGAAGTCCGCGCTTAACTTGTAGCTGGGCTCATAGTTTGTTATTATCCTAGTTGCATGTCCACCCTTGACTCACAAATGGCATCACAGTTTTATGTAGTTATCCTAGTTGCAAGTCCACCCTTGACTCGCAACTAGGACCATAATTTGTTTCATCCTGGTTGCAGGTTCACCCTTGACTCGCAACAGGCCTTGTAGGTTCGTAGTTGTCCCAGTTGCAATTCCATCCTCGACTTACAACTGGGCCCCTAGTTTTGTTGTCACAATCGCAACTCCACCCTTGGCTCGCAACTCGTATCATAGTTTTCTGTAGTTTTCTTAGTTACTAGTCCACCCTTAACTTGCAACTCCTATTGTAATTTTGTGTAGTTGTCCCAGTTGCAAGTCCACCCTCAATTCATAACTAGGCTCGCAGTTATTTTATCCAGTTGCAAGCCCACCTTGACTCGCAGCTCGGCATGTGTTTTATTTTTAATCTGAGTTGTAGGTCCACCTTGGACTCGCAACTAGGCTCCTAGTTTATTTAATCCCAGTTGGAAGTCGACTCTTGATTCGTAATTGGGCTCATAGTTTTCCCAGTTGCTAGTCCACATTCGAGTCGCAATTAGGCTCGTTCGTAATTGTCCCAATTTCATGTCCACCCTTGACCCGAAACTCAACCGACCCAGTTGCATGTCAACCCTTGACCCAAAACTCAACCGACCTAGTTGCATGTCCACCGGAGACACACAACTTGCCCTGACACATGCGCATTTTCACACTTGACCCAAAACTCAACCGACCAAGTTGCATGTCCACCCTCGACATGCAATTTGATAATTTTAGTTTTTCCATTTTTTTATTTTTTGTCGATCGCCTGGCTTTTAAAATGTTCGTCGCGTTTAAAAAAGCATCATGTATTTACAAATTTTTCATCGTGTATTTAAAAAAAATCACCTCGTCCATAAATATTTTTTGCGTGCATGTGTTTTTTCTTTCTTTTTTGATTCTTTTCTCCACCTTGTGTCTTTTATAATGTTCACCACATTTAAAAAAAGCATCATTTTTTATAAAATGTTCATGATGTGTTTGTAAAATGTGCATGAAGTATCTTAAAAAATAATCATACATAAATATTTCTGTGTGTACGTGTTTCCTCTTTTTTTTGATTTTTTGTCTACACCATGTGAATCTTAAAATGTTCACCGGGTTTAAAAAAATTCATCGCACATTTATAATTTTTTCATCATGTGTTTATACAATGTTCATCGTGTATTTTCAAAAATCATATTCACCTCGTCCACAAATATTTTCGTGTGTGTCATATTTTCCATCTTCAACTTTGCCAAACAAACACTTGATTGATGCATGCAAGTTGATTTCTCATGTGTTAATAGAAAAGGAACAAAGCATAAAGGTGAGAGTGACAGGCAGACAGAGGTTTTACATTAACGGGTTTCTTTTCTCCGCGATGTGTCAGACTCATCCACATCGGCAGCCTACACACCTGCAGCAGAAGCGCATTATATTAGGCCTACAAATATTGACTTTTTTGCGGACGCTCACATGTTAGAAAAAAACAAGTCAGCAAAGAAGCACAAGCTGAATCGAGGCCCAGGCCCGTGAACAGGGGCGAGCTGACGAGAAACACACAGACAACAAAAATCGAACTGTTCTAAAAAAATCGAGACAAACAAACAAACAGGATGATGTCATACTTAAATGTGGGATATTATCTCACATCTAAATGAGATATAGTCAGACCCATTTTCAAAATCTCCCGATCCCATTCATGGCCACGCGGTCAAGCTGCCTGCGTTCTGTTCTCGATCATCAAAAGCAAAAGCTTCTTCTCTGTTAGGCCGCGCGCGATGACGTAGGCACGTGGGCCGCGCGAGGCTGTGGTTTGCTTTGGTGCGTGGCTGCGTGCCAGACCTTGGCATCCGATGTTGAGCTATCAATCCGTGGTTGAGTTGGTTAGGTGGACAGCGGTATCCCCAACCCACCAGGGTTCAAATCTTGGTGCTCGCATTGTTCCTGAATTTATTTCAGGATTTCCGGCGATGCACTTTCAGTGGGAGGAGACGTTCCCGTCGACGACGAGGCGCCTACGGTGACTTCGTAAATCTCAAGATGATATGACAGCTCAGTCTCTCGAAGGTGCTCATAGGGGTAGGGTGTGCGTGTGTGCGTTCATAGGGGTGAGTGTATGCGCGTGTATATGAGCGCTTGTGTCTGTACTGATGCTAAAAAAAACCGGAGGGAGTATCACAGAGGGGGTGGAGAGCTTGTCTTCCCCGCCAAGAAAAGCAAACCGGAGCCAAGGAAGGGCTGGGCTGGGTCCCACTAACTTCATTTCTCTTGTCCTCACCTGGTCAGCTCCTCCTCCTCCTTTGCTTCCGTCTATTCCAACCAAGAACCAAGACAAAGCATCTCCTCGCCAGCCGGCCTTTGGCCCGTTGGGATCAGCCGGGGACAGATATGGACGATCACACGTCGATCGCCCCGCCGCCTTGATCAAACGGTGCCCTATGTTCTTCAAACCAAATCAGGGCATCTTTTTTGGATTGTCTGCATTGCCTGGGTGGTTAGAGCATCTACAGTCGGACGCCTTATATTTATCTCAAACGCCTAAGCAGATTGCCCGGTCGCTAACCGGTCACAAAAAACCGACCTAGCCGGAGCTTTCAAATGGGCCTCAAACGCCGGCCTGGCCGGCACCCTCATATCCATCCGAAATGTAGGGTGGATATGAGGCGGCGCGTCCGTCACCTATGCCCGGCCCACTACTGGCCCACCTCGACCCTGCAAAATCCTTCGTTTGGAAGAAACCCTAGCACACTCCACTACACTCCTTGACGCTTCCATTTCCCCAATCCGTTCGATCCCTAGCGCCGGCAAGCATGTCCAGCATCAGCAACCACTCCGACGGCAACTCCGTAGACGAGGAGGAGCTGGCGCTCCGTATCGTGCTTGAGCGCTCGCGGGTCAATATGGGCGGCGACTCCGGGTCGCCGCAGCGCCGACGCCGGCGCCAGCCCTTCCAGCCCCGCGCACGGATCTGCGAGTCCTGTCTTATCTGCTCCTCCCGCCCGACGGCCTCATCCAGCTCCAACCGCTACTCCGTGCGGGTAGCGGTGGGTTCTAGTGCCCGCTCCACCGATGCCGCGGATGCAGACTCTAGAGTCGGAGGCACGTGCCACTCGCCACGAGAAGCAGAGGGCAAGGGAGTTGAGGACGGTCTGACATAGCTGCGCAGTTCGCCCGCCGCCGCCGCCGCGTGATGCCAGTGCCCAACGATGAGGACCATCTCCTCGAGTGGGTGTGCCATCGTTCACTTACTGAGGCGGAGACGAAGAAGGCCCGACGGCTCCGGACTATGTAGGGACTATGTGCCGGATCAAGGGACGTAGGGACTATGTAGTTACAATGTGCCGGATCGTTGAACTGTGTGACTTATGCCCGTTTGGTGATCTTTTGATGATGTTTATGTGAATTATGCCTGTTTGGTACTAGTTTATATGTCTGTTTTCTTGTCAATTTTGATCATTTGGTGATCTACTTAGTAAGTTGCATGAATTTGTATGGATATAGGGTTCCGAATATGAGATACACATGTGTGGAAGCGTCGATTTAGGAGTGCCTGGTCAGTGTCCGCGGGCATGGCCGGTCGCGTCCGTAGATGTATAGAAGGTCATATTTGCCAAGTCCGGTTGTACGATACTCTTAGAGCTTATTTGGATTGTCTGGATCGTTTTTGTGCCATTTTCTTATGTCGCTCAGCTGGGTCTGGTTGAATGGATACAAACTCTGGGCCATGTTCTACAACTAGTTTGGTTGCCCATATCGCACCGTTGAGGAGTTTTATGTGTGTTGTTTGGACGCTTATATGTGTGGTTTAAGGGTAAACAGATACAGACCATATATGTTGTTGTTCACCCCTATCAAAACTGGTGAACTTACCACCACTATGCACCACACTACCGAAGCAAGGCACATCTTAACACACATCACATAAACACGAAACATGCACACAATTAATACATCAAGAGTGCCTACATTATTGGTTATTGAGACGAGTTTTAAGACAAGAGAGGCATCACATCATGCACAACATCGGAATGTTGTTCCCTGATCAAAATATGGACAATTTTCACAACAAAATACATAATTTAGACTTCAGACAACTAATACTTAAATTCAGAATTTCATATGGCTTGGGCCAGGCATATAGCCCTTCACAAATGGACTTCTGGCATAGGTAGCGGCATAACGTGGAGGACTTCCTTTCGTAGATCTGGACCTTCAGGCTGAGGTTGGAGAGCTTCATGATAACAATGTCGTCATGACCACTACTTGCAAAAGGCTTCTAGGTGGCCTCAAATAAGTAGCGGGCTAAACCAGGTACCCGCCACGACTATTTTAGAGAGGAAGCAGTGGCGGGTAGCAAGTCGTGTCCGCCGTGGAATCAACACAGCAGTGGTGGGCATATATTCACACCCGCCACACATAAACTCTTCCCATTGAGCCTGCGTGATGAATGCTAGCAATGGCGGTTATGATTATTCGCCCGCCACTGGTTTAGAAGGCAACAGTGGCGGCCGATCGCTTGCTTGCCACGGATAAATATTTGTAATCCGCACAAAAAAATAAAATATCTACAAATTAGCTATGGCGGACACTAGTAAACGCCCGCCACACGTAAATTAGGTCCACATATAAGTCTTGTTTTACACATTGTGCATCAAGTTTTTGCTATAACGATCACAAATTTTTACCAAACCCTACATGTGTCCGATGAAGATAGAATGAAAATTTTCATCCCTTTCGAAGCTCGTTTACCCAACATTTCTTACCGAAGAGGGTCGTCCTCCCGTTTGTTGTTGTCGGAAAGTCATTTAATGCCTCAAGAAATGGAAAACCAATTAAAAAAGTGCTCAAATTTGAGCATAGGGATTTAGATGGTGTGTACTAATCACAGAAAAAGTCTGAATTTAAATTGGTTTAAAAAAATGTTGATCTCCTCGACATCCTCCAATCCTTTCCGGCCAAGCCTTCCTCTATGATGAAATACCTTGGGTTGCCTTTGTCTGACGTTGAAGAGAATTAACTACCAGCCCCTCAAGGACAAGGTGGCGGGCCAGCTCTCTCCTTGGGTGGGGAGGCATATTGCCTCAGCGGGTCGTGCGGTCTTAGTCAAGTCTGTCCTGATGACAATTGCTATCTACTACATGATAGTGTTAGATTTACCAATCGAGGTCAATAAGAAGATCGATATCCTTATATGTGCTTTTTTTTGTGCAGGTAGTGATAAGGCCACATGTGAGAAATGCGAGATAAAATGGGAGCAAGTGTGCAAGTCCAAGCTGCATGAGGCCTTGGAATCCTAAAACTCGACAAGTTTGCGATTGCCCTTTGCCTCCCATGGTTGTGGGCCGAGTGGCTTCACCCAGACAAGCCATGTGTTTTCTTGGGAATCCCTTGTGATGACAATGACCGAGATATCTTTGTCATGGCAACCAAGGTCCGGGTTGAGGATGGCCTGCGTGCCAAGATTTGGGAGTCTCCTCGGCTCGATATGATTAGGCCCAAAGACTTGGATCCTAATATCTTTGACTTGTTGAAGAAGAAGAATTGCTAAGTTCAAATGGCTACGCACGACAACTTCTGGACTTTCCAGGTGAACATTCTTTAGGACATCACCATCCAACACCTCTCCGAGTTTGTCATCCTTTGGGAGAGGGTCTCCCATGTCCACCTTGATGTTGACACGTCCGGCACCATAACTTGGAAATTCACTACTAACGGATGCTTCTCGGCGTCATTACCCTACAAGACGCAGTTCTTGGGTCAGACTGATAGGGCCATGATTCGGACCGTTTGAAAAATTTGAGTGCCTCCCAAATGTAAGTTCTTCACATGGCTAGCAACCAATAATAGAATTTGCGCGGCGGACCAGCTTCTATTTGGTTCTTCTGTCGATCGGCGTGGACGGACGGACGATGGTGAAGGAGTTTCGAGCGGTCGAGTGGTTCGAGAGGGAGACCAGCATCGATCGATCTGGACCTGATATGGAGCAAGGCCGGCGCGTGCACGCACTTCTACCCCGCTCGGTCCATCATCATCCATGTGCGGAGTGCATGCAGGAATCACTTCACCGGGAAGATTCTTCCATGGATAATAACCGCAACAGAATGCAAAAACAATTAAGATGGAAGTTCATATGTAGATGCTTAATTGCAACCAAATTAAACGTGCGTCCCGAAGCGCGATCAGATGCAACGTCAGCGCGGAGCACGGTGTATGCAGCTGCCCCGCCCGGCGCTGGCGCGTGACGTCTGCTAGCTTGCTTTTCTTGGCGACCAAGCGCACTGCTTCTATTTTGCTCCACCTCTCCCTCTCTCTGTATCTGATAGTGCTGACCGGACCAACATAGGATGCCTAGAGCTCTACGCAGGCACCAACCAAACCAAACCGAACCACGCCGTCCATGGCCTACGTCATCTTCTCGCCAACAGATTTTTGATGATCGATGGAGAGAGAGAAGGCAGCTTGACCAAATGAAATGGGATCGGGGAGGATTTTCGATTCGAAATTCAATACAAAGCAGACCAGTCGGAGCATTCCAGCGGCGTCGTATCCTGTGAATCCAGCCTCTTCGTCAATCCTTGTATCCACTCATCGTCAGTCGTTGGATCAAAATCTTGTGCGTGCTGTTCGTCGGCTGTCTTTTTGCACAAACACGCCCGCCTCCAGCCAAGTTTGCCATGTAAATTTTCCAAAAAGGACCCCAGTGAGGGCAGCTCTCCCTGTTCACACCACTCAATCGTTTTTTCGCCCAAATCCCCACTGACGCTGCAGCCTGCATCCCACCGGCGGCGACGGCCGCGGCGGCCACGACCACCACAGTCCAGCGACTATATCCTGGCATGAAACCAGTGATTGCCGGCACCATGTGGACGCTGTGATGGAGACACGCCGGGAGCCGGCCACCACATCCCAGCGACGGCCCATCTCTTGGGGAGAGATCCAAGTGGGAGGCCATCGCCTTCGTGGAGTTCTCCCCGACGGGCGCACCGAGGTCTCGCCCGACTACGATGTATGGAGCCCTCCCGCATGTGTCTTCTCGCTATGAATCCGAGCTGGACGTGTGCCTCCACAGTCAACTTATTCTGTCCAGCTGCTGCGCTGTCAGACTCTTCCCCCAAGTTCTTCAGGCAAAACCGTGCTGGAGCTCCTTCGACCACAACCCAAGACTATTACGACCCGACCACTGTTGCGACCATGTAGCTAGTTCTTATCAGACGACTTGCTATTGTGATTTCAATAAGAATATCATATGAGTTGCGGTTGGTTCCAATCGAGCTTGAAACTTCAGAAAGAAGTGCATGTAAAATTAAGAAACAGAGTGAGTACAAGGCATGCTCTAGGGAGAAGTAGCAAGAGCATGCGTTGGTGGTTTGGACCAGTTCCAGTGGGTTCAATTGGGAACAAGAGCATGTTCTTGTGACCCCGACAACTTGTAACTAAACTTTCTCTTGTACTTATTGAATATGACAGGGAGCATGCGCCGGAGCATGTTGTTGCTTGTTCTTGCAAAGAAATTCAGAAACAAGTTTGTAATCTAAGCTGCTCGTACATGATTCATGCTGCAGTTTGGTTTACAAGTTTCATTTAACACTGAACAATTATTACAGTATGACCAGTACTTCCGGTACTAAGTAGCTAACAACACAGATACATCAGATCATCAGCTACCTATGATTCCTGTACATCTAGTTCTCCTGGGTGACATCCATTGATGGATAAAGCTCATAAACAAGTGCTTCTAAGTTGTTTTGAATTAAAATTCAGACAGAAACACCTGATACATGCTAGCTACAACTAGCAGCCAAAGAATTGATGGATATAATAGTATACGGCTGCTCTGTCGAACATCTTATGCATTCAACTTTTTCTTCAACTACTCATAAAGAAGAACAAGCTTCCAAACCTTGATACATGAATCGAAACTCATGCATCTGCTCACCACTCACACTTAATTAAGCATAAATCAAATCTGATACAAATAAGATAAACAGTTGGACAAAGCACAAGTCGGAATCCATTACATAAATTCAAACATTCAATAAACTGAATAAATGGGATTAAACATCATCTATTTGTCGAAGACTTGTAGCTATCATGATGCACCATCTGGAAGCATTTGTTGCACATTCATGGCTTCTTTTCCATGGCCTTTTTTGCTAGGACAATTGCGACTGTCATGAAACACTATTTGGTTGCACGTCTTGCACAAGCGTGCGACCTTGGCCTTGGCTTCTTTTTCTTCTTCTTTTGTTTTTCCCCATTCATTTCCTTTCCTCTTTTTATTCTTTTACATCTCCCTACCGAATGGCCATCATTTGGCGGGTGTATGTCAACTTGAGTAGGAATGTTGCAACCAATAAACGCCTCATATTCCTCTTGCCTAGTGTGCTTGACTGCATTGGGAACCATTTGGTTCAGAGGCTCCTCAATGCTCAGAACACTTGATACTAAAAAGTCCATGCCTTCATCTGATTGCTTAGCTCTTTGAATTAGATCTTCCAACTTGTTACGTACTGTTGAAATCTTCTTCCTCGCAGCTGCATCCAAGGAATCGGTGGGATTTTCTTCTAGAAGGTTCCCTTGCTCATCGTAAACGCTCTCACTACAATTTTTTCTATGTCAATCATATGATTTTAAAAAAAAGAGCATTGATTTTTATAACTTTCATACCTTTTACACCGTTTCTTCCATCTTTCCATAATATAGAAGGTTGGAAGCTTCTTTTGATTTTCAATTCGCATCACTTGGATAATATGGCGGCATGGGATTCCATGTGACTCAAATAACCTGCATGAACAGTTAGCTATCATGGTTGTCGTGTCACAACGGACCTCCCTTACCCTACTGGCACCCGTTTTGAAGGTCACTATTTTTATTCCCTCATCTTGTGCAATTCCTTGAACACAACAATGATCTCTTGCTGAAATAACTTGTTCCTGAAATTTCCCAAACACTTCATATGTGAATACTTGACTACCTTGTTTCTCCATTGCCCACGGTGTCACTAGTTGGGGGGTCCTATGGATGCTTGAATTGTCGGCAATCAACTCCTCTTGACGTTGACATTCTAAAGCAGTTTCAAACCTAAGCCAGAACTCAACAAAAGTGAGTCTGCGATGAATGAATCGGTTAAAGAATGAATTTGCACTTTCAGACCTTGAGGTAGTTCGAAGAATGCCTGCCAGCGATATGTCCATAAAATAGGCTGGTATCCATGACTCTCTGAGGCTAAACCTTTTAGTCAACCACTCATTATCCTCCAACCCATACTCTGAAATTATAGAATTCCACTCTAACTCAAACTCGGTCACGGTTTCTGAACCCCATACACATGCATTCATCCTCTTCCAAAATTCAGATTCTTCTCTAATCACAAGTCCAAGCTTCTCGGGAAGTTTTTCCATTATATGCCACATGCACAACCTGTATACTGAGGTTGGAAAAACTTCATCAATTCCATTCTTGATGCTAGTAGCTTCATCGGTTATGATGAGTGTCGGCGCTACACCTCCCATTGCCTTCAGGAAGGTCTCAAACAACCAGACATATGACTCGGTCTTCTCATTTAGTAAGAACGCAGCACCAAAGAACACACTTTGTAAATGATGATTAACTCCCGTAAATGGTGCAAAGATCATGTCATACTGATTAGTAGTATATGTAGAATCAAAGGACACCACACTACCGAAATGTTTGTAGTTCTTCCTGCTTGTGGCATCTGCCCAGAACACATACATCAACTTTCCTTCAGCATTGACAACAAAATCATAGAAAAATGCTGAATTAACTTCCTGCTTTCTAGCTAGCTGGGCCACAAACATTTGAGCATCTGCATTCCTAATTTTTAATCTGAGGTCACGGTAGTAGTTTTGCAAGTCCCTTTTCATGCATCCAGCATTCGCAAATCCACCCTAGCTGACGTGTAGGAGCCTGTATGCCTGGCAGGTGCCTATGCTTGCTTTGCTGCATGTGTACAATGTGTTCTTTGCCCTCTCGCTAACTCACCGATTTGATCTGATCAAATGACGCTTATCAGGTGACACAAGACCATGACTGTGGTGCTCGACCCATGATTCTAGCTTGTAGGTATCATTAGCACATAACTTCACAAAGATGTGTGCATCACAACCACACCTTGTGTCCGTGTTCTTACGCCTCTTCTTTGATGGATCGTCAATTTTGTTACCATCTTCAAACTTGAATCCTTGTCTATTATACATGTATCGTTTAGTGCGAACTACCTCATTTTCTAACTTCTTCTGTTGCCCAATACGAACTCCAAAACCAGATTGATGTGCATAAGATTTGTAGAACTCCTCCACGGCCTTCAATCCTTCAAACGTCATCCCCACTTTAGGCTTCAAATCATCTTCACATTCAGGTATAAAGGACGAGCACTGCAACATAAACAATGAATCAATATGCACTTACATGTACAAATAAGTAAAATGAATACGCCTGTGTTCGGTGATATCAATTGACTTACACAGAGAGGAACACTTGCTTTCTTTATGGGTGTGTTAAAGCCTTCCTCGTTCATGTGAATCTGCCACATATTTGTAGATCCCATTGCTGCACCTGCACCAACAGATACATGATAAGCCTTTAGAACTAACCAGGAAACCGACACACAATTTGAGAGAAATACATCCCAATATGGATTTAGCTCAACGCTAACTGACAGACCTGGCCACTAATATTCAAATGACAATAAGTGTACAATATTACAGACCCTCGACAATGTAGATATATGTGCAGGTAAAATCTAGACCAGCGATTCCCAACTCTGTTTCATTCAGGATACATTTTGTACAACTCTGTTTCACTACCAAACTAGCATAATCTCGAACGTAAATATGCGTTAAATCGATGTACATCCCATTAAGTTCAATCACAACATATCCACCACAGAAACCTATGTTTGCATCAAGTTAACGGGAATTAAGTTTTGAAAAGTGATTTGGTTCATTGTTTTTCCCAATAATAAGTAGTGGATCAATGCAGAGCATTGTTTTTCCTAATATAATGCTCCTGAAGACCTGAAGCGAAGTGATCTGCTTTCAGCAGGAACAGGGCACCGCAAGGCAAGGGGCAGAAGAGATGGATTTGGGATGTTGTATTAACCTGTGCGTGTACGCGTGCAGCCAGGATCCAGTCTTCTGCAAGTTTAGAGCATACGAGAGTTCTTCGTCTCTAGCCGCAGGCCACCGCCATGGTGATCGGGAACGTGGGTTTTGCACGTCTGGTCTCTGGAGGGGTGCCCTTACAAATCTGCACAATTAACTTACGGCCGTCCAGGACCGGAGGCCGGCGGCTTAGTGCAAAAATTCCTACGACTGAGCAAACACATAGGATTTAAATCGGATGACTCGGAACGAGAGGATACAGGGGTGCACGAAGATGCCGATTCATAAGATACGACGCCCCATTCCAGAAGCAGCGCAGGAGCAAAACCCAGCCCTCTCGATGCGGTTGCGGAGGCTGGACGCCGGGGCCCGCCATCCCACCCCCCGCTCCGTCCATAAAACCCCCCGCACCCTTCCGCCCTTGCATCCATCCATTTCCCTTCCGCTCTTCTCTTCTCTTTTCTTCTCTTCACCAACCGCAGAGGCCGAGAACAAGCACGGCCCACCTCCTCTCCGCCCCCCGCGCCGCCGTCGGAGCGCTCGCGCACGGCCTCCCGACCGCCGCGACCAAGGCGGCCTCCTCGCTCCTTGTCGTCTGCCTGGCTGGCCGCAGGGCCGAGGCCGTCGCGCTGGCGCTCAAGGCCGCCACTGGAGGCACCCTGCAGGCCACCAACGGAGGCGGCCGCGGGCTCCCGTTCCGCGCGTCGTTCGTCGTGCGCGCCGCCAAGGGCTCCGACGACGACGGCCACATCGTACCCGAAGGCAACGACGACAAGGACGCGGGCGGTGTGATCTTCGTCGTCCCCGCCGGCAGCGACGACATGGACGCCGACGCCGTGGTCCTCACCGGCGGCGAGGAGGAGAAGGACCGGGTGGTCGTCACGGGCGGCGAGGAGGACAAGGACCGCGTCGTCATCACCGGCGGTCAGGAGGACAAGGACCACGTCGTCGTCACAGGCGGCCCGGAGGACAAGGACCGCGTCGTCGTCACCGGCGGCGAGGAGGAGAAAGCTGGCGAGCTCTACCGCTTCGGCAACCGGGAGGTGTTCATCCCAGAGGTACGTTTCGAGCTCTCGGGCCACCTGCACTGCACCATGCAAGGTCCAACGGTTGGGGGACGATCGATCGATATATTTGTTTCGGCTCGGTTGACGGCTCGACGCACCCGCGGCGGCTGCCGTGAACGTCCCTCCCCCGCCGCCAGCCGGGTGGATCGACTCGCTCGATCCAGCGGGTGCGGTTACGAACTAGCGTAAGTAATAATCGGTATGCGTGCCTGCAGATGACCCTGTACGAGCTGGTGATGATCTGCCACGAGGAGACGGGTCGGCTGCTGAACCGGGCGCGTCCGCCGCTCGACAAGCTCCATGGCCTCGACATCCTCAACGAATCGCACCACCTGATCAAGGAGGAGATGCGCAAGCTGGAGACGCAGGACGTCCCCGTCCCCGTCCCCGGAGGAGGCCGCCGCGTCGCCCACCTCATGGTCGGGCTGCACCTCCGCGTCGTCGCCTGGGCCGGCAACATCGACGGTGTCAAGCCCCACCACTACCTGCCGGGCTTCCTCACGACCGGACAGCGCTACCGCCTCCCTAGCAAGAAGAAGCGCACTGGCACGCTCATGGAGCTGCTACTCTACTCCATGATGATGGCGTCGAACGCTATCAATCCATTCCTCCCTGAGCAGGTCTTCGATTTCACCGACTACCCGTAAGAGCGCAAGCAGATGTTGGTTTTATTCAGAGTTCAGACTACTAGCTAGCAGTATTCCATCGTCCTAAGTAGCATCTTTTGTTTGCTTGAGCTCCATTATTCCGAGACTACCAGTAGTATGTACTCCCTGTTAAGATTGAGGTGATAGATACTTCTCATGATCAGCAACATTCGGCTTGTTACAGCTCTGCTTTCTTTACCTTGCTTGTATTTGGTGCCCCTCTGATAATTGCCCCTTGGAGAATCAATTTGATTTTGATGCATTGCAGCATGAGTGTGTCTCTGCATTGACAATCTATTTTTACTTAGTAGGTTGCCAGATTCTATATCTTGCCTGTATCATCATGTTTACCTGGTTAGACATATGGTCTACACATTTCTAAATGTGTTAGGATCAGCTGACTTCTAAAAGATTTCCTACAGTACTGGTTTGCACTTGGGAACTCTTTTCATGTTTTCGAATCGTCATGCTATTCGGGCAAAGAAAAATCCACATTAGCTCTATTTTTTTCTGTCTCTCATTCATTCTATGGATGTTTTATACAATTGGTTTTACTTATGTGTCAATGAAATCAGATAGGGAAACTAGCCGTGTATAATTTTTTTTGCCAGTAGCCGTGTATAAGTTGAGTGATCATATTTTTACTGATGTTGTAATGGTTAAATTAGGATATTATATTACGCATTCATGCTTATTTCCATGCCAGTATTTCATCGTTTTAGTAGCATGGTTGTTAACTTGAGCTCCATTATCCTGAGACAACCAGGATCAGCAACATTTCAGCTTGTTACAGCTTTGCTTTCATTACCTTGGTTGTCTTTGTGCCCCTCGATAATTGCCCCTTGGATAATCAATTTTATTTTGATGCATTGCAGCATGAGTGTCTCTGCATTAACGGTCTATTTTTTGCTTATCTCTTGGTTGTGTTGGTATGCCTCTGATAATTGCCCCTTTGGAGAATCAATTCGATGTTGATGCATTCTAGCATGTGTGTCTCTGTATGCTTTGTAAGTTGCCAGATTCTATATGTGCTTGTATCATCATGTTTACCTGGTCAGAGTCAGACATGTTCTAGCCATTTGTAAAGGTGCTAGGATCAGGTGACTTCTAAAGATGGCACACTGTACTTGTTTGCATTTGGGAACTCTGTTCATCGTGCTATTCCAGCAAAACAAAAATCGACATTAGCTCCAATCTTTTTTGCCTCTCATTCATTCTACTGATGTTTTATACAATTAGTTTTACTTATGTGTCAGTGAAGTCATAATTTTAGAGACCATATTTGAACTGATATGGTAATGGTGAAATTAGGACATTATGCATTTGTGCTTATTTCCATGTGTACGCCCATATTATGATTATGTTCTCATTCGGTAGGCAAGAATCCAGATACATGAAAAATGGGGACATAAGGCCTTGTACAATGGGAGGTGCTTAGGGGAATAAATCAGACTTTTCTTAAGCACCGATGCTTATTTGTACAGGGTAGACGCTTAACTAAGCGTCTCTCCTGTAGAAATAGGCACCGGTGCTTCAGAAAATCTCGGTTTATTTTTCTAAGTACCCCTCTAAGCATCTCCCATTGTACAAGGCCTAAAGAATGCACCAGCAGTCTAGGCCACAGAAAAAACAGGTCTAAAAGTCGCCAAAATTTGTGAAATGGATTTTTGGCATAAAGATAGGTCACATGCATCTACCATGCTACAGAATTTTGGATCCAAACTTTGTAAACAAAAAAAAAGACACAGAAGGTTTTGAATAGTACTCATCGTTTTAGTAGCATCATTGGTAGCTTGAGGCTTGAGCCCCATTATTCTGAGACTACCAGTAGTACTCCCTTCGGTCCTTTTTAGTTCGCATATAAGATTTGTCTGAAGTCAAACCTCGTAAATTTGACCAAGTTTATAGAAAAAAATACAAACATTTAGAATGTGAAATCAACAATATTAGATGCGTCATGACTTTACTTTTCATATTGTATAAATTTAACATTATAGATGTTAATATTATTTCATATAAATATGGTCAAATTTTACGAAGTTTGACTTCAGACAATCCTTATATGCAGAGTAAAAAGGACCGGAGGGAGTATATGGCTTCCTGTTAAGATTGAGGTAATAGTTCTCATTATCAGCAAGTTTCAGCTTGTTATAGCAGCCTTGCTTTCATTACCTTGGTTATGTTGGTGTGCCTCTCTGGTAATTGCCCCCTTGGAGAATCAATTTGATTTTGATGCGGACTGAACATGTGTCTGTCCAGGTGCTTCCCCTCCCCCTCCCACGAGATGCTCCCGCGAGCGCCCTCGGGGGGATCCCTAGCCGCCGCCCCCAACCCTCCCCTTCGGCCTTCTCCCCCCTCGCCGCCGCCCCGAATCGCCGCCGGGCAAAGCCTGGCCGGCGGTGGGGTCATCCCTCCCCTTTCTCGCGGATCCTCGGCGGCGCGGGACGGCTGCCGCTGGAGGCGCCGGGCTACGGCGGGGCCTGGTGGCACTGCTCCGAGTGCGCGTGGTGGCGGCGGTTCGGCGGCCCTGTGGGGCCTCGGTGTGGCACGACGGCTGCCAGGTGGTGCGTGCGTGGGTGCGGATAGGCAGCGTTGGGCGGCGGATCTGAAGCCAGGCGACGCGAACTGCGGGCGGCGTGGGCGGCGGCTGGGGTCCGGCTTTGGGCTCCCGGCGGCGGTGAATAGTTCTTCCCATCGCAGGCGTGCGGCGGGTCTACTCGAGCGATGGCGGTTTTGGCAGCGGCACAGCCCCAGGTGGTGACGGAGCGGTGGCGCGGCCACTTGGTGGTGGGCTGGCGGCGGCGCCCTCCCGGCCCATATTTGGGCCATTTGGGGCCCCATCTGGGTCTGGGCGGCCCTAGCTCGGCCCTCGGCCGTGACGGCTTGTGCAGGGGGTTGTGGAGACGGTGGCACGCCTACTGCAGCGCGGCCACGGGAGCTTCACGAGCGATTTCAAGCTCGGTCGGGCCTTCGTGCCTGGTGTGCTCCTCTTGCTGTGTCCGGTCGGTGACCACCGATGGCGGTGGAGGTGGTTCCCTCCCGCGTGGCAGCGGACTCTACCGCTCCTTGTTCCCGGCAGCTTCCTCTGAAACCGTTGGCCCCGCTTCGATCCCCATGGAGAGATGGCGGTGGTGGCTCCAAGACCGTGGTGGCGCATGTTGGATGGGCGACGAGTTTGGTGGAACATGACGGATCGGTCGGGGTGGTGTATGTGTGGTGGACGGGAGAAATCCATGTCGGCTTGGCCGGCACCGACGCAGCGACGCCCGTGGGCGCCGTCGTTCCTTCCTGAAGGGCGTCGAGTATCCCCCTCACCCACTCCCTCTCACGTACCGAGGGAAACCCTAGGACCTGTCCGGGCAGCAGCGTCGTCATCGTCGCATTTCTTCTTGAAGGTGTTTCTTGGTATGTGTGGGTCCAATGCGCTAGGAGTGGTGGATTTCTTCGGAGGGCCCAACGGTTGCGGATTATCGTTGTTTTCGATGATCCAACTGTGCTGTCATTCCTTTCTTTTGTGTTTTCTCTTCTGTTTCTTTTGGGCGTGTCTGTGCTGCTTCCGCCCCAGCACCTATCGTTGGATGTATCGGTCAGTTACTTTGGTGTAACACCCCGGATGTAACTTTCCCAATTTGTACTCCAACTCTTGCCGTTTTCGGCGTTAAGTTATTTTATTTTCTCGGGTTCGGGTCTTTGTCTCCGTGTGTTGTTATCGTTGTCATGCATCTCATATCATGTCATCATGTGCATCGCATTTGCATACGTGTTCATCTCATGCATTCGAGCATTTTTCCCGTTGTCCGTTTTGCATTCCGGCGCTCCGTTCTCCTCCGGTGGTCATTTCTAGCTTTCTTTCGTGTGTGGGGATTAAACATTTACGGATTGAACCAAGACTTGCCAAGCGGCCTTGGTTTACTACCGGTAGACCGCCTGTCAAGTTTCGTATCATTTGGACTTCGGTTGATACTCCAACGGTTAACCGAGGAACCGAAAAGGCCTCGTGTGTGTTGCAGCCCAACACCCTTCCAATTTGGCCCAAAACCCACCTAAACCTGCTCCATCATCTAGATCGTTCGATCACGATCGCGTGGCCGAAAACCGCACCTCATTTGGACTCTCCTAGCTCCCTCTATGCCTATATAAAGGCCTCTCCCCGAAATTCCGGATCCCCCTCGTCCAAAACCCTAAAAATTCGTCTCCGCGCCGGCCGGACACGTCCGTCCGGGCCGGACGCTTCCGCCGCCGCCAACCGGGAGCTGCCACGTGGAGCCTCCGGACCACATCCTCCTGAGCCGGCGCCGCGCCCCGCCGCCTCCGCCGCGAGCTCCGCCGCCCCACCATCGTCGCCCCGCTGCCGCAGTTCGCCGGCGACCGCGGCCACCATCGCCGCCCCGGGCCCGCGCCCCTCGCCGCCCCTCGGGTCCCGCGCCCGGCCGCGCCTCCCCGGATCCCTTCTCCGGCGAGTACCTCATCGCCGGATCTCCTCTCCGGCGAGCTCTCCTTGCGACTCCGGCGAGAGTCCGGCCGACCTCGGATTGCGTGCCCCGATCCAGATCTGGAAATATTAGGGTTGACCCCCTTTTTTCCCTAAGTCCCTAATCCATGTGCTCATGTTCGTCATGCTATATCTTTGCATCCGTAGCTCCGTTTTGGGCATATAGCATATCAAAATGTTCATCTCAGAGAGTACATCATTTCATTCCATTGCATCATTTTTATTTGAGTTTATCTTGATGCCCGAAATGCTGTTAGAAGAGGGCTACTTGAGATATTTGTCAGATCTGCTACTCCATTTAGGTTTATGTCATTTTTGCCATGATTATTGTGTGCATGATATGGCCTGATGCTCTACATATAATTTGCTAAGGGCTTTGTCATCTTTCCAGAGGTGCAACCCATGTATTTTTGTGATGTGTGTGGTGACTAGCACAAGCTTGCCAAGTGAGGCACTTGGTAATGCTGATTTCAGAGACTTAGCATTTCCACTAAGTCCTTGAGCTGTTTATCTCATGTTGTCATATGTTCATGTTGTTTCCGAGTGATACGTGCCTCTTTTGAGGATGATCAGTAAGGATGTTTTATTAATCTTGTAGTGCTCTATCCATCCATGTCTTTGTTTGCAATTTTGGAGCACCTTAGCTTGAGTCAATCGAGCTCTACTTTTGCTACTTTGTGAATCCGGGCAGATTGTCAACTTGTTTGCAATTTTGCCGATGATGTTGTAGTCGATACCTGCATGCTATGCTATTGTTCTTGCCATGTCTGGCTTGTATTTTGTGTGTTCTTGATAGATGTATGCTTAGCTTTTCATGACTTACACCGTAGTGAGTGCATCGAGCTTGTAAACATGCCTACTTGAGTTATATTTCAGCATGTGCCAGTTTTCACCAACTCTCAAAACTGATTGTGCTTTTGCTATGTTCACCTCCTTGCTAATGTGTTTTCTGATCCCTTTTGGCTCAATGTCACTAAGGGAATTTTGTTAAGATTTTTGAGAAGCTCCATGCCATGTTTTACTTTGCCTTGTTCAGATCCTGTAGCATGTAGTTTTGTTGCTCCGAAGAGTGCTACCTGATCTGAAATTCCAGACAAGTGTTAATTTCACTAAGTCTGAGATCTGTTTACCATATGCATTTTTGCCATGCTTGTTTGAACCTGTTAATGGATGAATTGGCCGTAGCTCAGTGCTAGACTTTTGTTAAGCATATTGAATGCATCCCTGCCATGTATTTTGTTGCCATGTTTGGGTGCTGTAGCATGTTCATCTCATTGCATTTAGATGGGTACTTGCTGTAAATGGCAGACCGATGTCATATTTGAATCGCTTGCCATTTCCAAACCGTAACTCCGATTCCGGCGTTCTTTATATCGTTTTCAAGCGATTTCATCTCATCTTTCCAGTGGCACACTTGGATTACCAAGTTGAGGCCAGGTTCATGCATTCCCTGTCACATCTTGCATATGCATCCGCATCGCATCCCGCACAGCATGTCATCATTGCATCTTATTGTTTGATCCTTGCACGTGGTTGATTGTGTCCTTGTTGCTTGTTTGTCTTGTTTGGGTAGAGCAGGGAGACGAGTTCGATAACGAGGAGCCCATTGAGTTTGCTTTCGAGGATCCAGTCAACTCTGACAACTTTGCAGGCAAGATGATCATACCCTCGAAATCACTACTATCTTTGCTATGCTAGATTGCTCGCTCTTTTGCTATGCCAATGCTACGATGCCTACCATTTGCTTTCAAGCCTCCTAAATTGCCATGTCAAACCTCTAACCCACCTTGTCCTAGCAAACCGTTGATTGGCTATGTTACCGCTTTGCTCAGCCCCTCTTATAGCGTTGCTAGTTGCAGGTGAAGATTGAAGGCCGTTCCTTGTTGGAACATTTATTACTTGTTGGGATATCATTATATTATCTTGTTATCTTAATGCATCTATATACTTGGTAAAGGGTGGAAGGCTTGGCCTCTCGCCTAGTGTTTTGTTCCACTCTTGCCGCCCTAGTTTCCGTCATATCGGTGTTATGTTTCCGGATTTTGCGTTCCTTACGTGGTTGGGTTATAATGGGAACCCCTTGATAGTTCGCCTTGATTAAAGCTTTTCCAGCAATGCCCAACCTTGGTTTTACCATTTGCCACCTAGCCTCTTTTTCCCTTGGGTTTCCGGAGCCCGAGGGTCATCTTATTTAACCCCCCCCTCCCCGGGCCAGTGCTCCTCTGAGTGTTGGTCCAACTCGTCAGCCGCCGGTGGCTACCAGGGGCAACTCTGGGCTGGCCTACCGGAAGTTTAGACAATCTGAGTGTGCCCTGAGAAAGAGATATGTGCAGCTCCTATCGGGATTTGTCGGCACATTCGGGCGGTGTTGCTGGTCTTGTTTTAACCTGTTGAAGTGTCTTGAAGAACCGAGGTACCGAGTCTGATCGGAACGTCTCGGGAGGAGGTCTATTCCTTCGTTGACCGTGAGAGCTTGTCATGGGCTAAGTTGGGACTCCCCTGCAAGGTTTTGAACTTTCAAAAGCCGTGCCCGCGATTATGGGCAGATGGGAATTTGTTAATGTCCGGTTGTAGATAACTTGACCCTTAACTTAATTAAAATGAATCAACTGAGTGTGTTACCGTGATGGACTCTTCTCGGCGGAGTCCGGGAAGTGGACACGGTGTTGGAGTAATGCTTGCGCAGGTTGTTCTCTAGTTTCTCGCTCGCGCTTTGCCTCCTCTTCTCGCTCTCTTTTGCGAATAGGATAGCCACCATATATGCTAGTCGCTTGCTGCAGCTCCACTTATATTTACCTTGCTTTACCTATAAGCTTAAATAGTCTTGATTGCGAGGGTGCGAGATTGCTGAGTCCCTGTGGCTCACATATTACTATTACACCAGATGCAGGGCCTGATGATTCCGCTCCAGGTGACGCGCTCGAGGTCAAGTGGGAGTTCGACGAGGACTCTCAACGTTACTATGTTTCCTTTCCTGACGATCAGTAGTGGTGCCCAGTTGGGGGTGATCGGGACCGTGTCGCATGTTGGGTTATCTTTCATTTTGGCGCCGTAGTCGGGCCATGAGTGTTTGGATGATGTAATGTTATTTATGTACCTTGATTGACGTGGCGAGTGTAAGCCAACTATGTTATCTCCCCTTTATTATTATATTACATGGGATGTGTAAAGATTACCTTACTTGCGACATATGCCTTCAATGCGATTATGTCTCTAAGTCGTGCCTCAACACGTGGGAGCTATAGTCGCATCGAGGGTGTTACAAGTTGGTATCAGAGCCTTCCCCGACCTTAGGAGCCCCATTGCTTGATCGTTTTTAGCGGCCGAGTTGTGTCTAGAAAAAATGTTTTGAGTCATTTAGGAATTATATATCGGAGAGTTTAGGAATTCTTTTTACTTCCAGTCTCCTCATCGCTCTGGTAAGGCATCCTGACGTAGAGTTTTGACTTTTCACTTCTCAAATTTCACTAATTTTTTTAGGATCACGCGGGTATCTTGGAATCGTTCCGATGGTTTTATGATGAGAACATTGTCTTGGTGCCTCCTGTCAGGGGTTTAGTGGAAGTGTCCCGGGGAGTTGAGCTCTGAGGTGTTGTCGTCATAATTTTATCGTTGCAGTTCTGGAATATCTGAGTTTAGTACGCCGACATCGAAAATCTCTTTTATGCAGTTCGTTGGTGAGATAACCTCGACGCCACCTAGTACTGGGGCGGGAGTTCGGGAGTATCGCCATAACTTGTATAATGGATGCTTTTCGAAGGTTGAGGTAGATGGTTTCCGAAGTTTTTCTCGGTTATGTGTTGAAGGATGGATACAGCTAGATGTAGGATTTGCTAGATTTGGGTGAGATATTATGCTTCCCCTGTATCCCCAACACCTGATTGCATAACCGGAAAGGTTCGGGAGTTTCATAGGTGGGAATTCTCGTAGCTCTAGTTCTTCTTCCACGGATATTGGTTTGAGATTGGGATTTCTTACCGATTATTCGTTCTTGATCCGTACCTTGTTGATTTATTTCTCTACCTTAATTCTACGTGGCTTCTCAATTTATGGATATGTGACCATTTCAAGAGGAATGCATTCGTTCATTTTGTTCGGATGTGAAGACTATATGTTGCAATTTTCATTCCGTTGGTTTCAGCTTCAATATTTGTCTATCAATGTGCTAATGGATGTCAACCTCTTCAGGATGGCTCCTCCAACGCGCACGACTCCGAATCCTGATCCGCCACCACCTCCACCTCCTCCGGAGGCATGGCAAGCTGTGATGGCCGCAACCAATGCAAACACACAGTTGATAATGCAAATTCTCCAAGAACGCAATCAAGGCAACCAAGGGAATCAAGGCAACAATCAGAATCATTTTGCTACACTCAACCAGTTCCTTGCTAATGGGCCAAAGACTTTCAGCAATTGTGTTGAGGCAACCGATGCTGACGATTGGCTTGTGGATCTGTGCAAGCATTTCGAGTGCAGTAACGTCAGGCCTGAGGACTTTGTCAAGTTCGCTTCCTTCCAACTCAAAGATCAAGCTACAGAATGGTTCCAGCAGTACAAGGACTCCAGAGGTGGACGTGTTATCACTTGGGATGAATTCCGTCAAGATTTCAGAGCTCACCATATCCCTCAGAGCATGGTTGAAAGCAAGCGTAAGGAATTCCGTAATCTGAAGCAAGGCTCTTTGTCTGTCTATGACTACAACAAGTTGTTTCAGAAGCTCGCCCGCTTTGCCAAGTAGGACGTCCCTGATGAGAAGAGCATGATATACCAGTTCAGAGGTGGTCTCAGAGAAGAAATCCAGCTAGCTCTTGTTGTCTTTGAGCCCTTGAGGTACGATGAGTTCTACAACATGGCACTAAAGCAAGAGGCTGCTCAGCTGAGGTGTGATGCTTCCAAGAAGCGAGTCAGAGATGCTACTCCTTCTTCCTCTACTCAAGTGACCAAGCAGCAGAAGTATTGGCTTCCTCCTCCTCCGTTCCGTCAGCCGTATCAGCAGAAGAGCAAAGGTGGCAGTGATTCTTCCCACCCACCCAACCCTCGCTTTCAGAACAAGAGTTCGTCTCAAGCTCCAAGATCGAGTGCTCCGTACCACCGTCTGCTTTCAGAGGTCACGTGCAACAAGTGCCAACAGAAGGGTCACTATGCCAACAAGTGTTTCAAACAAAGACGTCTTCCTCCTCCTCCTCCTGTCAGATCGGCAAGTACAGCTGTGGTCAAGCATAACCCCAAGTACGCCAAGGTTAATATGGTGAATGCAGCTCAGGCAGAGGATTCATCAGATGTCATCATGGGTAACCTTCCTGTTAACGATGTTTCTGCAAAAGTTCTCTTTGACACTGGTGCATCGCATTGTTTTATCTCGAGACCTTTTGCATCTAAGCATGGGTGGTTTTCGCAAGTTATGCATAAGCCATTAGCAGTTGTCTCTCCGAGTAGATTTTTGCTCGCTAACTACGAGGTTACGGATATTTCTATCTCGATGGGTGATTTCAAGTTTCTGGCTTCTCCAATGATCCTTGGTAATTCGGATATTGATCTTATTCTCGGAATGGATTGGCTTTCTAAGCACAAGGCTCAGCTTGATTGTGCAGCCAGGCAGATTCAATTAACTCATTCATCTGAGGATGTAATTGTCTTTGCTGCTCGGGATAATACCATCCATCTATTTTCTCTCAATGAGAAGGGTGAACTCGATGCCATCTCGCAAATTCCAGTCATTTGCGAATATCAAGACGTCTTTCCAGAAGAGCTTCCAGGAATGCCTCCGCACCGGCCAGTTGAATTCGTTATTGATCTTGAGCTCGGCACGGAACCTATTTGCAAGCGTCCTTACAAGCTCGGACCTGACGAGTTGAAGGAGCTGAAGAAGCAACTCGATATTCAAGAGAAAATGGGTCTCATCCGGCCTAGTTCTTCTCCGTGGGGTTGTGGTGTTCTTTTTGTGAAGAAGAAGGATGGAACGGACCGACTTTGTGTTGATTACCGTCCATTGAACAAGAAGATCATCAAGAACAAATACTCACTTCCCAACATCAACGAGTTGTTCGAACAACTCAAAGGTGCCCAAGTATTCTCCAAGCTTGATCTCCGTATGGGTTATCATCAGATTCGAATCCGTGAGCAAGATATTCCCAAGACGGCTTTCAGAACAAGCTATGGTTCATACGAATACACTGTCATGTCTTTTGGCCTCGTCAACGCTCCTCCGACTTTCTCTCGCATGATGAACTTCATCTTCAACGCCTACACCAATGACTTCGTTTTGGTCTATCTCGACGACATTCTGCTTTTCTCAAAGAACAAGGAAGATCATGCCAAACACTTGCGTTTGGTTCTTGATAAGCTGAGGGAACATCAGTTCTACGCCAAGTTCTCCAAGTGTGAATTTTGGCTCGATGAGGTTCTTTATCTTGGTCATATCATCTCTGCCAAGGGCATTGCCGTGAATCCTGAGAAGGTGTCTGCAATTGTGAATTGGGAACCTCCTCAGAACGTGAAGCAACTCCGTAGCTTCCTCGGTCTCGCAAGCTATTGCCGAAGATTCGTTGAAAACTTTTCTAAGATCGCGAAGCCTCTCTCTAATCTTCTCCAGAAGCACGTCAAGTACGTTTGGTCTCCGGAGTGTGACATTGCTTTCAACACTTTGAAAGAGAAATTGATCATTGCTCCAGTTCTGACTTCGCCTGATGAATCCAAACCGTACGAGGTCTTTTGTGATGCCTCTCTCCAAGGTCTTGGCGCAGTGTTGATGCAAGAGAAGAAAGTTGTTGCTTATACCTCTCGCCAGTTGAAGCCTAATGAGAAGAACTACCCCACTCATGATCTCGAGTTGGCGGCAGTTGTGCATGCTCTTTTGACTTGGAGAAATCTCCTGTTGGGAAGAAAAGTGGACATTTTCACTGATCACAAGAGTCTCAAGTACATCTTCACTCAGCCTAATCTCAACCTCAGGCAGACTCGATGAGTCGAAATGATTCAAGAGTATAATCCGAGTATCGAGTATACTCCAGGCAAGGCCAATGTGATTGCTGACGCTTTGAGCAGGAAGGCTTACTGCAACAGTCTGATTCTTAAGCCTTATCAACCCGAGCTTTGTGAAGCTTTCTGCAAACTTAATCTGCAAGTTGTTCCTCAAGGTTTCCTCGCCAACCTTCAAGTCTCTCCTACCTTGGAAGACTAGATTCGCCAAGCCCAGCTTCTTGATGCTGTGGTGAAAAAGGTGAAGATTGGGATTGCCAAGAGTCAACCCAAGTACAAGTGCTACCGCCTTGATGACAAGGATACTCTCTTCTTTGAGGATCGTATTGTTGTGCCCAAAGGTGAACTTCGTAAAGTGATCATGAACGAGGCTCACAATTCTCTCCTCTCCATCCACCCTGGGAGCACGAAGATGTATCAGGACCTCAAGCAGGCTTATTGGTGGACTCGAATGAAGCACGAGATTGCTCAATTCGTGAATGAATGTGATGTCTGCAGAAGAGTGAAGGCAGAACACCAAAGGCCAGCTGGTCTCCTCCAACCTCTTGCCATTCCAGAATGGAAGTTTGACCACATTGAAATGGACTTCGTGACTGGGTTTCCAAAGTCCAAGCATGGCAATGATGCTATATTCGTTGTCATCGACAAACTCACTAAAGTGGCTCACTTTCTACCTATCAAAGAGTCGATCACTGCAGCTCAATTGGCGGAACTCTATACCTCTCGGATTGTCTCTCTGCACGGTATTCCACAAGTGATCTCTTCAGACCGTGGCAGCATCTTTACCTCCAAGTTTTGGGATTCTTTTCAGAAGGCCATGGGCACCAACATCCGCTTCAGCACAGCTTTCCATCCTCAAACTAGCGGTCAAGTCGAGCGTGTCAACCAGATTCTTGAAGATATGCTCAGGGCTTGTGTGATCTCCTTCGGCATGAAGTGGGAGGATTGTCTTCCTTATGCTGAATTCTCCTATAACAACAGTTTTCAAGCAAGTTCGGGCAAGGCCCCATTTAAAATTCTGTATGGCAGGAAGTGTCGTACCCCTCTCAACTGGTCTAAAACCGGTGAACGTCAGCTTCTCGGAAATGACTTAATCATAGAGGCAGAAGAAATGTGCAAAGTCATTCGTGATAACCTCAAAGCAGCCCAATCCCGCCAGAAGAGCTACTATGATAGTAAGCACCGTGATTTGGCTTTCGAGATCGGAGATCATGTTTACCTCCGCGTCTCTCCTATGAAAGGTACTCGTTGCTTCAGTATCAAAGGGAAGCTTGCCCTAGATACGTGGGACCTTTCAAGATTGTGAGCAAGAGAGGCGATCTCGCCTATCAACTCGAGCTTCCTTCAAACTTTGCAAATGTTCATGATGTGTTCCATGTTTCTCAGCTCTGAAAGTGCTTCAAGACTCCTGACCGCACAGTCAACTTCGAGGACACTGAGCTCCAAGAAGATCTCTCCTATCGTGAGCACCCAGTTGCTATTCTTGAAGAGACTGAACGCAAGACTCACAACAAGTCGATCAAATTCCTCAAAGTCAAGTGGTCACACCATTCCGACCGTGAAGCTACCTGGGAACGCGAGGATCACCTCCGTTCTGAGTACCCGGCGTTCTTTCAGTCCTAGATCTCGGGACGAGATCCTTTCGTAGTGGTGGAGTGTTGTAACACCCCGGATGTAACTTTCCCAATTTGTACTCCAACTCTTGCCGTTTCCGGCGTTAAGTTATTTTATTTTCTCGGATTCGGGTATTTTTCTCCATGTGTTGTTATCGTTGTCATGCATCTCATATCATGTCATCATGTGCATTGCATTTGCATACGTGTTCATCTCATGCATTCGAGCATTTTTCCCGTTGTCCGTTTTGCATTCCGTCGCTCCGTTCTCCTCCGGTGATCATTTCTAGCTTTTTTTTGTGTGTGGGGATTAAACATTTCCGGATTGGACCGAGACTTGCCAAGCGGCCTTGGTTTACTACCGGTAGACCGCCTGTCAAGTTTTGTATCATTTGGATTTCGGTTGATACTCCAACGGTTAACCGAGGGACCGAAAAGGCCTCGTGTGTGTTGCAGCCCAACACCCTTCCAATTTGGCCCAAAACCCACCTAAACCTGCTCCATCATCTAGATCGTTCGATCACGATCGCGTGGCCGAAAACCGCACCTCATTTGGACTCTCCTAGCTCCCTCTATGCCTATATAAAGGCCTCTCCCCGAAATTCCGGATCCCCCTCGTCCAAAACCCTAAAAATTCGTCTCCGCGCCGGCCGGACACGTCCGTCCGGGCCGGACGCTTCTGCCGCCGCCAACCGGGAGCTGCCACGTGGCGCCCCCGGACCACATCATCGCCCCGCGCCGCCAGGCCCGCTCGGGCCCGTCCCCGGCTCTCCCGGCCCGACTCGGGGCACAGCCGCCCGCCGCCCTTCTCCTCCTGAGCCGGCGCCGCGCCCCGCCGCCTCCGCCGCGAGCTCCGCCGCCCCACCATCGCCGCCCCGCTGCCGCAGTTCGTCGGCGACCGCGGCCACCATCCCCGCCCCGGGCCCGCGCCCCTCGCCGCCCCTCGGGCCCCGCGCCCGGCCGCACCTTCCCGGATCCCTTCTCCGGCAAGTACCTCGTCACCGGATCTCCTCTCCGGCGAGCTCTCCTTGCGACTCCGACGAGAGTCCGTCCGACCTCGGATTGCGTGCCCCGATCCAGATCTGGAAATATTAGGGTTGACCCCATTTTTTTCCCTAAGTCCCTAATCCATGTGCTCATGTTCGTCATGCTATATCTTTGCATCCGTAGCTCCGTTTTGGGCATATAGCATATCAAAATGTTCATCTCAACGAGTACATCATTTCATTCCATTGCATCATTTTTATTTGAGTTCATCTTGATGCCCGAAATGCTGTTAGAAGAGGGCTACTTGAGATATTTGTCAGATCTGCTACTCCATTTAGGTTTCTGTCATTTTTTCCATGATTATTGTGTGCATGATATGCCCTGATGCTCTACATATGTTTTGTTAAGGGATTTGTCATCTTTCCAGAGGTGCAACCCATGTATTTTTGTGATGTGTGTGGTGACTAGCACAAGCTTTTCAAGTGAGGCACTTGGTAATGCTGATTTCAGGGACGTAGCATTTCCACCAAGTCCTTGAGCTGTTTATCTCATGTTGTCATATGTTCATGTTGTTTCCGAGTGATCCTTGCCTCTTTTAAGGATGATCAGTAAGGATGTTTTATTAATCTTGTAGTGCTCTATCCATCCATGTCTTTGTTTGCAATTTTGGAGTACCTTAGTTTGAGTCAATCGAGCTCTACTTTTGCTACTTTGTGAATCCGGGCAGATTGTTAACTTGTTTGCAATTTTGCCGATGATGTTGTAGTTGATCCGTGCATGCTATACTATTGTTCTTGCCATGTCTGGCTTGCATTTTGTGTGTTCTTGATAGATGTATGCGTATCTTTTCATGGCTTGCACCGTAGTGAGTGCATCGAGCTCGTAAACATGCCTATTTGAGTTATGTTTCAGCATGTGCCAGTTTTCACTAAGTCTGAAAACTGATTGTGCTTTTGCTATGTTCACATGCTTGCTAATGTGTTTTCTGATCCCTTTTGGCTCAAGGTCACTAAGGGATTTTTGTTAAGCTTTTTGAGAAGCTCCATGCCATGTTTTACTTTGCCTTGTTCAGATCCTGTAGCATGTAGTTTTGTTGCTCCGAAGAGTGCTACCTGATCTGAAATTCCAGACAAGTGTTAATTTCACTAAGTCTGAGATCTGTTTACCATATGCATTTTTACCATGCTTGTTTGAACTTGTTAATGGATGAATTGGCCGTAGCTCAGTGCTAGACTTTTGTTAAGCATCTTGAATGCATCCCTTCCATATATTTTGTTGCCATGTTTGGGTGCTGTAGCATGTTCCTCTCATTGCATTTAGATGGCTACTTGCTGTAAATGGCAGACCGATGTCATATTTGAATCGCTTGCCATTTTCAAACCGTAACTCCGATTCCGGCGTTCTTTATATCGTTTTCAAGCGATTTCATCTCATCTTTCCAGTGGCACACTTGGATTCCCAAGTTGAGGCCAGGTTCATGCATTCCCTGTCACATCTTGCATATGCATCCCGCATCGCATCCCGCATAGCATATCATCATTGCATCTTATTGTTTGATCCTTGCACGTGGTTGATTGTGTCCTTGTTGCTTGTTTATCTTGTTTGGGTAGAGCAGGGAGACGAGTTCGATAACGAGGAGCACGTTGAGTTTGCTTTCAAGGATTCAGTCAACTCTGACAACTTTGCAGGCAAGATGATCATACCCTCGAAATCACTACTATCTTTGCTATGCTAGATTGCTCGCTCTTTTGCTATGCCAATGCTACGATGCCTACCATTTGCTTTCAAGCCTCCTAAATTGCCATGTCAAACCTCTAACCCACCTTGTCCTAGCAAACCGTTGATTGGCTATGTTACCGCTTTGCTCAGCCCCTCTTATAGCGTTGCTAGTTGCAGGTGAAGATTGAAGGTCGTTCCTTGTTGGAACATTTATTACTTGTTGGGATATCATTATATTATCTTATTATCTTAATGCATCTATATACTTGGTAAAGGGTGGAAGGCTTGGCCTCTCGCCTAGTGTTTTGTTCCACTCTTGCCGCCCTAGTTTCCGTCATATCGGTGTTATGTTTCCGGATTTTGCGTTCCTTACGTGGTTGGGTTATAATGGGAACCCCTTGATAGTTCGCCTTGATTAAAGCTTTTCCAGCAATGCCCAACCTTGGTTTTACCATTTGCCACCTAGCCTCTTTTTCCCTTGGGTTTCCGGAGCCCGAGGGTCATCTTATTTAACCCCCCCCTCCCCGGGCCAGTGCTCCTCTGAGTGTTGGTCCAACTCGTCAGCCGCCGGTGGCTACCAGGGGCAACTCTGGGCTGGCCTACCGGAAGTTTAGACAATCTGAGTGTGCCCTGAGAAAGAGATATGTGCAGCTCCTATCGGGATTTGTCGGCACATTCGAGCGGTGTTGCTGGTCTTGTTTTAACCTGTCGAAGTGTCTTGAAGAACCGAGGTACCGAGTCTGATCGGAACGTCTCGGGAGGAGGTCTATTCCTTCATTGACCATGAGAGCTTGTCATGGGCTAAGTTGGGACTCCCTTGCAGGGTTTTGAACTTTTGAAAGCCGTGCCCGCGGTTATGGGCAGATGGGAATTTGTTAATGTTCGGTTGTAGATAACTTGACCCTTAACTTAATTAAAATGAATCAACTGAGTGTGTTACCGTGATGGCCTCTTCTCGGCGGAGTCCGGGAAGTGGACACGGTGTTGGAGTAATGCTTGCGCAGGTTGTTCTCTAGTTTTTCGCTCGCGCTTTGCCTCCTCTTCTCGCTCTCTTTTGTGAACAGGATAGCCACCATATATGCTAGTCGCTTGCTGCAGCTCCACTTATATTTACCTTGCTTTACCTATAAGCTTAAATAGTCTTGATCGCGAGGGTGCGAGATTGCTGAGTCCCTGTGGCTCGCAGATTACTATTACACCAGATGCAGGGCCTGATGATTCCGCTCCAGGTGACGCACTCGAGCTCAAGTGGGAGTTCGATGAGGACTCTCAACGTTACTATGTTTCCTTTCCTGACGATCAGTAGTGGTGCCCAGTTGGGGGTGATCGGGACCGTGTCGCATGTTGGGTTATCTTTTATTTTGATGCCGTAGTCGGGCCATGAGTGTTTGGATGATGTAATGTTATTTATGTACCTTGATTGACGTGGCGAGTGTAAGCCAACTATGTTATCTCCCCTTTATTATTATATTACATGAGATGTGTAAAGATTACCTTACTTGCGACATATGCCTTCAATGCGATTATGTCTCTAAGTCGTGCCTCGACACGTGGGAGCTATAGTCGTATCGAGGGTGTTACATTTGGACTACGTACAAAGCGGGGGAAACCCTTTTTCGAAGATTTTGATGCGTTGCAGCATGTGTGTCTCTGCATTAATGTTATAGTTTTGCTTAGTAAGTTGATGATCTAGTTTTGCTTAGTAAGTTGTCCATGTGCAGGCATGTTCTATCCATTTGTAATTTTTCTTAGTAAGTTGCGGGACATCTGCATGCATGGACCAGAGCGGCTATAACGGCATCTCTCTACATGCAACTAATGTTGTCTTGTTCATCATTTTCTTGAAATCGTACAAACCGGTAAGTACATCGACTTCTTTTCGAAACCATTCAAAGGCGGGCTCCTATTTTCAGACATGAAGGAGGTTGTGTACTTAGTATAACTATATACACTTCGCTTGTTGCAGATGTACACTGCAAGGCCTGTTATGAGAGGTGGTTGTAGAAGAATGTAATTACCACGATCTGCGAGATGTTGGTTATAGGAAAAGTCGAGGAAGACTCAACAATCTCCATTGATGCCACCGACAACGACAAGAGACTTTTTTTTTCTTTCGTGAATATGCAAATTGCGTATCATACCATCAGTAGGTAGGAGAGAAATAATGAGAGTTGGGTTATAAGGTAATGTCTTGCTACGTGCATATATACATAGAGAGAGAGAGAGAGCCGTGGCGAGAGGCTACAAGATCATAAGAGAGAAGGGGTTGCTCAGCCCCAACGCTAAGGTACTACCTCAGCAGTTGTTAAACCCTTTGCCCCAGCCTTTGCACAGGAGCAAGCATCATCTTTGATGGTTTGTAGCAGGGTGGAAGTGGAGGGTCGGGCATTGTCGAAGATGCAGGCATTCCGATGCTTCCAGATAAACCATGTCGTGAGAAGCATGAGGGAGGCAAGGCATTTCCTCATGTTTGTTGGCGCTTTGGAAGTGGATGATGCCCACCAACTTAGGAAGGAATCGTCGAGTAGTAGGAGCTCCATACCATGCCAGGATTTCATGCATGCCAGATAGTCTTGGAGGAAGGGCGGTGAAGAAGGAGGTGATGCATGGTTTCCATCACCTGATCGCAGAGCGCACACTTGGCATTGTATGGTAGGCCATGCCTCGTCAGTCAGAGGAGAAGCTGGCGAAGGCTCAACAATCTCCATTGATGCACACACACACGCACACACACAATATATATATATATATATATATATATATATATATATATATGGAATTTTGGATGTTCATACACACTGCACAAGAATAATCGATCATCAAAATAGTACATTCTTTTCTGTACAAGATGGGTTTCATTTTCCCTCGCACAAGAAGATCCAACCGATGCTAACTTCATCCGAGTGTATGAACATTAACCCATGACGAGCGTATAGCTTTTGGTTAGGCGGCAAAAAGTATTTTCTTACAGCATGAGCAAATATATTGTGTTGGATTGTGAAATGATGCGACAACCCGATGGGAACGGAGCATCGTGTGTTGTTCTCAAGAAAGCGGCCGCATACACACCAAGGTGGGAGAAATACATAACATGTACATTTATGCGGGTTTTCTATTGTCTAGGAGTATTTTGTATCATATTCATAGGGACGTTACAACGACCCCCGTGAATCCAGTGGTTGTTGGGTTAAAATGTCTCCTCAGTACTGCTAGGTAAGTGTCGTTCATTATTTTGTACAGTAGGTGAGCCAAATATGTACTCCTACGGTCCTGCCTCGAATTTGTGTATATATGGACTAGTGGTTCTACTGGACCTAATAAAATAGTGAACACTTCGATAGGAAGTCATGGTACGAAGTTCATCTATCTACTCTTCTCCCCTATTGTAATCAATTTTACCTCTTTTTTATCCATTTTCTGTACCTAATCCAGGTCTATTTCAAATCACCGGGCAGGCTTTTCTTCTCGATTGATTGGGACACTGCATAGCAATATATACTCGATCACCCAAGTGGCACCTTCTAGCACACAACGTCAACGGGATTTGTTAATCAAAGTCCAGCACTACTTCTGTTTACTGAACCCATATATAACTACCATCTTGTCACGCCAGTCTCTACCGTTGACATGACTTACTGAACCTTGCTTCTCTTCTCCCACAAGGACGACCTCAGTTTCATCGCGTTGCCGCTTCTTTTCCGTGCCAACTTGTAGAAACGACTCAGTGTATGACCTGAAACTACCAACCATGTCTTCACATGACATGATGCATGCGTACTAAATACATTTTCTGATGCAGGGCCTGACATGATGCAGGGCCGCAAGCTAACGGGTGTGTGTCATGCTAGTTCCTGCTACCTTCTCACCGGTTGCATGGACACACGATACACATATCATCACCCGTCACGTCATGGACACACGATACACATATCATCACCCGTCAATCTTCACGTCTTCTATTTGTTGTCTGTGCTGTGACATAGCTTACCGAGTGACACTCCATGTCCATCGACAACACAACTGCCGCATAAACTCAAACACACAAGATCTTGCACGCATTTTACAAGAACACATGTGCACAACTCGATGATAGCTTACAACTTTGCCATTTCAAAAATTCAAAAAAAAATCAAAAAAACTTTGCCATTTCTTACTCACTCCCTCAAGGATGATCTCGATGAACTTCTAAGCACCACAACTTCGACACCTCCATAACCATCATCGTTCACCAACATCTTGCTCACAACAACATGTCCGCCGAACAATGATCGCCACCCCAGGGCGCTAGTAGGGATTGCATCCCCAAGGAAAGTGTGGCTTTAAGTTTTGGGTCTTGCTCTGATTTTGACCGAAAGGTGCGCCTTGTAGGGGGGGAAAATTTCGTGCACACGGGTCTACCTTGCCATCCGACGATTCACTCCTCAACCTACATGATCCAAGCGAGCATCCGACCGCGGCGTTGTCCACGTGTCGGTCATCCGCGGCGGGGCTGCACAGCCACGGGTTTGCACCCCATCTCCATAGAATTTTTTTTTTCCGATAGGGGATGGTTGATTCCTGTAGACGACGCGCGCGCTGTGGATGTGATGGGTGGCCACCAATTGGCGGAGGCAGACCGACGATCATGATGGGGTTTCAATCGGCGTGGCAATTCGAGAGGGAGACCAGCATCTGATATGTAGCAAGGCAGGCGCGTGCACGCACCTCTACCGATTGATCCATCGTCCATGCCCTGCTTTAGCTATTAGTCCCGAAATGTAAGATAAACATCTTACGGACGGATGAAGTATTATACAGTACTATTCCTGATTTGATTGGGACGTAGCGTACGCGCCATATGCATATGGACAATGACAAAGAAGGCTGAGTGTCCCCGCAAAAAAAAAGAAGGCTGAGTGAGTGAAGGGAAATATACTCTCTCCTTTCTAAAATATAGTGCATCCTTGATTTCCGTGCTTCAATTTTGATCATAAATTTAACCAATGAGACCGACTGCGATAGGAGCAAAAGTTATACCAATGAATTTCTATTGAAAAGAAATTTTCAATTATATAATTTTTGCTCTCGTCGTAGTCGGTCTCGTTGGTTAAATTTATGGTCAAAGTTAAACCTGGGAAAATGCGGACGCACTCTATTTTAGAACAAAGGGAGTACACCACTAGCCACTAGACTAGGGTGCAAGCAAATCTTGCTCCGGTCAGGTGCAGAGTGCAAGCAGGAATCACTTAACCGGCCGGGGAGATTCTTCCATGAATAGCAGTAACCGCAACAGACTGCACAATTAATTGAGATGGAAGTTCACTGTAGATGCGTAATTGCATGCAACCAAACTAAACGTCCCAAAGCAATATAGTAATCAGATGCAACGTCATGCTAGCTTGCTTTGCTTGGCGACCAAGCGCTCTCTCTCTCTCTCTCTCTCTCTCTCTCTCTCTCTCTCTCTCTCTCTCTGAATCTACGTCATCTCGCGCGCGCAACAGAAGAAGCTTTTGCTTTTGATCCGGCCGGTGATCGATGGAGAGCACGCAGCTTGACCGCATGGAATATATCGGGGAGGATTTTCGAGTCGAAATTCAAACTCTAGTCTATCTAGTCTAGTGAAAAACAAACCAGACGCAGCAGGAAAACCCAACCCTCCGTGCGGAGGCTGCACGCCGGGGCTCACGTCCCACTCCGTCCATAAAAAACCCCCAACCCCCTCCTGCCTTGCCCCCATCCGTTTCCCTTGCGCTCTTCTCTTCTCTTCTCTTCTCTTCACCAACCGCCGACGCCGGCCGGCCGAGAACAAGCATGGCCCTCCTCCTCTCCACCCCCCGCGCCACCGTCGGCCTCCCGACCGCCGCGCTCAGGGCGCCCGCCTCGCTCCTCGTCGTCTCCCGGGCTGGCCGCAGGGCCACTGGAGGCGCCGTGCAGCTGCAGCTGCAGGCGACGAACGGAGGCGGTCGCGGGCTCGCGCTCCGGGCGTTGTTCGTCGTGCGCGCCGCCAAGGGCTCCGACTACGACGGCCACATCGTCCCCGCAGGCAACGATGACTACAAGGACGCTGACGCCGTCATCTTCGTCGTTCCCGCCGGCAGCGACGACATGGACGCCGGCGACGAGGAGCAGGACCGGGTCCTCGTCACCGACCGCCGGCGCCAGGAGGACAAGGACCGCGTGGTCGTCCCCGGCGGCGAGGAGGACAAAGCTGGCGAGCTCTACCGCTTCGGCAACCGGGAGGTGTTCATCCCAGAGGTACGCTTCGAGCTCTCGGGCCACCTGCACCACCCGTGCTACATGCAAGGTCGAACGGTTGGGGGATGATCGATCAATATATATATTTGTTTCGGTTCGGTCGACGGCTCGACGCACCGGCGGCGGTTGCGGTGAAGGTCCCTCCGCCGGCCGGGTCGATCGACTCGCTCGATCCAGCGGCTGCTGTTACAAACAGGACACCAGCTACTAGAGTAAATAATACGTATGTAATCTGTATGCTGCATGCCTGCAGATGACCCTGTACGAGCTGCTGATGATCTGCGACAAGGAGACGAGTCGGCTGCTGAACCGGGCGCGTCCGCGGCTCGACAAGCTCCATGGCCTCAACATCCTCAAGGAATCGCACCAGCTGATCAAGGACGAGATGCGCAAGCTCGAGATGCAGGACGCCCCCGTCCCCGGAGGAGGCCGCCGCGTCGCCCACCTCATGGTCGGGCTGCACCTCCGCGTCGTCGCCTGGGCCGGCAAAGTCGAGGGTCTCCAGCCCCACCACTACCTGCCGGGGTTCCTCAGGACCGAAGAGCGCTACCGCCTCCCTAGCAAGAGCAAGCTCGCTGGCACGCTCATGGAGCTGCTGCTCTACTCCATGATGATGGCGTCAAACGCTATCACCCCTTTCCTTCCCGAGCAGGTCTTTGATTTCACCAACTACCCGTAAGAACATATCTTGGTTTTATTGCAAAGTTGCATCTTTTGTTTGCTTGAGCTCCATTGTTCTGACTTCTGAGACAACCACTAGTGCGTATATGGCTTACGATGGAGCCCTGTTAAGATTCATGTAACAGTTCTCATGATCAGCAACATTCAGCTGCTTGTTACAGCTTTGCTTTCATTACCCTTGTTGTGCTGGTGCGCCTCTGATAATTGCCCCTTGGTGAATCAATTCGATTTTGATGCGTTGCAGTGTGTCTCTGCACATTAATCATCTATTGTTGCTTTATAAGTTGTTAGATTCTACGTGTGCCTATACCATCATGTTTACCTGGTCAGAGTCAGACATTTTTTAGCCATTTGTAAATGTGTTAGGATCGGGTGACTTCTAAAGATGGCACACTGTACTGGTTTGCACTTGGAAACTCTGTTCATGTTTTGAATCGTCATGCTATTCCAGCAAAACAAAAATCCACATTAGCTCCAATTTTTTTTGTCTCATTCATTCTACTGATGCTTAATACAATTGGTTTTACTTGTATGTCAGTAAAGTCAGATAGGAAAGTAACAGTGTACAATTTTACAGATCATATTTGAACTGATGTCGTAATGGTGAAATTAGGACACTATGCATTCTTGCTTATTTCCATGTGTACGCCCATCCTCTATAACACTAAGCTCCCTAGTTTTAAAGAGTCCACCTTCAATTGAGGTCTTCAATTAAGATTGGGTCACCCGATTTTGACTGGCTCAACAATTTCTTAAAGTTTTCCCATTCAATTCTTTTATACTACACACTATGCTCCTTAATTTCTAAGGCCTCACAATTAATTGATGTCTTCAATTTAGAATTGGTTCAACTCAATTTTGATCGGGTCAACAATAGTAAGCTCCCCAAATTCTAAGGCCTCACAATCAATTGAGGTCTCCAATTGGAATTGGTTCACCCGATTTTGACCGAGTCAACAATTTCTCAAAGCTCTCTATTCATTTCTTTTATACTATACACTATGCTTCCTAATTTTTAAGACATCACAATTAATTGATGTGTTCAATTTAGAATTGGGTCACTCGATTTTGACCGGGCCAACAATTTCTCGAGGAGCTCTCCCATTCAATTTTTTTTGATAAAAGAGAGCTCACTCTCCGATTTCCATTAAAAGAAATCACCAAGTCTTACAGCAAAATCAAAAGCTACCATGGCTATCTCCCTGGCGAGCACTGGTTGTTGAGAAGGAAGGGGAGCCATCCCTCCCACCCCCTCCCCCCCTCATTTTGCCCCAACGTAGTAGACCCAGGAAGATCTAAGGCCTGGGCTCAAAGCAAGTCCCAGCACCAGAATTTAACAACAAAGTTCCAGAACGACATAGAGGTATCTAAAAGCGACATATAATTTGCTTATCATATAGAAATGTATTCCTCCCACAAATAAGCCAGAAGATTGAAGGAAAAGTAGGGAAGCAGGATGATCTTGAAGCTTCTTTAAGCATCTGTTGCAGCAACACGGTCCAGGAAAGACTTGAAAGTCACCCCATGATTATTCTAGTCTCCAGGCGCCATCCATGTGCTGCTATGAATACTTCTTCAGCTACATCACCAACCTGCTTCACTCCAGCCTTCATCATCTCACTTCTTGCGGGGTTTTTCTGCAAAATGTTCCAATCATGTAAATTTTTAAGCAGCAGATTAACAGGTATGTAGGGATCATTCACCCTGTTATTATCAAAAACCACACTATTTCTCAATTTCCATAAAGTCCAACAAATAGCAGAAATCCCTATCATGACTAATCCCCTCTCTTCTTTTCTAAATGTCCCGACCCAGGTTCTCATCACCAGGTCAAGATCATGTGGAATGTCAGTTAGATTGAAAACACATTTCAAAATATTCCACAATAACCTAGCTACAGAGTAGGATAGAAATAGATGGTTTATGCTTTCTTCACGCCCATAAAATGGACATTTCTCATCTCCTTTTCATCCCCTGCGCGGTAGGTTATCTTTAGTAAGAATACTATTTCTAAGAGCCAACCACATGAAAACCTTGAATCTAGGTGGCATTTTGATTTTCCACATGTATAGGTGTGGGTATTTGATCCCATTTTCTATCAAGTGTCTATAAAAGGATTTTATAGTATAGACCCCTTTTTTAGTCTGTGTCCATTTCACCTTATCCTTGTCCTCACTCAATATCATCGAGCTACATGCTTCTTTTATATGCTCCCACAATTCTCTTGAATTCCCTGTCAGGGTCCTTCTAAAATGCACATTTTCAATCCCCTCATTTGTGACTTCCTTAACAGTTTTCTTTTTATCAAAACAAATATTGTACAGCCTAGGAATTTTTTTACTTAAAGGTGCGGATCCAATCCACCAATCCTCCCAGAATCTAACACTTTCCCCATTCCCCACTATGAATTTACACAGAGAAGTAAAATGGTCTCTATGTTTCAGAAGTTCCCTCCAAAATTGGGAGTCCCCTTGTTTAGCAGAAATATTACCCAGAGTTTTATTTCCCTGGTATTTTTTCAAGACAATCTCTTGCCACAGCCCTTCTATGTTATAGATTTTCCACCACCACTTACAGAGTGATAACCCACAAGTATAGGGGATCGCAACAGTTTTCGAGGGTAGAGTATTCAACCCAAATTTATTGATTCGGCACAAGGGGAGCCAAAGAATATTCTCAAGTATTAGCAGCTGAGTTGTCAATTCAACCACACCTGGAAACTTAATATCTGCAGCAAAGTATTTAGTAGCAAAGTAATATGATAGTAGCGGTAACGGTAGCAAAAGTAATAGTTTTGGTTTTATAGTGATTGTAACAGTAGCAACGAAAAAGTAAATAAGCGAGAACAATATATGAAAAGCTCATAGGCAATGGATCAGTGATGGATAATTATGTCGGATGCGATCAATCATGCAATAGTTATAACATAGGGTGACACAGAACTAGCTCCAGTTCATCAATTTAATGTAGGCATGTATTCCGAATATAGTCATACGTGCTTATGGAAAAGGACTTGCATGCCATCTTTTGTCCTACCCTCCCGTGGCAGCGGGGTCCTATTGGAAACTAAGGGATATTAAGGCCTTCTTTTAATAGAGTACCGGACCAAAGCATTAACACATAGCGAATACATGAACTCCTCAAACTACGGCCATCACCGGTATGTATCCCGATTATTGTCACTTCGGGGTTAACGGATCATAACACATAATAGGTGACTATAGACTTGCAAGATAGGATCAAGAACTCGCATATATTCATGAAAACATAATAGTTTCTGATCTGAAATCATGGCACTCGGGCCCTAGTGACAAGCATTAAGCATAGAAAAGTCACAACAACATCAATCTCATAACATGATGGATACTAGGGATCAAACCCTAACAAAACTAACTCGATTACATGATAAATCTCATCCAACCCATCACCGTCCAGCAAGCCTACGATGGAATTACTCACGCACGGCGGTGAGCATCATGAAATTGGTGATGGAGGAAGGTTGATGATGACGATGGCGACGGACTCCCCTCTCAGGAGCCCCGAACGGACTCTAGATCAGCCCTCCCGAGAGAGTTTAGGTCTTAGCGGCGGCTCCGTATCGTAAAACGCGATGAATCCTTCTCTCTGATTTTTTTCTCCCCGAACACGAATATATGGAGTTGGAGTTGAGGTCGGTGGAGCATCAGGGGGCCCACGAGGCAGGGGCGCGCCCAGGGGGGTAGGCGCGCCCCCACCCTCGTGGACAGGGTGTGGGCCCCTGGCCTTGATTCTTTCGCCAGTATTTTTTATATATTTCAAAAATATTCTCCATTGATTTTCAGGTCATTCCGAGATCTTTTATTTATGCAGAAAAATAACACCGTGGTAATTCTGCTGAAAACAACATCAGTCCGGGTTAGTTCCATTCATATCATGCAAGTTAGAGTCCAAAACAAGGGCAAAAGTGTTTGGAAAAGTAGATACGACAGAGACGTATCAACTCCCCCAAGCTTAAACCTTTGCTTGTCCTCAAGCAATTCAGTTGATAAACTGAAAGTGATAAAGAAAAACTTTTACAAACTCTGTTTGCTCTTGTTGTTGTAAATATATAAAGCCAGTATTCATGTTTTCAGCAAAGATTATGAACTAACCATATTCACAATAACATTTAGGTCTCATGTTTACTCATATCAATGGCATAATCAACTAGCGAGCAATAATAATAAATCTCGGATGACAACACTTTCTCAAAACAATCATAATATGATATAACAAGATGGTATCTCGCTAGCCTTTTCTGAGACCGCAAAACATAAATGCAGAGCACCTTTAAAGATCAAGGACTGACTAAACATTGTAATTCATGGTAAAAGAGATCAGTCAAGTCATACTCAATGTAACCTAATAGTAATGGATGCAAATGACAGCGGTGCTCTCCAACTAGTGCTTTTTAATAAGAGGATGATGACTCGACATAAAAGTAAATGGATAGGCCCTTCGCAGAGGGAAGCAGGGATTTGTAGAGGTGCCAGAGCTCGGTTTTGAAATAGATATGAATAATATTTTGAGCGGTATACTTTCATTGTCAACATAACAACCGAGAGATCTCGATATCTTACATGCTACACACATTATAGGCGGTTCCCAAGCAGAATGGTAAAGTTTATACTCCCCCCTCCACCAACAAGCATCAATCCATGGCTTGCCCGAAACAACGGGTGCCTCCAACTAACAACAATCTTTGGGGAGTTTTGTTTGCAATTATTTTGATTTGATTTGAGCATGGGACTGGGCATCCCGGTGACCAGCCATTTTCTCGTGAGTGAGGAGCGGAGTCCACTCCTCTTGAGAATAACCCGCCTAGCATGGAAGATATAGACACCCCTAGTTGATACATGAGCTATTCAAGCATACACAACAGAATTTCATTTGAAGGTTTGGCGTTTGGCACATACAAATTTACTTGGAACGGCAGGTAGATACCGCATATAGGAAGGTATGGTGGACTCATATGGAAGAACTTTGGGGTTTATGGAATTGGATGCACAAGAAGTATTCCCGCTCAGTACAAGTGAGGGCTAGAAAGAGACTGGGAAGCGACCAGCTAGAGAGCGACAATAGTCATGAACATGCATTAAAATTAATCAACACTAAATGCAAGCATGAGTAGGATATAAATCACCATGAACATAAATATCGTGGAGGCTATGTTGATTTTATTTCAACTACATGCATGAACACGTGCCAAGTCAAGCCACTCGAATTGTTCAAAGGAGGATACCACCCTATCATACCACATCACAACCATTTTAATAGCATGTTGGCACGCAAGGTAAACCATTATAAACTCCTACTAATTAAGCATGGCATAAGCAACTATAATCTATAATTGTCATTGCAAACATGTTTCATTCATAATAGGCTGAATCAGGAACGATGAACTAATCATATTTACAAAAACAAGAGAGGTCGAGTTCATACCAGCTTCTCTCATCTCAATCAGTTCATCATATATCGTCATTATTGTCTTTCACTTGCACAACCGAATAGTGTGGATAATAATAATAGTGCACGTGCATTGGACTAAGCTGGAATCTGCAAGCATTCAATTCAAGGGAGAAGACAAGGTAATATGGGCTCTTTGTTAGATAAACAATAATGCATAAGAGAGCCACTCAACATTTCCATCATGGTCTTCTCCTCTCGCCCCAAAGAAAAGAAAAGAAACAAAACTATTTACATGGGAAAGCTCCCAATAAGCAAAAGAAGAACAAGAAATCATTTTGGGTTTTCTTTTTAATTATTACTACAGGCATGGAAATGAAGGAAATATGCCCTAGAGGCAATAATAAAGTTCTTATTTATATTTCCTTATATCATGATAAATGTTTATTGTTCATGCTAGAATTGTATTAACCAGAAACTTAATACATGTGTGAATACATAGACATACAGATTGTCACTAGTATGCCTCTACTTGACTAGCTCGTTGAATCAATGATGGTTATGTTTCCTAACCATAGACATGAGTTGTCATTTCATTAACGGGATCACATCATTAGAGAATGATGTGATTGACTTGACCCATCCGTTAGCTTAGCACGATGATCGTTTAGTTTGTTGCTATTGCTTTCTTCATGACTTATACATGTTCCTATGACTATGAGATTATGCAACTCCCGAATACCGGAGGAACAATTTTTGTGCTACCAAAGGTCAAAACGTAACTGGGTGATTATAAAGGTGCTATACAGGTGTCTCTGATGGTACTTGTTGAGTTGGCATAGATCAAGATTAGGATTTGTCACTCCGATTGTCGTAGAGGTATCTCTGGGCCCTCTCGGTAATGCACATCACTATAAACCTTGCAATCAATGTGACTAATGAGTTAGTTACGGGATGATGCATTACAGAATGAGTAAAGAGACTTGCCGGTAATGAGATTGAGCTAGGTATTGAGATACCGACGATCGAATCTCGGGCAAGTAACATACCGATGACAAAGGGAACAACGTATGTTGTTATGCGGTTCGACCGATAAAGATCTTCGTAGAATATGTAGGAGCCAATATGGGCATCCATGTTACACTATTGGTTATTGACCAGAGAAGTGTCTCGGTCATGTCTACATAGTTCTCGAACCCGTAGGGTCCGCACGCTTAAACATTCATTGATGATATAGTATTATATGAGTTATGTATGTTGGTCACCGAATGTTGTTCGGAGTTCCGGATAAGATCACGTACATGACGAGGAACTCCGGAATGGTCCGGAGATAAAGATTGATATATGGGATGGTAGTGTTTGGTCTTCGGAAGGGTTCCGGAATTCACCGGAAGGGGTTCCGGATGTTTCCCGAAATGTTTGGGTACGAGAACACTTTATTTGGGCCAAAGGGGAAAGCCCACAAGGTTTTTGGAAAGCGCAAAAGGAAGTTTTGCAGAGTTCAGGGGCCAGACGCCGGGAACCCTGGCGTCTGGCCCTAGAGTCCGAGAAGGACTCTTGCCTTTCGGGTGAAACCAACTTTGTGGAGGCTTTTACTCCAAGTTTCGACCCTAAGGCTCAACATATAAATAGAGGGGTAGGGCTAGCACCCAAGAGACATTAAGAAACACCAAGCCGTGTGCCGGCAACCCCGTCCCCTCTAGTTTATCCTCCGTAATAGTTTTCATAGTGCTTAGGCGAAGCCCTGCGGAGATTGTTCTTCACCAACACCGTCACCATGCCGTCGTGCTGTCGGAACTCATCTACTACTTCGCCCCTCTTGCTGGATCAAGAAGGCGAGGACGTCATCGAGCTGAACGTGTGCTGAACACGGAGGTGCCGTACATTTGGTACTTGATCGGGACGGATCGTGAAGGTGCTTCAAAGATGTTTTGAACGCCATGGAGCATATGAGATGTTCCAAGAGTTGAAATTAGTATTTCAGACTCATTCCCATGTCAAAAGGTATGAGACCTTTGACAAGCACTTTGCCTACAAGATGGAGGAGAATAGCTCAGCTAGTGAGCATGTGCTCAGAATGTTTGAGTACTACAATCACTTGAATCAAGTGGGAGTTAATCTTCCAGATAAGATAGTGATTGACAGAGTTCTCTAGTCACTATCACCAAGTTACCGGAACTTCGTGATGAACTATAATATGCAAGGGATAACGGAAACGATTCCCAAGCTCTTTGTGATGCTGAAATCCACGAAGGTAGAAATCAAGAAAAGCATCAAGTGTTGATGGTTGACAAGACCACTAGTTTCAAGAAAATGGCAAAGGAAAGAAAGGGAACTTCAAGTATAATGGTGTGACGCCCCGAGACCGATGTGCTAGGTGTCATCCAGTTATTCGCTGTTGTTGCCTTGTCATTGCTTGCATGTCATGCATTGCATATCATGTCATCATGTGCATTTCTTTTGCATACATGTTCGTCTCATGCATCCGAGCATTTTCCCCGTTGTCCGTTTTGCAATCCGGCGTTCCGTTCTCCTCCGGTGGTCATTTCTACCTTCTTCTCGTGTGTGGGGATTAAACATTTCCGGATTTGACCGAGACTTGCCAAGCGGCCTTGGTTTACTACCGGTAGACCGCCTGTCAAGTTTCATGCCATTTGGACCGAGAAGGCCTCGTGTGTGTTGCAGCCCAACACCCCTTCAATTTGGCCCAAAACCCACCTAAACCTCTTCCATCATCTCGGTCGTTCGATCACGATCGCATGGCCGCAAAACGCACCTCATTTGGACTCTCCTGGCTCCATCTACCTATAAATATGTGATCCCCTCCCCAAAAATCGCGGTACAAACCCTAGACCTTACCTCTCTTCGCGCCGCCGGACATGTCCGCCCGCCGGCGGACGCGTCCACCTAGCCGACCACCTTACTCCGCCCAATGGCAAGCCGCCACGTCACCCCGCCGCCGATCTCCTCCAACCACGCGCCGCCACCTCAGCAGCATCCTCCCTCTCTCTCCTCCGCGCCCGCAGCCGACCCATGGGGCCCGCAGCCCGCCCGCGCGGCCCGCGCGTTGCCCGCCGCCGCTCGCGCGCCCGGCCGCCTCCGAACGCCGCCTCCTCGCCTCTTCGCCAGGTCGCCGCCCACCGCCTGGCGCCGCCGCGTGCTCCGGCGACCACCGCGCGCTCCGGCGACCACCACCCTGCACCGCGCCACTCCACCGCGCCGGCGCTGCGCCTCCTCGTCGGCGCCACATCGCCCGCACCGTGCCGGCCTCTTCTTCCAGTGGCTCCGGCGAGCCCAACTCCGGCCGTCCCCCGCATCAAGTCCGGCCACCGCCGCCCCTACCTTCTCCGGCGCGGATCCGGTGAGATCCGCCGCCTCGGTTCGCGCGCTGCCAAACCCTAGATCTGGAGGTGGTAATTTAGAATTGGGTCACTCGATTTTGACCGGCCAACAATTTCTCGAGGAGCTCTCCCATTCAATTTTTTTTGATAAAAGAGAGCTCACTCTTCGATTTCCATTAAAAGAAATCACCAAGTCTTACAGCAAAATCAAAAGCTACCATGGCTATCTCCCTGGCGAGCACTGGTTGTTGAGAAGGAAGGGGAGCCATCCCTCCCACCCCCTCCCCCCCTCATTTTGCCCCAACGTAGTAGACCCAGGAAGATCTAAGGCCTGGGCTCAAAGCAAGTCCCAGCACCAGAATTTAACAGCAAAGTTCCAGAACGACATAGAGGTATCTAAAAGCGACATATAATTTGCTTATCATATAGAAATGTATTCCTCCCACAAATAAGCCAGAAGATCGAAGGAAAAGTAGGGAAGCAGGATGATCTTGAAGCTTCTTTAAGCATTTGTTGCAGCAACACGGTCCAGGAAAGACTTGAAAGTCACCCCATGATTATTCTAGTCTCCAGGCGCCATCCATGTGCTGCTATGAATACTTCTTCACCTACATCACCAACCTGCTTCACTCCAGCCTTCATCATCTCACTTCTTGCGGGGTTTTTCTGCAAAATGTTCCAATCATGTAAATTTTTAAGCAGCAGATTAACAGGTATGTAGGGATCATTCACCCTGTTATTATCAAAAACCACACTATTTCTCAATTTCCATAAAGTCCAACAAATAGCAGAAATCCCTATCATGACTAATCCCCTCTCTTCTTTTCTAAATGTCCCGACCCAGGTTCTCATCACCAGGTCAAGATCATGTGGAATGTCAGTTAGATTGAAAACACATTTCAAAATATTCCACAATAACCTAGCTACAGAGTAGGATAGAAATAGATGGTTTATGCTTTCTTCACGCCCATAAAATGGACATTTCTCATCTCCTTTTCATCCCCTGCGCGGTAGGTTATCTTTAGTAAGAATACTATTTCTAAGAGCCAACCACATGAAAACCTTGAATCTAGGTGGCATTTTGATTTTCCACATGTATAGGTGTGGGTATTTGATCCCATTTTCTATCAAGTGTCTATAAAAGGATTTTATAGTATAGACCCCTTTTTTAGTCTGTGTCCATTTCACCTTATCCTTGTCCTCACTCAATATCATCGAGCTACATGCTTCTTTTATATGCTCCCACAATTCTCTTGAATTCCCTGTCAGGGTCCTTCTAAAATGCACATTTTCAATCCCCTCATTTATGACTTCCTTAACAGTTTTCTTTTTATCAAAACAAATATTGTACAGCCTAGGAATTTTTTTACTTAAAGGTGCGGATCCAATCCACCAATCCTCCTAGAATCTAACACTTTCCCCATTCCCCACTATGAATTTACACAGAGAAGTAAATTGGTCTCTATGTTTCAGAAGTTCCCTCCAAAATTGGGAGTCCCCTTGTTTAGCAGAAATATTACCCAGAGTTTTATTTCCCTGGTATTTTTTCAAGACAATCTCTTGCCACAGCCCTTCTATGTTATAGATTTTCCACCACCACTTACAGAGTGATAACCCACAAGTATAGGGGATCGCAACAGTTTTCGAGGGTAGAGTATTCAACCCAAATTTATTGATTCGGCACAAGGGGAGCCAAAGAATATTCTCAAGTATTAGCAGCTGAGTTGTCAATTCAACCACACCTGGAAACTTAATATCTGCAGCAAAGTATTTAGTAGCAAAGTAATATGATAGTAGCGGTAACGGTAGCAAAAGTAATAGTTTTGGTTTTATAGTGATTGTAACAGTAGCAACGAAAAAGTAAATAAGCGAGAACAATATATGAAAAGCTCATAGGCAATGGATCAGTGATGGATAATTATGTCGGATGCGATCAATCATGCAACAGTTATAACATAGGGTGACACAGAACTAGCTCCAGTTCATCAATTTAATGTAGGCATGTATTCCGAATATAGTCATACGTGCTTATGGAAAAGAACTTGCATGCCATCTTTTGTCCTACCCTCCCCTGGCAGCAGGGTCCTATTGGAAACTAAGGGATATTAAGGCCTCCTTTTAATAGAGTACCGGACCAAAGCATTAACACATAGCAAATACATGAACTCCTCAAACTACGGCCATCACCGGTATGTATCCCGATTATTGTCACTTCGGGGTTAACGGATCATAACACATAATAGGTGACTATAGACTTGCAAGATAGGATCAAGAACTCGCATATATTCATGAAAACATAATAGTTTCTGATCTGAAATCATGGCACTCGGGCCCTAGTGACAAGCATTAAGCATAGAAAAGTCACAACAACATCAATCTCATAACATGATGGATACTAGGGATCAAACCCTAACAAAACTAACTCGATTACATGATAAATCTCATCCAACCCATCACCGTCCAGCAAGCCTACGATGGAATTACTCACGCAGGGCGGTGAGCATCATGAAATTGGTGATGGAGGAAGGTTGATGATGACGATGGCGACGGATTCCCCTCTCAGGAGCCCCGAACGGACTCTAGATCAGCCCTCCCGAGAGAGTTTAGGTCTTAGCGGCGGCTCCGTATCGTAAAACGCGATGAATCCTTCTCTCTGATTTTTTTCTCCCCGAACACGAATATATGGAGTTGGAGTTGAGGTCGGTGGAGCATCAGGGGGCCCACGAGGCAGGGGCGCGCCCAGGGGGGTAGGCGCGCCCCCACCCTCGTGGACAGGGTGTGGGCCCCTGGCCTTGATTCTTTCGCCAGTATTTTTTATATATTTCAAAAATATTCTCCATTGATTTTCAGGTCATTACGAGATCTTTTATTTATGCAGAAAAATAACACCATGGTAATTCTGCTGAAAACAACATCAGTCCGGGTTAGTTCCATTCATATCATGCAAGTTAGAGTCCAAAACAAGGGCAAAAGTGTTTGGAAAAGTAGATACGACAGAGACGTATCAACTCCCCCAAGCTTAAACCTTTGCTTGTCCTCAAGCAATTCAGTTGATAAACTGAAAGTGATAAAGAAAAACTTTTACAAACTCTGTTTGCTCTTGTTGTTGTAAATATGTAAAGCCAGTATTCAAGTTTTCAGCAAAGATTATGAACTAACCATATTCACAATAACATTTAGGTCTCATGTTTACTCATATCAATGGCATAATCAACTAGCGAGCAATAATAATAAATCTCGGATGACAACACTTTCTCAAAACAATCATAATATGATATAACAAGATGGTATCTCGCTAGCCTTTTCTGAGACCGCAAAACATAAATGCAGAGCACCTTTAAAGATCAAGGACTGACTAAACATTGTAATTCATGGTAAAAGAGATCAGTCAAGTCATACTCAATGTAACCTAATAGTAATGGATGCAAATGACAGCGGTGCTCTCCAACTAGTGCTTTTTAATAAGAGGATGATGACTCGACATAAAAGTAAATGGATAGGCCCTTCGCAGAGGGAAGCAGGGATTTGTAGAGGTGCCAGAGCTCGGTTTTGAAATAGATATGAATAATATTTTGAGCGGTATACTTTCATTGTCAACATAACAACCGAGAGATCTCGATATCTTACATGCTACACACATTATAGGCGGTTCCCAAGCAGAATGGTAAAGTTTATACTCCCCCCTCCACCAACAAGCATCAATCCATGGCTTGCCCGAAACAACGGGTGCCTCCAACTAACAACAATCTTTGGGGAGTTTTGTTTGCAATTATTTTGATTTGATTTGAGCATGGGACTGGGCATCCCGGTGACCAGCCATTTTCTCGTGAGTGAGGAGCGGAGTCCACTCCTCTTGAGAATAACCCGCCTAGCATGGAAGATATAGACACCCCTAGTTGATACATGAGCTATTCGAGCATACACAACAGAATTTCATTTGAAGGTTTGGCGTTTGGCACATACAAATTTACTTGGAACGGCAGGTAGATACCGCATATAGGAAGGTATGGTGGACTCATATGGAAGAACTTTGGGGTTTATGGAATTGGATGCACAAGAAGTATTCCCGCTCAGTACAAGTGAGGGCTAGAAAGAGACTGGGAAGCGACCAGCTAGAGAGCGACAATAGTCATGAACATGCATTAAAATTAATCAACACTAAATGCAAGCATGAGTAGGATATAAATCACCATGAACATAAATATCGTGGAGGCTATGTTGATTTTATTTCAACTACATGCATGAACACGTGCCAAGTCAAGCCACTCGAATTGTTCAAAGGAGGATACCACCCTATCATACCACATCACAACCATTTTAATAGCATGTTGGCACGCAAGGTAAACCATTATAAACTCCTACTAATTAAGCATGGCATAAGCAACTATAATCTATAATTGTCATTGCAAACATGTTTCATTCATAATAGGCTGAATCAGGAACGATGAACTAATCATATTTACAAAAACAAGAGAGGTCGAGTTCATACCAGCTTCTCTCATCTCAATCAGTTCATCATATATCGTCATTATTGTCTTTCACTTGCACAACCGAATAGTGTGGATAATAATAATAGTGCACGTGCATTGGACTAAGCTGGAATCTGCAAGCATTCAATTCAAGGGAGAAGACAAGGTAATATGGGCTCTTTGTTAGATAAACAATAATGCATAAGAGAGCCACTCAACATTTCCATCATGGTCTTCTCCTCTCGCCCCAAAGAAAAGAAAAGAAACAAAACTATTTACATGGGAAAGCTCCCAATAAGCAAAAGAAGAACAAGAAATCATTTTGGGTTTTCTTTTTAATTATTACTACAGGCATGGAAATGAAGGAAATATGCCCTAGAGGCAATAATAAAGTTCTTATTTATATTTCCTTATATCATGATAAATGTTTATTGTTCATGCTAGAATTGTATTAACCAGAAACTTAATACATGTGTGAATACATAGACATACAGATTGTCACTAGTATGCCTCTACTTGACTAGCTCGTTGAATCAATGATGGTTATGTTTCCTAACCATAGACATGAGTTGTCATTTCATTAACGGGATCACATCATTAGAGAATGATGTGATTGACTTGACCCATCCGTTAGCTTAGCACGATGATCGTTTAGTTTGTTGCTATTGCTTTCTTCATGACTTATACATGTTCCTATGACTATGAGATTATGCAACTCCCGAATACTGGAGGAACAATTTTTGTGCTACCAAAGGTCAAAACGTAACTGGGTGATTATAAAGGTGCTATACAGGTGTCTCTGATGGTACTTGTTGAGTTGGCATAGATCAAGATTAGGATTTGCCACTCCGATTGTCGTAGAGGTATCTCTGGGCCCTCTCGGTAATGCACATCACTATAAACCTTGCAATCAATGTGACTAATGAGTTAGTTACGGGATGATGCATTACAGAATGAGTAAAGAGACTTGCCGGTAATGAGATTGAGCTAGGTATTGAGATACCGACGATCGAATCTCGGGCAAGTAACATACCGATGACAAAGGGAACAACGTATGTTGTTATGCGGTTCGACCGATAAAGATCTTCGTAGAATATGTAGGAGCCAATATGGGCATCCATGTTACACTATTGTTTATTGACCAGAGAAGTGTCTCGGTCATGTCTACATAGTTCTCGAACCCGTAGGGTCCGCACGCTTAAACATTCATTGATGATATAGTATTATATGAGTTATGTATGTTGGTCACCGAATGTTGTTCGGAGTTCCGGATAAGATCACGTACATGACGAGGAACTCCGGAATGGTCCGGAGATAAAGATTGATATATGGGATGATAGTGTTTGGTCTTCGGAAGGGTTCCGGAATTCACCGGAAGGGGTTCCGGATGTTTCCCGAAATGTTTGGGTACGAGAACACTTTATTTGGGCCAAAGGGGAAAGCCCACAAGGTTTTTGGAAAGCGCAAAAGGAAGTATTGCAGAGTTCAGGGGCCAGACGCCGGGAACCCTGGCGTCTGGCCCTAGAGTCCGAGAAGGACTCTTGCCTTTCGGGTGAAACCAACTTTGTGGAGGCTTTTACTCCAAGTTTCGACCCTAAGGCTCAACATATAAATAGAGGGGTAGGGCTAGCACCCAAGAGACATTAAGAAACACCAAGCCGTGTGCCGGCAACCCCGTCCCCTCTAGTTTATCCTCCGTAATAGTTTTCATAGTGCTTAGGCGAAGCCCTGCGGAGATTGTTCTTCACCAACACCGTCACCACGCCGTCGTGCTGTCGGAACTCATCTACTACTTCGCCCCTCTTGCTGGATCAAGAAGGCGAGGACGTCATCGAGCTGAACGTGTGCTGAACACGGAGGTGCCGTACATTTGGTACTTGATCGGGACGGATCGTGAAGGTGTATGACTACATCAACCGCGTTGATAAACACTTCCGCTTTCGGTCTACGAGGGTACGCAGACATACTCTCCCCTCTCGTTGCTATGCATCACCATGATCTTGCGTGTGCATAGGTTTTTTTTGAAATTACTACGTTCCCCAATAGTGGTATCAGAGCCAGGTTTATGCTAGATTTCATATGCATGAGTAGAACACAAAGGAGTTGTGGGCGTGGGTATATACATATTGCTTGTCGTGACTAGTTGATTCTTGATTCAGCGGCATTGTTGGATGAAGCGGCCCAGACCGACATTACGCATATGCTTACACGATACTGGTTCTACCGACGTGCTTCGCACACAGGTGGCTAGTGGGTGTCTGTTTCTCCAGCTTTAGTTGAATCGGATTCAATGAACAGGGTTCTTTCTGAAGATTAAAAAGCAATCACTATACCGCGTTGTGGTTTTTGATGCGTAGGTAAGAATGGTTTCTTGCTCAGCCCGTAGCAGCCACGTAAAACTTGCAACAACAAAGTAGAGAACTTCTAACTTGTTTTTGCAGGGCATGTTGTGATGTGATATGGTCAAGACATGATGAAATATAAATTGTTGTATGAGATGAACATGTTTTGTTGAAGTTATCGGCAACTGGCAGGAGCCTTATGGTTGTCTCTTTATTGCATAAGATGCAAGCGCCATATAATTGCTTTACTTTATCGCTATGCGATAGCAATAGTTGCAAAAGCAATAGTTGGTGAGATGACCATGTGACGACACATCGATAGAGATCAAGATGATGGACATCATGGTGTCATGCCGGTGATGATGGAGATCATGATGGTGTTTTGGAGATGGAGATCAAAGGCACAAGATGATGATGTCCATATCATGTCACATATTTTGATTGCATGTGATTTTTATCCTTTATGCATCTTATTTTGCTTAGTTCGGCGGTAGCATTATAATATGATCTCTCACTAAATTTCAAGGTATAAGTGTTCTCCCTGAGTATGCACCATTGCGACAGTTCTTTGTGCTAAGACACCACATGATGATCGGGTGTGATAAGCTCTACGTTCACATACAATGGGTGCAAGCCAGTTTTGCACACGCGGAATACTCGGGTTAAATTGACGAGCCTGGCATATGCAGATATGGGCTCGGAACACTAGAGACCGAAAGGTCGAGCATGAATCATATAGTAGATATGATCGACATAGTGATGTTCACCATTGAAAACTATTCATCTCACGTGATGATCGGACATGGTTTAGTTGATTTGGATCACGTGATCATTTAGATGACTAGAGGGATGTCTATCTAAGTGGGAGCTCTTAAGTAATATGCTTAATTGAACTTTAATTTATCATGAACTTAGTCCTGATAGTATTTGCATAACTATTTTGTAGATCAATACCTCGCGATGTAGCTCCCCGTTTATTTTGATGTGTTCCTAGAGAAAAACTAAGTTGAAAGATGTTAGTAGCAATGATGCGGATTGGATCCGTGATCTGAGGATTATCCTCATTGCTGTGCAGAATAATTATGTCCTTGATGCACCGCTAGGTGACATACCGATTGCAGGAGCAGATGCAGACGTTATGAACGTTTGGCGAGCTCGATATGATGACTACTTGATAGTTTAGTGCACCATGCTTTACGGCTTAGAATCGGTGCTTCAAAGATGTTTTGAACGCCATGGAGCATATGAGATGTTCCAAGAGTTGAAATTAGTATTTCAGACTCATTCCCATGTCAAAAGGTATGAGACCTTTGACAAGCACTTTGCCTACAAGATGGAGGAGAATAGCTCAGCTAGTGAGCATGTGCTCAGAATGTTTGAGTACTACAATCACTTGAATCAAGTGGGAGTTAATCTTCCAGATAAGATAGTGATTGACAGAGTTCTCTAGTCACTATCACCAAGTTACCGGAACTTCGTGATGAACTATAATATGCAAGGGATAACGGAAACGATTCCCAAGCTCTTTGTGATGCTGAAATCGACGAAGGTAGAAATCAAGAAAAGCATCAAGTGTTGATGGTTGACAAGACCACTAGTTTCAAGAAAATGGCAAAGGAAAGAAAGGGAACTTCAAGTATAATGGTGTGACGCCCCGAGACCGATGTGCCAGGTGTCATCCAGTTATTCGCTGTTGTTGCCTTGTCATTGCTTGCGTGTCATGCATTGCATATCATGTCATCATGTGCATTTCTTTTGCATACATGTTCGTCTCATGCATCCGAGCATTTTCCCCGTTGTCCGTTTTGCAATCCGGCGTTCCGTTCTCCTCCGGTGGTCATTTCTACCTTCTTCTCGTGTGTGGGGATTAAACATTTCCGGATTTGACCGAGACTTGCCAAGCGGCCTTGGTTTACTACCGGTAGACCGCCTGTCAAGTTTCGTGCCATTTGGACCGAGAAGGCCTCGTGTGTGTTGCAGCCCAACACCCCTTCAATTTGGCCCAAAACCCACCTAAACCTCTTCCATCATCTCGGTCGTTCGATCACGATCGCGTGGCCGCAAAACGCACCTCATTTGGACTCTCCTGGCTCCATCTACCTATAAATATGTGATCCCCTCCCCAAAAATCGCGGTACAAACCCTAGACCTTACCTCTCTTCGCGCCGCCGGACATGTCCGCCCGCCGGCGGACGCGTCCACCCAGCCGACCACCTTACTCCGCCCAATGGCAAGCCGCCACGTCACCCCGCCGCCGATCTCCTCCAACCACGCGCCGCCACCTCAACGGCATCCTCCCTCTCTCTCCTCCGCGCCCGCAGCCCGCCCGCGCGGCCCGCGCGTTGCCCGCCGCCGCTCTGGCGCCCGGCCGCCTCCGAACGCCGCCTCCTCGCCTCTTCGCCAGGTCACCGCCCACCGCCTGGCGCCGCCGCGTGCTCCGGCGACCACCGCGCGCTCCGGCGACCACCACCCTGCACCGCGCCACTCCACCGCGCCGGCGCTGCGCCTCCTCGTCGGCGCCACATCGCCCGCACCGTGCCGGCCTCTTCTTCCGGTGGCTCCGGCGAGCCCAACTCCGGCCGTCCCCCGCATCAAGTCCGGCCACCGCCGCCCCTACCTTCTCCGGCGCGGATCCGGTGAGATCCGCCGCCTCGGTTCGCGCGCTGCCAAACCCTAGATCTGGAGGTGGTAATTTAGAATTGGGTCACTCGATTTTGACCGGCCAACAATTTCTCGAGGAGCTCTCCCATTCAATTTTTTTGATAAAAGAGAGCTCACTCTCCGATTTCCATTAAAAGAAATCACCAAGTCTTACAGCAAAATCAAAAGCTACCATGGCTATCTCCCTGGCGAGCACTGGTTGTTGAGAAGGAAGGGGAGCCATCCCTCCCACCCCCTCCCCCCCTCATTTTGCCCCAACGTAGTAGACCCAGGAAGATCTAAGGCCTGGGCTCAAAGCAAGTCCCAGCACCAGAATTTAACAGCAAAGTTCCAGAACGACATAGAGGTATCTAAAAGCGACATATAATTTGCTTATCATATAGAAATGTATTCCTCCCACAAATAAGCCAGAAGATCGAAGGAAAAGTAGGGAAGCAGGATGATCTTGAAGCTTCTTTAAGCATCTGTTGCAGCAACACGGTCCAGGAAAGACTTGAAAGTCACCCCATGATTATTCTAGTCTCCAGGCGCCATCCATGTGCTGCTATGAATACTTCTTCACCTACATCACCAACCTGCTTCACTCCAGCCTTCATCATCTCACTTCTTGCGGGGTTTTTCTGCAAAATGTTCCAATCATGTAAATTTTTAAGCAGCAGATTAACAGGTATGTAGGGATCATTCACCCTGTTATTATCAAAAACCACACTATTTCTCAATTTCCATAAAGTCCAACAAATAGCAGAAATCCCTATCATGACTAATCCCCTCTCTTCTTTTCTAAATGTCCCGACCCAGGTTCTCATCACCAGGTCAAGATCATGTGGAATGTCAGTTAGATTGAAAACACATTTCAAAATATTCCACAATAACCTAGCTACAGAGTAGGATAGAAATAGATGGTTTATGCTTTCTTCACGCCCATAAAATGGACATTTCTCATCTCCTTTTCATCCCCTGCGCGGTAGGTTATCTTTAGTAAGAATACTATTTCTAAGAGCCAACCACATGAAAACCTTGACTCTAGGTGGCATTTTGATTTTCCACATGTATAGGTGTGGGTATTTGATCCCATTTTCTATCAAGTGTCTATAAAAGGATTTTATAGTATAGACCCCTTTTTTAGTCTGTGTCCATTTCACCTTATCCTTGTCCTCACTCAATATCATCGAGCTACATGCTTCTTTTATATGCTCCCACAATTCTCTTGAATTCCCTGTCAGGGTCCTTCGAAAATGCACATTTTCAATCCCCTCATTTATGACTTCCTTAACAGTTTTCTTTTTATCTAAACAAATATTGTACAGCCTAGGAATTTTTTTACTTAAAGATCCAATCCACCAATCCTCCCAGAATCTAACACTTTCCCCATTCCCCACTATGAATTTACACAGAGAAGTAAAATGGTCTCTATGTTTCAGAAGTTCCCTCCAAAATTGGGAGTCCCCTTGTTTAGCAGAAATATTACCCAGAGTTTTATTTCCCTGGTATTTTTTCAAGACAATCTCTTGCCACAGCCCTTCTATGTTATATATTTTCCACCACCACTTACAGAGTGATAACCCACAAGTATAGGGGATCGCAACAGTTTTCGAGGGTAGAGTATTCAACCCAAATTTATTGATTCGGCACAAGGGGAGCCAAAGAATATTCTCAAGTATTAGCAGCTGAGTTGTCAATTCAACCACACCTGGAAACTTAATATCTGCAGCAAAGTATTTAGTAGCAAAGTAATATGATAGTAGCGGTAACGGTAGCAAAAGTAATAGTTTTGGTTTTATAGTGATTGTAACAGTAGCAACGAAAAAGTAAATAAGCGAGAACAATATATGAAAAGCTCATAGGCAATGGATCAGTGATGGATAATTATGTCGGATGCGATCAATCATGCAACAGTTATAACATAGGGTGACACAGAACTAGCTCCAGTTCATCAATTTAATGTAGGCATGTATTCCGAATATAGTCATACGTGCTTATGGAAAAGAACTTGCATGCCAGCTTTTGTCCTACCCTCCCCTGGCAGCGGGGTCCTATTGGAAACTAAGGGATATTAAGGCCTCCTTTTAATAGAGTACCGGACCAAAGCATTAACACATAGCGAATACATGAACTCCTCAAACTACGGCCATCACCGGTATGTATCCCGATTATTGTCACTTCGGGGTTAACGGATCATAACACATAATAGGTGACTATAGACTTGCAAGATAGGATCAAGAACTCGCATATATTCATGAAAACATAATAGTTTCTGATCTGAAATCATGGCACTCGGGCCCTAGTGACAAGCATTAAGCATAGAAAAGTCACAACAACATCAATCTCATAACATGATGGATACTAGGGATCAAACCCTAACAAAACTAACTCGATTACATGATAAATCTCATCCAACCCATCACCGTCCAGCAAGCCTACGATGGAATTACTCACGCAGGGCGGTGAGCATCATGAAATTGGTGATGGAGGAAGGTTGATGATGACGATGGCGACGGATTCCCCTCTCAGGAGCCCCGAACGGACTCTAGATCAGCCCTCCCGAGAGAGTTTAGGTCTTAGCGGCGGCTCCGTATCGTAAAACGCGATGAATCCTTCTCTCTGATTTTTTTCTCCCCGAACACGAATATATGGAGTTGGAGTTGAGGTCGGTGGAGCATCAGGGGGCCCACGAGGCAGGGGCGCGCCCAGGGGGGTAGGCGCGCCCCCACCCTCGTGGACAGGGTGTGGGCCCCTGGCCTTGATTCTTTCGCCAGTATTTTTTATATATTTCAAAAATATTCTCCATTGATTTTTAGGTCATTACGAGATCTTTTATTTATGCAGAAAAATAACACCATGGTAATTCTGCTGAAAACAACATCAGTCCGGGTTAGTTCCATTCATATCATGCAAGTTAGAGTCCAAAACAAGGGCAAAAGTGTTTGGAAAAGTAGATACGACAGAGACGTATCAACTCCCCCAAGCTTAAACCTTTGCTTGTCCTCAAGCAATTCAGTTGATAAACTGAAAGTGATAAAGAAAAACTTTTACAAACTCTGTTTGCTCTTGTTGTTGTAAATATGTAAAGCCAGTATTCAAGTTTTCAGCAAAGATTATGAACTAACCATATTCACAATAACATTTAGGTCTCATGTTTACTCATATCAATGGCATAATCAACTAGCGAGCAATAATAATAAATCTCGGATCACAACACTTTCTCAAAACAATCATAATATGATATACCAAGATGGTATCTCGCTAGCCTTTTCTGAGACCGCAAAACATAAATGCAGAGCACCTTTAAAGATCAAGGACTGACTAAACATTGTAATTCATGGTAAAAGAGATCAGTCAAGTCATACTCAATGTAACCTAATAGTAATGGATGCAAATGACAGCGGTGCTCTCCAACTAGTGCTTTTTAATAAGAGGATGATGACTCGACATAAAAGTAAATGGATAGGCCCTTCGCAGAGGGAAGCAGGGATTTGTAGAGGTGCCAGAGCTCGGTTTTGAAATAGATATGAATAATATTTTGAGCGGTAGACTTTCATTGTCAACATAACAACCGAGAGATCTCGATATCTTACATGCTACACACATTATAGGCGGTTCCCAAGCAGAATGGTAAAGTTTATACTCCCCCCTCCACCAACAAGCATCAATCCATGGCTTGCCCGAAACAACGGGTGCCTCCAACTAACAAAAATCTTTGGGGAGTTTTGTTTGCAATTATTTTGATTTGATTTGAGCATGGGACTGGGCATCCCGGTGACCAGCCATTTTCTCGTGAGTGAGGAGCGGAGTCCACTCCTCTTGAGAATAACCCGCCTAGCATGGAAGATATAGACACCCCTAGTTGATACATGAGCTATTCGAGCATACACAACAGAATTTCATTTGAAGGTTTGGCGTTTGGCACATACAAATTTACTTGGAATGGCAGGTAGATACCGCATATAGGAAGGTATGGTGGACTCATATGGAAGAACTTTGGGGTTTATGGAATTGGATGCACAAGAAGTATTCCCGCTCAGTACAAGTGAGGGCTAGAAAGAGACTGGGAAGCGACCAACTAGAGAGCGACAATAGTCATGAACATGCATTAAAATTAATCAACACTAAATGCAAGCATGAGTAGGATATAAATCACCATGAACATAAATATCGTGGAGGCTATGTTGATTTTATTTCAACTACATGCATGAACACGTGCCATGTCAAGCCACTCGAATTGTTCAAAGGAGGATACCACCCTATCATACCACATCACAACCATTTTAATAGCATGTTGGCACGCAAGGTAAACCATTATAAACTCCTACTAATTAAGCATGGCATAAGCAACTATAATCTATAATTGTCATTGCAAACATGTTTCATTCATAATAGGCTGAATCAGGAATGATGAACTAATCATATTTACAAAAACAAGAGAGGTCGAGTTCATACCAGCTTCTCTCATCTCAATCAGTTCATCATATATCGTCATTATTGTCTTTCACTTGCACAACCGAATAGTGTGGATAATAATAATAGTGCACGTGCATTGGACTAAGCTGGAATCTGCAAGCATTCAATTCAAGGGAGAAGACAAGGTAATATGGGCTCTTTGTTAGATAAACAATAATGCATAAGAGAGCCACTCAACATTTCCATCATGGTCTTCTCCTCTCGCCCCAAAGAAAAGAAAAGAAACAAAACTATTTACATGGGAAAGCTCCCAATAAGCAAAAGAAGAACAAGAAATCTTTTTGGGTTTTATTTTTAATTACTACTACAGGCATGGAAATGAAGGAAATATGCCCTAGAGGCAATAATAAAGTTCTTATTTATATTTCCTTATATCATGATAAATGTTTATTGTTCATGCTAGAATTGTATTAACCAGAAACTTAATACATGTGTGAATACATAGACATACAGATTGTCACTAGTATGCCTCTACTTGACTAGCTCGTTGAATCAATGATGGTTATGTTTCCTAACCATAGACATGAGTTGTCATTTCATTAACGGGATCACATCATTAGAGAATGATGTGATTGACTTGACCCATCCGTTAGCTTAGCACGATGATCGTTTAGTTTGTTGCTATTGCTTTCTTCATGACTTATACATGTTCCTATGACTATGAGATTATGCAACTCCCGAATACCGGAGGAACAATTTTTGTGCTACCAAAGGTCAAAACGTAACTGGGTGATTATAAAGGTGCTATACAGGTGTCTCTGATGGTACTTGTTGAGTTGGCATAGATCAAGATTAGGATTTGTCACTCCAATTGTCGTAGAGGTATCTCTGGGCCCTCTTGGTAATGCACATCACTATAAACCTTGCAATCAATGTGACTAATGAGTTAGTTATGGGATGATGCATTACAGACTGAGTAAAGAGACTTGCCGGTAATGAGATTGAGCTAGGTATTGAGATACCGACGATCGAATCTCGGGCAAGTAACATACCGATGACAAAGGGAACAACGTATGTTGTTATGCGGTTCGACTGATAAAGATCTTCGTAGAATATGTAGGAGCCAATATGGGCATCCATGTTACACTATTGGTTATTGACCAGAGAAGTGTCTCGGTCATGTCTACATAGTTCTCGAACCCGTAGGGTCCGCACGCTTAAACATTCATTGATGATATAGTATTATATGAGTTATGTATGTTGGTCACCGAATGTTGTTCGGAGTTCCGGATAAGATCACGTACATGACGAGGAACTCCGGAATGGTCCGGAGATAAAGATTGATATATGGGATGATAGTGTTTGGTCTTCGGAAGGGTTCCGGAATTCACCGGAAGGGGTTCCGGATGTTTCCCGAAATGTTTGGGTACGAGAACACTTTATTTGGGCCAAAGGGGAAAGCCCACAAGGTTTTTGGAAAGCGCAAAAGGAAGTATTGCAGAGTTCAGGGGCCAGACGCCGGGAACCCTGGCGTCTGGCCCTAGAGTCCGAGAAGGACTCTTGCCTTTCGGGTGAAACCAACTTTGTGGAGGCTTTTACTCCAAGTTTCGACCCTAAGGCTCAACATATAAATAGAGGGGTAGGGCTAGCACCCAAGAGACATTAAGAAACACCAAGCCGTGTGCCGGCAACCCCGTCCCCTCTAGTTTATCCTCCGTAATAGTTTTCATAGTGCTTAGGCGAAGCCCTGCGGAGATTGTTCTTCACCAACACCGTCACCACGCCGTCGTGCTGTCGGAACTCATCTACTACTTCGCCCCTCTTGCTGGATCAAGAAGGCGAGGACGTCATCGAGCTGAACGTGTGTTGAACACGGAGGTGCCGTACATTTGGTACTTGATCGGGACGGATCGTGAAGGTGTATGACTACATCAACCGCGTTGATAAACACTTCCGCTTTCGGTCTACGAGGGTACGCAGACATACTCTCCCCTCTCGTTGCTATGCATCACCATGATCTTGCGTGTGCATAGGTTTTTTTTGAAATTACTACGTTCCCCAATAGTGGTATCAGAGCCAGGTTTATGCTAGATTTCATATGCATGAGTAGAACACAAAGGAGTTGTGGGCGTGGGTATATACATATTGCTTGTCGTGACTAGTTGATTCTTGATTCAGAGGCATTGTTGGATGAAACGGCCCAGACCGACATTACGCGTACGCTTACACGATACTGGTTCTACCGACGTGCTTCGCACACAGGTGGCTAGTGGGTGTCTGTTTCTCCAGCTTTAGTTGAATTGGATTCAATGAACAGGGTTCTTTCTGAAGATTAAAAAGCAATCACTATACCGCGTTGTGGTTTTTGATGCGTAGGTAAGAACGGTTCTTGCTCAGCCCGTAGCAGCCACGTAAAACTTGCAACAACAAAGTAGAGAACTTCTAACTTGTTTTTGCAGGGCATGTTGTGATGTGATATGGTCAAGACATGATGAAATATAAATTGTTGTATGAGATGATCATGTTTTGTTGAAGTTATCGGCAACTGGCAGGAGCCTTATGGTTGTCTCTTTATTGCATAAGATGCAAGCGCCATATAATTGCTTTACTTTATCGCTATGCGATAGCAATAGTTGCAAAAGCAATAGTTGGTGAGATGACCATGTGACGACACATCGATAGAGATCAAGATGATGGACATCATGGTGTCATGCCGGTGATGATGGAGATCATGATGGTGTTTTGGAGATGGAGATCAAAGGCACAAGATGATGATGTCCATATCATGTCACATATTTTGATTGCATGTGATTTTTATCCTTTATGCATCTTATTTTGCTTAGTTCGGCGGTAGCATTATAATATGATCTCTCACTAAATTTCAAGGTATAAGTGTTCTCCCTGAGTATGCACCATTGCGACAGTTCTCCGTGCTAAGACACCACATGATGATCGGGTGTGATAAGCTCTACGTTCACATACAATGGGTGCAAGCCAGTTTTGCACACGCGGAATACTCGGGTTAAATTGACGAGCCTGGCATATGCAGATATGGGCTCGGAACACTAGAGACCGAAAGGTCGAGCATGAATCATATAGTAGATATGATCAACATAGTGATGTTCACCATTGAAAACTATTCATCTCACGTGATGATCGGACATGGTTTAGTTGATTTGGATCACGTGATCATTTAGATGACTAGAGGGATGTCTATCTAAGTGGGAGCTCTTAAGTAATATGCTTAATTGAACTTTAATTTATCATGAACTTAGTCCTGATAGTATTTGCATAACTATGTTGTAGATCAATACCTCGCGATGTAGCTCCCCGTTTATTTTGATGTGTTCCTAGAGAAAAACTAAGTTGAAAGATGTTAGTAGCAATGATGCGGATTGGATCCGTGATCTGAGGATTATCCTCATTGCTGTGCAGAATAATTATGTCCTTGATGCACCGCTAGGTGACATACCGATTGCAGGAGCAGATGCAGACGTTATGAATGTTTGGCGAGCTCGATATGATGACTACTTGATAGTTTAGTGCACCATGCTTTACGGCTTAGAATCGGTGCTTCAAAGATGTTTTGAACGCCACGGAGCATATGAGATGTTCCAAGAGTTGAAATTAGTATTTCAGACTCATTCCCATGTCAAAAGGTATGAGACCTTTGACAAGAACTTTGCCTACAAGATGGAGGAGAATAGCTCAGCTAGTGAGCATGTGCTCAGAATGTTTGAGTACTACAATCACTTGAATCAAGTGGGAGTTAATCTTCCAGATAAGATAGTGATTGACAGAGTTCTCTAGTCACTATCACCAAGTTACCGGAACTTCGTGATGAACTATAATATGCAAGGGATAACGGAAACGATTCCCAAGCTCTTTGTGATGCTGAAATCGACGAAGGTAGAAATCAAGAAAAGCATCAAGTGTTGATGGTTGACAAGACCACTAGTTTCAAGAAAATGGCAAAGGAAAGAAAGGGAACTTCAAGTATAATGGTGTGACGCCCCGAGACCGATGTGCCAGGTGTCATCCAGTTATTCTCTGTTGTTGCCTTGTCATTGCTTGCGTGTCATGCATTGCATATCATGTCATCATGTGCATTTCTTTTGCATACATGTTCGTCTCATGCATCCGAGCATTTTCCCCGTTGTCCGTTTTGAAATCCGGCGTTCCGTTCACCGCGCGCTCCGGCGACCACCACCCTGCACCGCGCCACTCCACCGCGCCGGCGCTGCGCCTCCTCGTCGGCGCCACATCGCCCGCACCGTGCCGGCCTCTTCTTCCGGTGGCTCCGGCGAGCCCAACTCCGGCCGTCCCCCGCATCAAGTCCGGCCACCGCCGCCCCTACCTTCTCCGGCACGGATCTGGTGAGATCCGCCGCGTCGGTTCGCGCGCTGCCAAACCCTAGATCTGTCCCCGAGATTGCCATGTTTCATGTGCCCATCTTCATCGCATCATAATTCAGCATCCGTAACTCCGATTTGAGCATATAGCATATCAAAATGTTCGTCTCAGAGAGTACATCATTTCATCTCATTGCATCATTTTCATTTGAGTTCATCTTGATGCCCAAAATGCTGTTAGAAGAGTGCTACTTGAGTTAATTGTCAGATCTGCTGCTCCATTTAGCTATTTGTCATTTTTGCCATGATTATTGTGTGCATGATATGCCCCTGAGCTCTACATATGTTTTGTTAAGGGTTTTGCCATATTTCGAGAGGTGCAACCCATGTATTTTTGTGATGTGTGTGGTGACTAGCACAAGCTTTTCAAGTGAGGCACTTGGTAATGCTGATTTCAGGGACTTAGCATTTCCACCAAGTCCTTGAGCTGTTTATCTCATGTTGTCATATGTTCAGGTTGTTTCCGAGTGATCCGTGCCTCTTTTGAGGATGATCAGTAAGGATGTTTTATTAATCTTGTAGTGCTCTATCCATCCATGTATTTGTTTGCAATTTTGGAGCACCTTAGCTTGAGTCAATCGAGCTCTACTTTTGCTACTTTGTGAATCCGGGCAGATTGTTAACTTGTTTGCAATTTTGCCGATGATGTTGTAGTTGATCCGTGCATGCTATGCTATTGTTCTTGCCATGTCTGGCTTGCATTTTGTGTGTTCTTGATAGATGTATGCGTAGCTTTTCATGACTTGCACCGTAGTGAGTGCATCGAGCTCGTAAACATGCCTACTTGAGGATTTTGTTAAGGGTTTTGCCATCTTTCCAGATGTGCAACCCATGTATTTTTGTGATGTGTGTGGTGACTAGCACAAGCTTTTCAAGTGAGGAACTTGGTAATGCTGATTTCAGGGACTTAGCATTTCCACCAAGTCCTTGATCTGTTCATTTCATGATGCCATATGTTCATGTTGTTTCCTAGTGATCCGTGTCTCTTTTGAGGATGATCAGTAAGGATGTTTTGTTAATATTGTCGTGCTCTATCCATCCATGTCTTTGTTTGCAATTATGGAGCACCCTAGCTTGAGTCAATCGAGCTCTACTTTTGTCATTTCATGAATCTGGGCAGATTGTCTACTTGTTAGCAATTTTGCCGAGGATGTTGTAGTTGATCCGTGCATGCTATGCTTTTGTTCTTGCCATGTCTAGCTTGTATTTTGTGTATTCTTGATGGATGTATGCTTATCTTATCATGACTTGCTCCGTAGTGAGTGCATCGAGCTCGTAAAATGCCTACTTGATATCTGTTTTCAGCATGTGCCAGTTTTCACTAAGTCTGAAAACTGATTATGCTTTTGCTATGTTCACATGCTTGCAGATGTGTTTTTTGATCCCTTTTGCCTTAAGGTCACTAAGGGACTTTTTTTAAGCTCTTTGATTAGCTCCATGCCATGTTTTACTTTGCCATGTTAAGGTCCTGTAGCATGTAGTTTTGTTGCTCCGAAGTGTGCTATCTGATCTGAAATTTCAGGCTTGTGTTAATTTCACTAAGTCTGAAATCTGTTTACCATATGCATTTTTGCCATGCTTGTTTAAACCTGTTAATGGATGAATTGGCCGTAGCTCAGTGCTAGACTTTTGTTAAGCATCATGAATGGATCCCTGCCATGTATTTTGTTACCATGTTTGGGTGCTGTGGTTTGTTCATCTCATTGCATTTTGATGGCTACTTGCTGTAAATCGCAGAACGTGGTCATACTTGAATTGCTTGCCATTTCCAAACCGTAACTCCGATTCCGGCGTTCTTTATATCGTTTTCAAGCGATTTTGTCTCACCTTTCCAGTGGCACACTTGGTTTCCCAAGTTGAGGCCAGGTTCATGCATTCCCTTGCAAATCATGCATATGCATCGCATACCGCATCTCGCATATCATACCATGTCCATGTGTTGGTTGTTTACTATGTTGTGTGCTTCTTTCCGGCGTTTGCTTCTTCGGGTTGGTTCCGGTAACATCGCGTTTGTGATGACCTGTTCGTCTACGTTCCTATTGTCTTCTTCATGGACTCATTCTTCTTCCTTGCGGGATTTCAGGCAAGATGACCATACCCTCGAAATCACTTCTATCTTTGCTTGCTTAGTTGCTCGCACTTTTGCTATGCCTATGCTACGATACCTACCACTTGCTTATCATGCCTCCCATATTGTTGAACCAAGCCTCTAACACACCTTGTCCTAGCAAACTATTGATTGGCTATGTTACCACTTTGCTCAGCCCCTCTTATAGCATTGTTAGTTGCAGGTGAAGATTGAAGTTTGTTCCTTGTTGGAACATGGAGATGTTGTTACTTGTTGGAACACGTTTACTTGTTGGGATATCACATTATATATTATTTAATTAATGCATCTATATACTTGGTAAAGGGTGGAAGGCTCGGCCTTATGCCTGGTGTTTTGTTCCACTCTTGCCGCCCTAGTTTCCGTCATATCGGTGTTATGTTCCCGGATTTTGCGTTCCTTACGCGGTTGGGTTATAATGGGAACCCCTTCACAGTTCGCTTTGAATAAAACTCCTCCAGCAAGGCCTAACCTTGGTTTTACCATTCGCCACCTAGCCTTTTTCCCTTGGGAGTCGCGCATCCCGAGGGTCATCTTATTTTAACCCCCGGGCCAGTGCTTGTCTAAGTGTTGGTCCGAACTAGAGTCCTTTGCAGCGCCACCTCGGGGAAACTTGAGGGCTGGTTTTAGTTGTACGGAGTGCTCATCCGGTGTTGCCCTGAGAACGAGATATGTGCAGCTCCTATCAGGATGTCGGCGCATTGGGCGGTCTTGCTGGACTTGTTTTACCATTGTCGAGGATGTCTTGTAGAACCGGGATACCGAGTCTGATAAGAATGTCTCGGGAGGAGGTCTATTCCTTCGTTGACCGTGAGAGCTTGTCATGGGCTAAGTTGGGACACCCCTGCAGGGATTTGAACTTTCGAAAGCCGTGCCCACGGTTATGGGCAGATGGGAATTTGTTAATGTCTGGTTGTAGAAAACCTGAAGTTGACCTTAATTAAAAATGCATCAACCGCGTGTGTAACCGTGATGGTCTCTTTCCGGCGGAGTTCGGGAAGTGAACACGGTGTTGGAGTTATGCTTGATGTGCTTTGCCTTCTCTTCTTGCTCTCTTTTGCGTATGTTAGCCACCATATATGCTAGTCGCTTGCTGCAGTTCCACATCATACCCTTTTACCTTACCCATAAGCTTAAATAGTCTTGATCGCGAGGGTGCGAGATTGCTGAGTCCCCGTGACTCACAGATACTTCCAAAACCAGCTTGCAGGTGCCGATGAGTCCGTGCAGATGACGCAACCCAGCTCAGGAGGAGCTCAATGAAGATCTTGTCCTTTGTGTTGTTTCGTTCTAGTTGATCAGTAGTGGAGCCCAGTTGGGGTCGATCGGGGACCGTGTCGCATTTGGGGATCTTCTTTTATTTTGGGTTCCGTAGTCGGACCTTGATTGTATCTGATTGATGTAATGCTTTATTCATGTAATTGTGTGAAGTGGCGATTGTAAGCCAACCATGTATCTTTTTCCCTTATGTATTACATGGGTTGTGTGAAGATTACCTCACTTGCGACATTGCTTTCAATGCGGTTATGCCTCTAAGTTGTGCTTCGACACGTGGGAGATATAGCCGCATCGAGGGCGTTACAAATGGCAAGCAAGTTTCCACTCCCATGAAGAATCCCAAAGCTAGACCCAAGCCTGAAACTGAGTGCTTCTACTGCAAAGGAAATGGTCACTGGAAGTGGAACTGCCCTAGATACTTGGCGGATAAGAAGGATGGCAAAGTGAACAAAGGTATATTTGATATACATGTTATTGATGTGTAGTTTACTAGTGTTTGTAGCAAACCCCTCGGTATTTGATACTGGTTTAGTTTCTAAAAGTAGTAACTCGAAATGGGAGTTGCAGCATGAACATAGACTAGTTAAGGGTGAAGTGACGATGCATGTTGGAAGTGGTTCCAAAATTGATATGATCATCATCACACACTCCCTATACTTTCAGGATTAGTGTTAAACCTAAATAAATGTTATTCGGTGTTTGCGTTGAGCATTAATATGATTTGATCATTTTTATTGTAATAAGGTTATTCATTTAAGTCAAAGAATAATTATTATTCTATTTACACGAATAAAACATTCTATGGTCATACACTCAATATAAATGGTTTATTGAATCTCGATCGTAGTGATACATATATTCATAATATTGAAGCCAAAAGATGCAAAGTTAATAATGATAGTGCAACTTATCTATGGCACTGCCGTTTAGGTCATATTGGTGTAAAGCGCATGAAGAAACTCCATGCTGATGGGATTTTGGAATCACTTGATTATGAATCATTTGATGCTTGCGAATCATGCCTCGTGGGCAAGATGACTAAAACTCTGTTCTCTGGAACAATGGAGCAAGCAACTGACTTATTGGAAATAATACATACTGATGTATGCAATCTGATGAGTGTAGAGGCTCGCGGAGGGTATCGTTATTTTTTGACCTTCACAGATGATTTGAGTAGACATGAGTATATCTACTTGATGAAACATAAGTCTGAAACATTTGAAAAGTTCAAAGAATTTCAGAGTGAAGTGGAAAATCATCGTAACAAGAAAATAAAGTTTCTGCGATCTGATCATGGAGGAGAATATTTGAGCTATGAGTTTGGTCTTAATTTGAAAGAATGCGGAATAGTTTCGCAACTCACGCCACCTGGAACACCACAGCGTAATGGTGTGTCCGAACATCATAACCGTACCTTATTAGATATGGTCCGATCTATGATGTCTCTTACCGATTTATCACTATCATGTTGGGGTTATGCATTAAAAGATAGCTGCATTCATGTTAAATAGGGCGCCATCTAAACCCATTGAGATGACACCATATGAACTGTGGTTTGGCTAGAAACCTAAGTTGTCGTTTCTTAAAGTTTGGGGTTGCGATGCTTATGTGAAAAAGTTTCAACCTGATGAGCTCGAACCCAAATCGGAGAAATGTGTCTTCATAGAATACCCAAAGGAAACTGTTGGGTACACATTCTATCACAGATCCAAAGGCAAGATCTTTGTTGCTAAAAGTGGATCCTTTCTAGAGAAGGAGTTTCTCTCGAAAGAAGTGAGTGGGAGGAATGTAGAACTTGATGAGGTAATTGTACCTTCTCCCAAATTGGAAAGTAGTTCATCATAGAAATCAGTTCTAGTGATTCCTACACCGATTAGTGAGGAAGCTAATGATGATGATCATGAAACTTCAGATCAAGTTACTACCGAACCTCGTAGGTCAACCAGAGTATGGTCCGCACCAGAGTGGTACGGTAATCCTTTCTGGAAGTCATGTTACTAGACCATGATGAACCTACGAACTATGAGGAAGCGATGATGACCCCAGATTCCGTGAAATGGCTTGAGGCCATGAAATCTGAGATGGGATCCATGTATGAGAACAAAAGTATGGACTTTGATTGACTTGCGCGATGATCGGTAAGTCATTGAGAATAAATGGATCTTCAAGAGAAAGACGGAGACTGATAGTAGTGTTACTATCTACAAAGCTCAAATTGTCGCAAAATGTTTTTGACAAGTTAAAGGTGTTGACTACGATGAGATTTTCTTACTCGTATAAATGCATAAAAGTCTGTCCGAATCATGTTAGCAGTTGCCGCATTTTATGAAATCTGGCAAATGGATGTCAAAACTGCATTCCTTAATGGATTTCTTATAGAAGAAGTTGTATATGATGCAACCAGAAGGTTTTGTCGATCGTAAAGGTGCTAACAAAGTGAGAAAGCGCTCCAGTGATCCATCTATGGACTGGTGCAAGCATCTTGGAGTTGGAATATATGCTTTGATAAAGTGATCAAAGCATATGGTTTTATACAGACTTGCGGTAAAGCCTGTATTTACAAGGAAGTGAGTGGGAGCACTACAACATTTCTGATAAGTATATGTGAATGACATATTGTTGATCGAAAATAATGTAGAATTTTTTGGAAAGCATAAAGGAGTGTTTGAAAAGAGTTTTTCAAAGAAAGACCTCGATGAAGCTGCTTACACATTGAGCATCAAGATCTATAGAGATAGATCAAGACGTTTGATAAGTTTTTTCAATGAGTACATACCTTGACAAAGATTTTGAAGTAGTTCGAAATGGAACAGTCAAAGAAGGAGTTCTTACCTGTGTTGCAAGGTGTGAAGTTGAGTAAAGACTCAAAACCCGACCATAGCAGAAAATAGAAAGAGAATGAAAAGTCATTCCCTAGGCCTCAGTCATAGGTTCTATAAAGTATGCTATGTTGTCTACCAGTCCTCTTGTATACCTTAGCATCATTCTAGCAAGGGAGTACAATAGTGATCTAGAAGTAGATCACTGGACAGTGGTTAAAATTATCCTTAGAGGACTAAGGAAATATTTCTCGGTTATGGAGGTGATAAAAGAGTTCATCGTAAAGAGTTACGTCGATGCAAGCTGTTTACATCGATCTAGATGACTCTAAGTCTCGATCTAGATACATATTGAAATTGGGAGCAATTAGCTAGAGTAGCTCCGTGCAAAGCATTGTAGACATAGAAAATTTGCAAAATACATACGGCTCTGAATGTGGCAGACCCGTTGACTAAATTTCTCTCACAAGCAAAACATGATCACTCTTTGGGTGTTAATCACATAGCGATGTGAACTAGATTATTGCCTCTAGTAAACCCTTTGGGTGTTAGTCACATGAAGATGTGAACTAATCACATAAAGATGTTAACTATTTGTGTTAAATCACATGACGATATGAACTAGATTATTGACTCTAGTGCAAGTGGGAGACTGCAGGAAATATGCCCTAGAGGCAATAATAAAGTTGTTATTTATATTTCCTTATATCATGATAAATGCTTATTATTCATGCTAGAATTGTATTAACCGGAAACTTCATACATGTGTGAATACATAGACAAAAAGATTGTCACTAGTATGCCTCTACTTGACTAGCTCATTGAATCAATGATGGTTATGTTTCCTAACCATAGACATGAGTTGTCATTTGATTAACGGGATCACATCATTAGAGAATGATGTGATTGACTTAACCCATCCGGTAGCTTAGCACGATGATTGTTTAGTTTGTTGCTATTGCTTTATTCATGACTTATACATGTTCCTATGACTATGAGATTATGCAACTCACGAATACCGGAGGAACACTTTGTGTGCTACCAAACATCACAACGTAACTGGGTGATTATAAAGGTGCTCTACAGGTGTCTCCGATGGTACTTGTTGAGTTGGCATAGATCAAGATTAGGATTTGTCACTCTGATTGTCGGAGAGGTATCTCTGGGCCCTCTCGGTAATGCACATCACTATAAGCCTTGCAAGCAATGTGACTAATGAGTTAGTTACGGGATGATGCATTACAAAACGAGTAAAGAGACTTGTCGGTAATGAGATTGAGCTAGGTATTGAGATACCGACGACCGAATCTCGGGTAGGTAACATACCGATGACAAAGGGAACAACTTATGTTGTTATGCGGTTCAACCGATAAAGATCTTCGTAGAGTATGTAGGAGCCAATATGGGCATCCAGGTTCCGCTATTGGTTATTGACCAGAGAAGTGTCTCGATCATGTCTACATAGTTCTCGAACCCGTAGGGTCCGCACGCTTAAATGTTCGTTGACGATATAGTATTATATGAGTTATGTATGTTGGTGACCAAATGTTGTTCGGAGGTCCGGATAAGATCACAGACATGACGTGGAACTCCGGAATTGTCCGGAGATAAAGATTGATATATGGGATAATAGTGTTTGGTCTCCGGAAGGGTTCCGGAATTCACCGGAAGGGGTTCCGGATGTTTCCCGAAATGTTTGGGTACGAGAACACTTTATTTGGGCCAAAGGGGAAAGCCCAAAAGGTTTTTGGAAAGCGCAAACGGAAGTTTGCGGAGTCCAGGGGCCAGACGCCAGGGTCCCGGGCGTCTGGTCCAGACGCCGGGAACCCTGGCGTCTGGCGGGAACCCTGGCGTCTGGCCCTGGAGTCCTAGAAGGACTCTTGGCTTTCGTGTGAAACTGACTTTGTGGAGGCTTTTACTCCAAGTTTCGACCCCAAGGCTCAACATATAAATAGAGGGGTAGGGCTAGCACCCAAGAGACATCAAGAAACACCAGGCCGTGTGCCGGCAACTCCGTCCCCTCTAGCTTATCCTCCGGAATAATTTTCGTAGTGCTTAGGCAAAGCCCTGCGGAGATTGTTCTTCACCAACACCGTCACCACACCGTCATGTTGCCGAAACTCATCTACTACTTAGCCCCTCTTGCTGGATCAAGAAGGCGAGGACGTCATCGAGCTAAACGTGTGTTGAACGCGGAGGTGCCGTGCGTTCGGTACTTGATCGGGACGGATCGTGAAGGTGTACGACTACATCAACCGTGTTGATAAACGCTTCCGCTTTCGGTCTGCGAGGGTATGTATACATACTCTCCCCTCTCGTTGCTATGCATCACCATGATCTTGCGTGTGTGTAGGATTTTTTTTTGAAATTACTACATTCCCCAACAGGAATGTAAACTAGCTAAAAGCTACAACTATTTTTTGATTTTCTTAAGGTTTTTAAAACACACAAGAAGAACGCCAGAAAAGAAAATAAAATAACATGGATGATACAATGAAAAAGTATGAGCACCGACAACTGACATGAGTGTGTGGACATGAATGTAATGTTGGTGAGAGGTACATACTCCCTGATACGTCTCCAACGTATCTATAGTTTTTGATTGGTCCATGCTATATTATCTTTTGTTTTGAACATTATTGGGCTTTATTATCCACTTTTATATTATTTTGGGACTAACCTATTGACCCAGAGCGCAGTGCCAGTTCCTGTTTTTCCCTTGTTTCAGTGTTTCGGAGAAAAGGAATATCTAACGGAGTCGAAACGGAATGAAACCTTCTGAGAAGTTATTTTTGGAAGGAAAGCAACCTGATGGACTTGGAGTGCACATCAGGAAAGAAACGAGGGAGCCACGAGGTAGGGGGGCGCGCCACCCCCCTAGGGCGCACCCTCCACCCTCATGGGCCCCTCGTGGCTCCCCTGATGTATTTCTTCCGCCTATATATATATATCCATATACCCTAAAACGATCGAAGAGCAGAATAGATCGGGAGTTCTACCGCCAGAAGCCTCCGTAGCCATCGAAAACCAATCTAGACCCGTTCCAGCACCCTGCCGGAGGGGGAATCCCTCTCCGGTGGCTATCTTCATCATCCCGGCGCTCTCCATGATGAGGAGGGAGTAGTTCTCCCTCGGGGCTGAGGGTATGTACTAGTAGCTATGTGTTTGATCTCTCTCTCTCTCTCTCTCTCTCTCTCTCGTGTTCTTGATTTGGCACGATCTTGATGTATTGCGAGCTTTGCTATTATAGTTGGATCTTATGATGTTTCTCCCCCTCTACTCTCTTGTAATGGATTGAGTTTCCCCTTTGAAGTTATCTTATCGGATTGAGTCTTTAAAGATTTGAGAACACTTGATGTATGTCTTGCCGTGCGTATCTGTGGTGACAATGAGATATCACGTGATTCACTTGATGCATGTTTTGGTGATCAACTTGCAGGTTCCGCCCATGAACCTATGCATAGGGGTTAGCACACGTTTTCGTCGTGATTCTCTGGTAGAAACTTTGGGGCACTCTTTGAGGTTCTATGTGTTGGTTGAATAGATGAATCTGAGATTGTGTGATGCATATCGTATAATCATACCCACGGATACTTGAGGTGCCATTGGAGTATCTAGGTGACATTAGGGTTTTGGTTGATTTGTGTCTTAAGGTGTTATTCTAGTATGAACTCTAGGGCTGTTTGCGACAATTATAGGAATAGCCCAACGGATTGATTGGAAAGAATAACTTTGAGGTGGTTTCGTACCCTACCATAATCTCTTCGTTTGTTCTCCGCTATTAGTGACTTTGGAGTGACTCTTTGTTGCATGTTGATGGATAGTTATATGATCCAATTATGTTATTATTGTTGAGAGGACTTGCACTAGTGAAAGTATGAACCCTAGGCCTTGTTTCCTATCATTGCAATACCATTTATGCTCACTTTTATCATTAGTTACCTTGCTGTTTTTATAATTTCAGATTACAAATACCTTTATCTACTATCCATATTGCACTTGTATCACCATCTCTTCGCCAAACTAGTGCACCTATACAATTTACCATTGGATTGGGTGTGTTGGGGACACAAGAGACTCTTTGTTATTTGGTTGCAGGGTTGCTTGAGAGAGACCATCTTCATCCTACGCCTCCTACGAATTGATAGACCTTAGGTCATCCACTTGAGGGAAATTTGCTACTGTCCTACAAACCTCTGCACTTGGAGGCCCAACAACGTCTACAAGAAGAAGGTTGTGTAGTAGACATCAAGCTCTTTTCTGGCGCCGTTGCCGGGGAGGTGAGTGCTTGAAGGTATATCTTTAGATCTTGAAATCGAATCTTTTTATTTCTTGTTTTATCACTAGTTTAGCCTATAAAAGAAAACTACAAAAAATGGAATTAAGGGTACCTCATATGCTTCATCTTTTTAATATCTATCATGAAAATAAGGATTCCGATAATTGTGCTCAAGTGCTAGAAGAAGAATGCATTAGAATGTTTGGCACTAAATACTTGAATGATGAGCATGCTTGCAATGTTGTTAGTATGAATTCCTTGAATATCTATGATGCTAATGATACGCAAAGCCACAAGCTTGGGGAAGCTATGTTTGATGACGATGATATTTTTTGTCCCCGAAGTTTTGATGAACAAATTTATTATGATGAAAGCATGCCTCCTATTTATGATGATTCCATTGATGAAAGTGGATTTGGAGAGGTCATGACTTTATTTTGTGGTGAATCCACTATTTCGGAAGAGGTTCCAATTGATTATGAGAACAAAGTTGCTATCTATGATGATTATTGTGATGACTTGTATGCTATAAAGAATAATGGTATCCATGAAACTTGTCATCATGATTTTAGTTTTCAATTGGACTATTCCTCGCATGATAATTATTTTGTTGAGTTTGCTCCCACTACTATTCCGAATGAGAAGAATTTTGCTTATGTAGAGAGTAATAAAATTTCTATGCTTGTAGATCATGAAAAGAATGCTTTAGGTGCTGGTTATATTGTTGAATTCATTCATGATGCTACTGAAAATTATTATGAGGGAGGAACATATGCTTGTAGGAATTGAAATAATATCGAGTTTCCTCTCTATGTGCTTAAAGTTCTGAAGTTATGCTTGTTTTGCCCTCCTATGCTAGTTGATTATTGTTCTCATAAGTTGTTTGCTCACAAAATCCCTATGCATAGGAAGAGGGTTAGACTTAAATGTGCTAGTCATACTCTTCATGATGCTCTTTTTATGTTTCAACTCTTATCCTTTATGCGAGCATCATTGAAATCATCATGCCTAGCTAGGGGCGTTAAACTAGCACTTGTTGGGAGGCAACCCAATTTTATTTTTGTTCCTTGCTTTTTCTCCTGTTTAGCAATAAAAAATTTATCTAGCCTCTGTTATGATTGAGTTTTTATGTTTTAATTAGTGCTCGTGCCAAGTAGAACCTTTGGGAAGACTTGGGGGCAGTCTTGTTGATCTTGCTGTAAAAAACAGAAACTTTAGCACTCACGAGAATTGCTGCCATTTTTTATTGGAGAGTGCTATTTTGTTAATTCTTTTTGCAGATGATTAATAGACAAATTCCTCAGGTCCACCAATTTATGTAACATCCCAAAATTTCAATTTGGAAAGTTATACATTAGATCATCATTGCATATCATATTTTATTGCATTTTGGTTGATCCTAGAAATTTCACGCAACTGAAGGACCCCCGGAGAGAGTTGGGGATTTCGTTAATTTCATATTTGAGTTTTCTCAAATTTTGAAAATAGGATCATTTGATTTTATTTATTTTATCTTCAATTATTTCTATTATAAAAATATGAGAGAGGGAATAAAATAACTTTCCCAAAATAAAGAAATATTGAGGATTTAATAGTAAAATCAAAAAAGATTTTATTTTGGTTTTATTTGCTATTTTATTTGAATTTAGGAAAAATGCGCACTTTTCAAAATTGTATTTAGGCCACAAATAAATGTTCATCCTGTGCAGCTTGATTTTAGAAGCCGGGGAAAATTTATTTCGGGATTTTTGGAGTCCGTTTAGTATTTCTTTTGTTTTTTTCTGAGCGTAATTATTTTAAAAAAAATGTGAACCGACTTAGAGCCGGACCCGGCCCGGACTCCTACCGGCCGGGCTTTAAATAGCGCCGCCCCGAGGCCCGAACAGCCCAGCCGTCGCCGCGCCTCCAACCCTAACCCAAGTCGCACCCATCACCGCGCCGCCGCCGACGCCGGAGCCGCCGCCGGAGTTCGCCCACGACGAGGTTGACCGCTGCCGCCGTTTTTTAAGAAAAACCGTTTGGTTTTTCCGTCGGTTTTTTTTGGTTTTTTGTTAGATCCGTTTTTTTCGTTAGATCGGTTTTTTCGTTTTAGTTAATTAGCGAGCGTTCGCTCGTTCATTCGTTTTAACGAACGCATTCATCGTTTAGATCTATTTAACGAACGTTCGTTCGTTAATCTGTTCGTCGTTTTTCTTTTTCTCGGATTAAATCCGCGATTTTCCTGATCGCGATTTCTGATCTGATTTTCGTTCTAGTATAACTTTTCACTCGTTTATCGGAATCAGGCGATTCAAGCGCCTGGAGTTTCGTCTCAAAACCCTCTTTCCGTTTAACCAAGTCAAAAAAGTTTTTGCCTCTGTAAAATTTGACCTAGATCCAGATTAGTAATCGGAGTTTGTTTCTTTTGCCGTTTGTCTTTCGTTGCTTCGTTCGATTTGATTCTTTTTGCCAACCGGAGTTCTTAAGTTGAACTTTCTGGTTAGATATCTTATTTGAGTTTTACCTATGCATTAGTTGAGTACTTATTGTATGCTTGTTTGTTTGCGATAGAGTATCCGGAGTGCGCCGCTTGCTACTTCGAATCGCTAGGTTTCGCGGATCATCAGCAAGGCAAGTAACACTTTGATCATTCTTCCTTTTACCCAATTTTTATTGCATTAGATCAATACTCACACATTGCATGATTAGGATCCAATTTAATTGTGGGTTTGGTAAGTAGATGAGGTAGCACCTATTACCTGTTTTATTATCAAACCTTTGGGAGTTACTTCTACGTTTTGCTTATTATGCCATGCTATGCTAGTAGACGTGGATTGGGTGAGTGAAATCCATGATGGATGTGAGTTTGTTAAATTAATAGTTTATTTAAGGTGGCAACTTAAACACACATCTGGGTGGATTGAGGCACCTGGGTATTCCAGCGATTGCCTGTTTTTCTTTTGGACCGCCACCCAGGCTCAAAGGGATCATGAGATTATTTCATAATAGAAACTTCCGTGTGCAGCCACAAGCTACTATGGGCTCTAGCATAGTTGACTAAGTTGTGCGAACTCTTATAGTGGTAGACTAGCAGATGTAGGGGAAAGTAGGTGTAATGGCCTACCCGTTCGTAAGGTGATAGCGCTTCTGAAAGACTATGTCTCGGTCATCCGTTTCTCAAGCACCCTGTAGTGCGAGAATCCCAACGGAGGAGATCGAGTCTTGTGGGGAAAAGTGCGCAAACCTCTGCAGAGTGTATAAACTAATCATGGTTAGCCATGTCCCCGGTTTTGGACATCTTGAGTATCTAGTACTTGGATTATCATGTGAATCTCATCATGTTACTCTAATTAATTTGTTGGGTTTTAATGTTGATGTTTAATTGGGATTGAGAGCGTGTGTACACTCTCAATGTTTAACAACCACCTTGATAGTTAAATAAAATTTATTCCTTTGCAGTAGGGAAAAATTGGCTTTATGCAAAATTGTAACCATGGAGCTTTCCACCAGCCAAATATGCATATAGAATAGCCTTATTCTTTGATTGCTCTCTATGTGTTACATTGCCAGCATATTCCATGTGCTGACCCGTTTCGGGCTGCAACGTTCATGTTGCATACTTTTCAGACGACGAGTAAGGTGCTTTTAGGTCGTGGTTCTATACTCAGTGATGCCGTTGGAGTTGATGGACTCACTTATCTTCCAAGCCTTTCGCTATTATCGTTATTAGATGGCCTTAAGCTGTATTTATTGTAATAAGTTCTCTTTCGAGACACTCGATGTAATAAGTGTGTGATTGCTACTCTGTTATAAATCCTTCAAGTACTATGTGGTGTCAGCATTACTGATCCAGGGATGACACCTAAGCACAGAGATTGGACCGTTTGAGGTCTGGTCGCTACAAGATGGTATCAGAGCACACACTGACTGTAGGACACGACCACTAAGCTAAAGCCCTAGATCACTACTCACTCTCTTCTCATTCTGACTTCTCATCTTTTCTACTCTTTTAGGATGGTGGATGCAAGGAACAAGTTCACGCAACTGGATGAAGATACACCCTTTGGACGTCATTTGAAGGAAGTCACTAGATATCTGAACATAGGAGTACCAAGCTTCACCGGGACTTACAACACCACTTTACCTGAAGAAGAGCGCTGGATGATTCAAGTTCAAGTTCCAGGAAGGACGTTCATGCCAGTCACTGAGCCCATAGAGTTTTTCTTTGATGCACCAACCTGGAGTCTAGGAAAGAGCATGGCAGCTCACATCACCATGGGACGCATTGGAGAAGTTTACCGCAATGATCTCAAGGATACTATCTACCAGATTTGTGGGCGCCGAGACGAGCACTGGGAGATGATCAGCACCAAGAAGGATAGATCAATTGCAGCTTTTATCTAGGAGTTAAACCAGCACATTCAACGTCAAGAGAACCAGATGTGCGCCGACATGATAGATCTGAAGAAGGCGAGGACAAGAATCAAGGAACTGGAGGAAGAACTGAAGGCTGCACATGAAGATTATGAAGAGGAAATTGAAGTATTAGTGGAGAAGAATGACAATCTGATCAAGAATATTGGAATATTTATGGGAGACCCTACACCAGTAGAGGAAGACGAAGAACCCAAGGAGATTCGCCCGGAAGACTACATCATCATCGACGACACCAGTCGGATCCAGACGATAGCGATGATCACTATGTTGATGAAGCTGGAGAAGATACCATGGAGTCTGCAACTGAAGAATAATTCTAGTAGACCACCCCAACAGTAGTAGTCCACCATGCAAATATAATAGTCCGAGCACTTTTGCGATAGTTAGATCGATTGTATGCCCTTGTTTGATTGAATGAAGTGAATTGTTTGCTTTTGCCTCATGTGCATATGGGTAGTGTTTTCTCTCTATACCCCTCTCTGTTCTTAAATCTCATCTATTCTAAACCCTCAGATGCCTCCAAGACATGACCCCGGATTTACCTTCCCACCAGAGCTCACTCAGTTGATCCAGTAGCAGAATACGTTGATGCAGTTGCTAGTCCAGAATCAGAATCCGGGGAACAACAACAACAACCCACCACCACCACCACTTGTTGATCACTTAGCCCGTTTTCTTAGGCTGAATCCGCCGGTGTTTTCCAGTAGCACCGAGCCAATAGTAGTAGATGAATGGCTCCGCAAGACAGCAAAGGAGTTGACCATGGCAGTATGCACAGATGCGAAAAAGGTGAAGTTTGCCGCACATCAGCTTGAAGGACCCGCAGCATCATGGTGGGAGAATTTCACAGCCACTTTCCCTATC